>NC_056725.1:900113681-900171181 GCF_019279795.1 Protopterus annectens | reverse complement strand
CCATTCATTCACATTAATAAATATTAAACTGTCCATTTCTTAAGATTTCATTTCTTTAGTGTGTTACAATATTTTTACTATTTTTAAGTTTTCCTTTGTGTAACAAGCCAATTATGATCGTAACATTTCCTTTCTGGTATATTTGCTATTTTTTACATGTATTATACATTTATATTTTGTTGACTGGGCTAGTACAATCTTTTTAGGAGAGATCCACGGTGGTATTTGTACTGTTAGAAAATATTTTGTCAGGGCATCCAGGAACTTCCCCTACTCACTACCACACTCACTGTCCATAAGTCCAATGAGTGCATGCGTACGTATGTTCTGTTTCTGATGCAGTGATTGCTGGGAGAACAGAGCAGTATGGCAGCTAGGGAGTTGGGAGCTAAGACAAATGACAGTTCCAGAGAGGGGTTCAGGAGTGGATCAGAGAGATTTACATAAATAAAGATAACAGCAGAAGGAGTTATGGAAGATTTGGAGGAGGTATTTCAGAGAGAGTTGTTTAGTAGTTCAAGGGGAGATGAGCAGTCAAAAGCAGGAGTTGTGATTACAGCCCTCCAGGTGGGAGGGTTATGGGATGATTTATTGCTGTACATGATGAAGTAAAATGAATCAGAGAATGAAAAGACTTATCATGGGGGGAAATAATGGAAAAGATTCAAAAAGAGGAGGCAGAAGAGCTACATAAGCAAATGCTTGCTGAAATAAAGGAGAAGAAACAAGAGAAAACAGAGAATATAAAGGTGAAAACATCAGGAAGAAATAAATATTTTGTATGTATACAAAGTAATGAAGAGAAGGAGATGGACAAGTGTAAAATATGACTAACAGTAATTGTGCCTTTAAGAATAAAGGTGTGCATGGTAAGGATATTTATTTTGATAAAGAAGTAGACTTATTTAGACATTTTCTTTCAGTCTGCTGTGGGACTGGTGACTTTTTTTGGGAGGATATAATAAAAAAAGATATTTATCCATGGAATAAGTACAGCATTACAACTTTTTTATCATGAAACAAAAAAGAAAGTGAATATAGAGTATCGGACAGAGACTGTAAGAGAAACTGTTAAAAACATGTAATAAAGTATTTTTGTAAAGAGGTTTAGAGTATTTTGAAAACATTGGACAAAGGAGGATTATGGACTGGATGTTGCAATTATAATGTTATACTGGAAATAAAAAAATGACAGAATTATACATATTCCAAGTATGATTATGTTGAAGGAAATTGTGATAAAAAGAATTCATGATGCAAAAATAATATGAAATAAAATGTCATAAATGTAAACAGACAGGGCATCTATGGCAGATTATAAAAAAGAACAAAAAGAAAAAAATATTTATAGAAGGAAATGTAATTAATAATGAAAAGAGTAAGGAGCTAAAACCACAGGAGGAAGTATAGGTTGAGTGCATAGAAAAGTTAAATATTAATGCACAAAAAATTGAAACAAAATAAAGCAAAGAAAGTGAATTAGAAATTGAGTCAGATGTTAGTGATGAGGGAGATATTCAATGGAATGTAGCTAAAAAGAAAATTGGAAAAAGAGTGAAAGCTAGAAAAAGAAAATTCAAATGACTGGGATTAAAAACAGAAATAAATGGAAACAGATAAAAATTTATCATTTCACATAGATTAAGATGAAGAGAAGCAAATAATCTTAGACTTTTAGCAGTGAATTTGAGTAGTTTAAAAAGTATAGTAAGAAGAATTGTGATATTAGAGTGGTGTAATAAATGTGAAGTTGATATAATATTAGAATGTGTTAGAAATTTAACTAAGGAAGAAAGAATACAAACAGAAAACGTATGGAGAGGAGGTATGATTTGGAATTTGGGAGAAGAAACTCATACAGGAATAGCAGTATTACATAGTAGAGCAATTTCACTTCTTTATTCTGATTAGGATGATGATTAGTAGCAGATTTAAGATGGGAAAATAAAGTATACAGAATTACAGCAGTATATGCATACTCATAAGTATCATATAAAGAGAGAGAAAAGTTGTTTAAAGAGATATTAGATTATACAATAGTTAATATGGATATCATAATTACAGGTGACTTTAAATGTGATTTAAAGGATAAAAAGAAAAAAAAGATCAGACAAAAAAATAATGAGAGAGCTCATGAATGAGGATCTTTGGAATTAGGAAATATAAACACAAGCATATATGGCAGAAGAAATGCTAAAACATAGACTGACTACTTTTTAGTTTCGAAAAGTATAAAAATAATTATACAAGAAGCAATAAAACAGGTTTTTCAGATCACATGGCAATATGGATAGAATTTGAAGAAAATAAAGAACATATAACAATTAGAAAAGGATTGAAAATGATAAATTAGAAAGTGCAGAATAAAAAAGGAAAGGGTATGTCAATTATGAAAAGATCATATAACTATGAGAATGGTTTATAATAATTGGATAGAATACATAATAAAGCATTTGATACAATAGATAATGAGATATTATGGAAAATAGTGGAACGATATAATTTTACCAAACAGATACCAAAAGTGATTAAATCAGTGTATAGAAATAGGTAAATAAGAGTTTTGAGAAATGGTTTAGTGAAGAGATAGGTATGACTAGGAGTTTAAAATGAGGATGTCCAATGAGTAGTATTTTATTTGCAATAGTTACGAATTGCCTAATAAAAAAAAAGAAAATTTGAAAAAAGCACAGCACATACAGTGTAATGGTACGGACTATCCTGTCATTATATCTTATGCAGATGCTATTATTCTTATGGTTAAGGAAAGTAAAACAATGGGAGAAGTGATTTTCAGGATACATAACAGTTTATAAGATATAGGAATGCAATTAAATAGAGAAAAATGTAAAGGGTTTGGAACAGAGAGAAGTTGAAAGGAATTAAATTTGGAAAAAAAGAAATATCATTTTAAGAAATAAAATTCCATACATTGAGTAAGGCTAAGGAACAATGGTTGAAATTTTACAAGAATTAAGAGAAATTTAAGAGAAATTAGTATTATATGTAGTAGAAATATGTTATTTTGTATTTGATCAACTCTATTTGGGTGGGGAAAATAGCATATATGGCTAGTGTGTGTGTGTGTGTGTGTGTGTGTGTGTGTGTGTGTGTGTGTGTGTGTGTGTGTATATATATATATATATATATATATATATATATATATATATATATATATATATATAATGCCAAAATATCTGGAAAATAGTTTATTAGAGTGATATTTAGATTTATTTGGTGGTGTAGATTGAATAGAATAAAGATGAGTATTGTATATGGAGAAAGATGATGGGGATTTGGGCTTATTGAACCCTATACTAAATGGAGCATTACTGAATTTATATAGGATGCTAAAATGGATAAATGGAAAAGAAAGTAATTTAACTACAAGATTATTTAAGATAAAATATGATCGAGAGTGGAAATTAATGAAATTGAATAAGAGGGAGAGAAACTGGAGAAATGAAGAAATAAATATGTGTCATGAAAAGCTAAAATGTGAAAGTTAATTATGAAATAAAGTAAAAGAAAGCAGGAAATTATTTTACAAGAACATAATGATAGAAAAAGTAATCTCTTTCAGCCTTTCCCGGTTAGGGGTTGCCACAGTGGAATGCCGGTCTGCTTATGATTGGAAGTAAATTTTTACGGGAAGAGGTGCCAGCCCGATGACCAACCTTCAACGAAGGCACAGCCATTCATGCACACACCTACCTGCATGTCTTTAAACATCACTCAACTGTGGGGAGGACATGCAGACTCCACACAGAAGGCGCTCCAGCCGAGAATCTAACCGGAGAACCTCTTGCTGTGAGACGGCAACGCTAACCGCTGCTTGTATATCAATGGGGACATGTGATGGAAGAAAAAATAAAAGTTATAAAACAAAGAAATAAGTGATGTATGAAAAATGTGGAATTTCCAAATTAATAGACTGCCAGTGAATGAAAATATGCATTATATGCCTTATAAAAAAGTAAAGGAAAGAGTGTCCTTTTTTGTAGTGAATTAGAGACTGCAGATAATGTTTTTTGACATGTAAAAAAGTAAAAAAAAAAACTATGGGTAAAATAACAGAAAAATATTTTGAAAGAACTGCAGGACTGTAAACAGTTCACTCTGGATATGACAGAATATGGATTTTATGTAGTAAGAATTATGTTAAAAATTTAGATAAGAAACTGTTCTGTATCATATGAACAAATTGGAATGAAAGACTGAATGCGATTATTTTTAATGGAAATTGGGTAATACCAAATATAGTATGAAACATTAAGTGATGGTTGTGGAAAAAAGAATGGGGGCTCACATGTATACAAAATGAAATAGATGAAAAAGATGAAGGAGTGAAAACCCAATGTAAACTTATACAAATATGTGAATAAGTAAATTTGTATCTAGTAAATGACCTCTACTCTTTTTAATAGGTGGTATGGGATCTTTGGCATTCACTTGAGCTATCACCAACTGAGGCAGATTTGGTGTTGGCTTAACATCTCATTGAAGTTAGACGCACTTAAGATGCAGAAACCATTTTATACCGCAGTGCAGTGACAGCAATCCTTTCCCATAGTGTGGGAATAGAACCCACAACCTTTTGTACCAATAGAGAATGTGCTACTTATTGTTCCACTGCCACTGCTACATATGAAATGTTGAACAATTTGAATTTTTGGCATTTAGTTGGAGCTTCATCAACTAGTTTAGTTAGCTCACAGTATCACATATGCATAATGTAAAATCATTACAGATGTTAATCTGAATATTTTGTAAATTTTCCACATTCAATAAGTTGTCAGTATTATATTACATATCTTGAAATGTACATGTATATATTTTATGTGTTCAGATGCTTTTTATTATTCAATATGCATTATATCTGTCTTGTGTCATACTTAGAAAAGATTTTCATTTCGACTTACTTGCCTGGTTAACAAGTATAAACAAGCAGATAAACACATAAGGAAAGAAAACAAGCAAATTGAAATAATAGATCGATAGATAGATAGATAGATAGATAGATAGATAGATAGATAGATAAATGAAATAACAGAGAAATGAATGAATGACCACTAGTTTTAAGTATTCATCAAATTTCTCCTACCCACTAGTTTTATGTATTCATCAAATTGCTCCTACTGCCTCCATATAACTATCTCCATTTGTATCACAGTCCCCTCTTGTGAACAGCCTGGGCCGTGGTCCCTCCACCCGACCCATGTCATCAGAATCTCTTTGATGGTGCCTCCTGATATTGCAAGTTCATTAGAAAAGCAGAATATAGAGAATATGTTCTCCACCTGAAGTAGAGATACCATGGGTATTCTTCCTGCTATTAGGTACAATGGATTTGGGGTTAGTATGTATAATAGCATGGTTGTGGTAGGCTATAATCCCCACATCAGAGAATGAGTGGAGACAAAGCACACCTTCAAAAATGCTTTAAAGTTATCACAGTGTTAGAACATTCTCTTCAAAGTTTTCAATTCTCATTTTACTTTTAGAGTTGCAAGATGCATACTTATAGGTCTCAAATTTATCATATTGGGTTCCTGACTGAGGCCATTCAGAAGACATTCCTTAATGCTTTGGCAAACTCCTTACACTTCTAGTCCTTTGCTTTGGGAATTCAAAGTGCTGCTGCCATTCCTTGTCTGTTATTTTCTGTGATTATCCCAGTCTATAAGCCCCTGTTATTTACCTTGCTTTCTAGCTGGAGGTCTCCCTTAGTAGGATATAGTGTTATTGCTCTGACCACAACTAACCACAGTCTCAGGACTGGGATCATCATATCAGGAAGGGGAGCAGTATCATAGCAAGGATCACTAAGAATAATGACTTTGTTGCTGATGTTATTATTATTATTATTATTATTATTATTACTATTAACAGTTCATTTTATTTTATTTATAATTGTTTTGGTTTAAACAAAATGAAAACTTCAGCAAAGCTAGAACTTCCACTGAGTGACCTCCCAAACCTCTTGTATAAGAGGCACATGGGATATATGCAAATGATCCTTATGAACATCAGGTACTTCAGCTAATTGGTGATTCTGAATGCCCATAACTTGTGTCATCATTTTAATGGACAATTTCAGGCCAATAAAACCAAGCCCGACTAGCTGTGGATATGCATATTCAGCCTTGTTATAACCTCATCAGCACAACACAAGCAGAGTGTTTGAATAAGCTTTAGAAACACAGGGCTGTTATACCCAACTGATGTCCATTATCATTAGGGTCATTGCAAAAATATCCCAAACAACAAACTAAAACAATGAGTAAGAAGGTCACTGAAAAACCAATCAGTAAAAACAAAATGAAAACTCCAGCAAAGCTAGAACTTCAACTGAGTGACCTCCCAACCCACTTGTATCAGAGGCGCATGGGATATATGTAAATGATCCTTATGAACATCAGATGTTTCAGCTAATTGGTGATTCTGAATGCCCATGAGTTGTTTTATCGTTTTAATGGACAATTTCAGGCCAATAAAGCCAAACCCCACTAGCTGTGGATATGCATATTTCGGCCTTGTTATGACCTCATCAGTACAGTACAAATTGTTTTGGTTTGGATATTGCTAAACAAGTTTTCAGTTTCACTGCCAACAAAAATTTGTGAATGTACTCTATCTTTGTAATAGGATCACCATTATTTTGCCTACAGCCTTGAAATGTTGCAGAAAAAAACAATGAATTAGATCACTTATCCAGTAAACAAATAAGCAAACAAATACAATAAACACACACACATATACACACAACACACACACACACACACACACACACACACATATATATATATATATATATATATATATTAATATATATATATATTCACTATGTAGTCCCGAAATACTGAAATCCCGAATTTCAGTATTTCGAAATTACATAGCCAAACACTCCAAATACCGAAACCCTAAAACCGCGAAATTCAAAATCCCGACAGTATACTACAGACACACCACACACAAACACATACACACAACTACCCCCCAAAGTCAAATATAAAACCTACACTACAGATAAAAAGGGGGGCAAGCCCCCCTGCACTCCCCTACTTATAAATACTAACTCTGAGATCGCACAATCAGACACACAAAGATAACTCACACCCACACATTTTACACTCCCTTGCACACACACATCACAGTCACAACACACACTGACATACAATAAAGCCCCTAACCAACACACATACATACTTACCCAAACTAACACCTAACCATTTACACACCACAACACCAGAAGCGCTAATTCAAAATCTCTGTTCTTTGGGATTTTAAATTTCGCGCTTCTAGTGTTTTGGAATTTAAAGGCTTCGCCATTATAATTTCGAAATACTGAAATTCGTGATTTCAGTATTTCAAAATTATATAGGGAACCCACACACACATATATATATATATATATATATATATATATATATATATATATATATATCTATACTCAGAAGATGGACAATCACATCACCAATGCCTAATTGACAACTCGTAATCCCGACAGCGAAAACACTGACATGGAAAATGGGTAAAGTGACTCAGTAAGTGTGCAATAGTGAGGGATTTAGGGTTAGGGTGCATGTAAGGTAAGTGTGTGATTGTGAGGGATTTAGGGTTAGGGTGTGGGTAAGGTGTGTGTGCGATAGTGAGGGATTTAGGGTTAGGGTGCAGGTAAGGTAAGTGTGCGATAGTGAGTGACTTGAGGGTTAGGGGTGGATTAAGTGAGTTAGGGTTAGGGTGCAGGTAAGGTAAGTGTGTGATAGTGACTGACCTTAGGGTTAGGGTTTGGGTATGGTGTAGTGTAAGTTTTTAGGTTGTTGGTGTGCTTTTGTTGTGTGTGTGTTGTGTGGAACATTGAACGTTTTGTTTTGTTAACTGTCAGTATTGTGGTTTGTCAGGTATGTGAACTTTTGTGTTTTTGCAGTTTCATTCTTGTGGTGTCAGTGTTGTGGGTGTCGGTGTTGTGGACTGTCGGTCTAATGTAGTAGACCCATATATATATATATATATATATATATATATATATATATATATATATATATATGTATGTACAGGATTTAGTTTTTTATTTTATTTATTTATTTATTTAACATTTGTTGCCTAGGAAAGTCAGACTTGGACAATGCCTATTTTTAACAGAAGCCTGGGGATAAATGCTCCAGACACATGTCTTTGGACATAACATAAAACAGAACAGGGCAAGAAATAAATGATCAAGAAAAAAAAACTTATGTCAGCACAAGGCAGAAATAATAAATGAACAGGTGTTGCAATATTCTGCAGTTTCATTTTCCCCCTTTCCTGAGTTTGCATGGCTTCAACAACAGATTTATTTGCTGAGTGCAGAGAGGTTGCTTTTCACTTTTCAGAAAAAAAAAAACAAAAACAAAAAAACAACGAAAAAAAAAAATAAATCAGCATTTGTCCATTACACCATAGTTTATTTGCCAAACTAGAATTTTTGTTTCAGTCATTTCCTTTTTGGGAGGGTGGCACATAATAAGTATAATGTTGTCATCTGACAGCAAGAGGTTAAGCAGTTTGATTCTCAGCTGGAATGCCTTCTGTGTGGAGTCTATATGTGCTCCCTGTGTTCAAATGTTTTTTTTCAGAGTGCTGTAGTTTCCAGTCACATTCCAAAGACATGCAGTAGTGGACACTCTAAAACTGGCCATAGCTGTGAATGTGTGGTGTGGAAGAACTACTGTGGCAGGGCTAGCCACCTGGTAAAATAAACATTGGCTGTAGATGGTTGTCACTGTTGAAATAACACCCTAAACCCATGTGCAAAAATGGGGAAAAGGCATTATGGATGGATTTGCTTTTTGAGCTTTTCATTTTACATTTTTATTTATTTTATTTTTAGCTATTTTGGTAAGTCTACTAGGCATAAGAAGTTGACCTGGGGCCATTGTCTTGTTAACCGACTTGCTCAGATGGAATTGAGTCACACAACAGGCAAATGGAGGATGAGGGACTGATGCACTGGACTAAAGGAAGCATCCCATTAACATGTCAGAGCTGTAACGGTTAACAATTTCTGCCTAGCCGTTTGGTTAGCTAGCTATTATTTAATCCATAATGTCAAGAGTGGTACTAGTTAAGCCAATTGCCTTGAAGAAATCAGCAAAAAATTGCTTTCTGCCTAATAAATGTATACATCTATCTATTTAAATTTACCTAGGATCCCTCATAAATGTTTTTGTGACTGAGTCCAAAATATCAATCACAACATGATGGACTCACTCAACTGCGAACCACAGTGGGATAAAATATACACATACAATAGCAATGTTTTATACCCAGCATGAGGGCTATGCAACCAACAACCTTGTGACTGATATACACAAACTACAATGTTTGGATTGTCTCATGAAAACAGACTATGCAATCTTGATTTTGAGTCTGAAAACCTTAATATTCCATGTTAATGAAAGACAATCTGTCAATCATTAGTGCAACTGTAATAAGCCTGATACCCATCTATCTTTGTATGTGTCTATCTTTCTACCTCTGTATCCACCTATGTATCTGTCTCTCCATCTATCTATATCAGCTGTGTCACTGTATGTCTGTCTGTCTCTCTACCTCATATTCTCATTCTCTCAAAAGATACACATAACATAAGCTTGTACCCCAAATGAAAATTAACCGCTGACACCTAAAAATGACATCTGTTTACTGACTGAGTTGTTGGACTAGTTTAGTCAGGACCATTTTCCATGGTGACTTGGGAATACAGAAGCAAATGTTTATAATGATAAATGTGAAACTGTGAAACTGTTAAATGCATAGTACCAACACTACAATTATTTAAACCAGTTTTCTTAATGACAGATGATTTTAAACTATCCATATCAGCCAGCATGACTGTACGGGATCAAAAAAGCTAACAATGAGACAAAATCTTCAAGCATCCTTCTGCAAATCTAAGAAAATGTCTGCCAGAGAAGAAAGAATGCTATGCCAGTTCAGTTCATTCCTACAGCATGAACATTCTGGGAACTAGAAGATACATATCGCCCAGTTACTCCTGATTGTTGAGTGAGGAAAAGAAGAGAAGAGCTGTAAGTCTGAAAGCTGGACATTATTACACTTTGAAGGGATTAACTGTTCTGATCTCACTGAATTAAATTCCTCTGGTTTTCATTTGGGCTTTTCTCTTGCATCATCCAGGTTGTATCCTCTTCTTCCTCCTCTACATCTTGCACTGAAGAAAAGCATTTGAATACAACCGTAGCTGGGATTTTCACTTTCTACAGAGCCCCACTCTGCAGGAGTACTGTCTGATCTGGTCCATGAATGCTTCATTCCCAGTCACATTAATATACCTTCCATTTCTATAGTTCTACTAAAACTCATTTTTTCTCATACTTTAATATGTAATAGAGCACGTTAAATGCATTTCCTATTCAGCTACACTATAACCCAGTACATAAACAATCCATATGTAAACACACAACAACCCAATACTCATATTACAGCATGACTATCTCGCAACAGCCCAACACTCATTATACCAAGACAGTAATAGCAGCCCAGCACTGATCGCCCTGTGACTGGGCTCAGCACCATCTCATCTCTTATTTCACCATGATAACAGTCAACTTCAAAATAGATTTACCAGCAGAAGCAAAATGGTTTGCAGCCACCTTCTGAGAAGATGAAATATCTTTTTGATGTTAAAAAAAGGAAAATAAAAGCTTTTAGGTTTTCACTTGGCCTGAAAGTAATTTTCTTTTAATGAAAAACATGAAGTAATTGTAGCAGTTTACTGTTGGCTGACATGACCCTGATTATGTCCCAGAAGGCATACAACTAAGATCAAGCAGGAATCCGTGCAATGCGCACTTGAAAGGTGTGTATGCTTACATTTACAGAACACCTGCTGTTTCTGCAACACATTGCCATATTTTTCATTATTAAGAAATGTCAGTCATTCAAAAATCATTATTCTCAACTGCATAGGAAAATGCTTGATGAGATGATTAAATCTGGCTTGCAATGAAGAGCACCGAGCAGTTAAGAAAGTCAGATGTTACAGAGACTGTTCTCAAGGCTGTCCGTCTTTTGTACAAACTGAGATATTTAGTCATGCATGTATTCCTTTTTCTAATCAAGGATGGTGAAAAACAGAACCATATGATATTCAGATTTTGTCATTTGTCTTACATATGAAACATTAAATCTATTTTTTTTTTACAAGTTAAATCAGTTGAAGTACAGGATGAACAAACACATAAACACTACTGGATTCATATTTCTGAGTTGAAAAAATGCTAAATAATGTAAGAGACTCCCCATGCTTTGGAAGAGGATTCCAATATACATCAGGCAGAGCCCCTCACTAACACTCTTCAAGAGACACCTTGACGGGTGGATGGGAAACAGAAAATTTACCCCGGGGATCACTGCAGTGGCTCTGCTGGACAGTGGCACAGGGAACTAATGGCTCTGCTGGACAGAGGCACAGAGAACTAATCTAAGGGGGTTTCGAAAGCCAATACATTCTGGCTAGGCTTATAAATGCCCTTGGGCAGATAGCCTAGTACTTACCTATGAACCTATAAAGAAAATATGCAAATTATACAAAGGAATTACTAACAATGTAGTAAACTTTCTGTCAGATTTTATTGTAAGAAAAACAGCTGTCTGTATGGCATGGTAATAAAGAGAAAGAGAGAGACAGAGACAGAGAGAGAGGAATCCTTGATTGTGAAGCACTTGACCCAGTATGAGTTAGTAACCTGGCTACTAGAGGACTCAGGCAGAGAGGAAGATAGTGAACATCTGTTGGTGGCTTACTTTTCATGGGGAGAATGATGCAGGTTGATACCTGCACCTACCACTTGGTATCCTATATTTCTAAGTAGCAGAGTGAGCATATGCACCAGCTAGCAAGTGTTGTATCTTGGGGGGGGGGGGGTACTGAGCACATACAGCTGAAGGTAACCTCAAGACATCAGCATTGCATGCATTTTACCATTCAGGAGCAGTGGTATGCTATAAAGAAAAAAACAATACGATGGCTGCATGACTCATCAGTACTCTGCCATGTCCACCGTCAATAAGGCTACCAAGGTCAGAGAACGTTCTTCTGTCCTAACTTTACAACATTCCACAAAAAGTAAAAAGACGTAAATTCTAAGAAAAAAATAAACAAAACTTTGAGCTAGAGGGAGTAACATAGCAGATGCTTTATGAAAAAAAGGATAGTAGAATCAAGATTACAAAGAAGCAACATATGTTTGGGGAAATAATTGTAAGGATTACAGCTCTGAGAAGAGAAGGGTAAGTGAGACCATGTTTAAGTCTTGCCATCTACCTATAGCTTAATGTGTTGATGTACCTAATAAATGGAGTAGGGAGACCAATACACATGGATGGAAGATGGCACTGACAACCTACCAGTTAATGCTTCCATGATGTATGTTATCGGGGTACTAAATAAGGAAACACAAATTTAATGATGAAAGTGATATGAGTAGCTTATACAGCAACTAAATAATAAACTCACCAAAATAAATACAGAATGCGATTAGGAGTATCAGTAGTGTTAGCCAGTAATAATATAATACAAAACTGTCAAAAACACATCAGAAATGAATATGCAAAACCTATTTCCATCATCCCTCCTTACTACATTAGTATACTGAAACTTGAGAACAGGAAGAACATGGAAGACCAGTCAGGGAAAACAGTAGGAAACATCAGCTCTTGTCAAGAGCTAATGGCAAAAGAATATTTTTGCAAAACTGATGCTGATTTTAATTATATTGTGGTCATAAGTACTTTGTCAGAGTCTGTTAATGATTACCTGAAGGGCTTGCATTCTGTATTTTTATATCTTTTTCTTGGGTAGTTTGTTGCTGTTCAGTACCACTTCCAGCCTGATAAAACACATACTAAAACATAAACTTTCTAGACGGTCTCTCAACAATCCATGCCTGCTACAAGGGAAGTGATTTAAGAGTTAAACGATAACAACTATGGGCATGAAGTTGCAGGACATAGAAGAATAAAAATAAAACAATGTAGATGGACTATGATGCACTGTTTATAAGCATGCAGTAAAGTCATTGTCAGCCATAAACATTATGCGAAAAAGGTGTAATGTCACAAAAATGACTACAGAAATGTAATTTCTTCTAGACTTGATTAAATTGCCTAGAGTGAGAAACAGACAGACTAGTGCAGTCTGCCATGGAATAGATTAGGTTTTGGTTTTATACTCAGAAAAAAAATTCTCACCCATGGCAATATCTGTGACTTTAGCTTACATTAAAAAAGTTGCATGCTATAAATATGCAACTGCTGCTGTTGTTTTCTCCCCTTTCTCTTATTTTGCAACAATTCTAATTATAGGGTTATAGGGAATGTTGTTTGATTTCCATTTTTATTTTGTAGGCTTGTGTACCATCAAGAAAAGAAAGAATAATGTATCATTGCAGAAAGATAAAGGCAGGGATCTGAGCGTGCAGCATTACTTATGAAACATTTCAGTCAACAGGCTACCACCATAACTTTTATCACTGCAAAATCTGCCTCAGACTACCACTTATCCAAAACAAGTGTCTCCAAGTTGATGCAACCTCATTTGCAGATCTCCTGCAATAATTGGACTGTTTTGAAAATATAGAAGCAAGGCATCAGGATATATAAAAGAGCCTGTGGAGTACTTTTGCAGCAAAAATCTTTCTTATGAGAAATGTGTCAGAACTGTCATGGATATACTGCCTTAAGGATCATGTTTTTTGGTGAAAAATTAGCTATATATCCAAATAGGCTCCAAACATCTTAATAAGTGGCAGTTAGGTCATGTGCAGTAGTGATCTGTCTCAAGATATGCTTCTGATTTCAATCTCTTTCTAGTGATGCTTTCAGAATCAATAGCATATATGTTAGCTTGGTGCAAATAGAGGCATCTCTCCCACAAAGATATTTGATTTATTTATTTACATTTGTAAACCAGCTTAGAGCACTAGCCGCGATGGTACAGTGGTAGCGTTGTTGCCTCACAGACAGAGGTTCTCCTATTCGATTTTCAGCTGGAGTGCCTTCTGTGTGGAGTCAGCATGTCCTCCCCGTGGTCAAGTGGCTTCCAAAAGATATGCATGAATGGATGTGCCTTTGCTGAAGGTTGGGTATCGGGCTGGCAACTTGGCACCATAAAATAAATTGACTGCCAATCCTTAGCAGACCAGAGTTCTGCTGTGGCGACCCCTAACCGGGAAAAGACCAACAACCATTAGAGAGCACTGGTTACAAACGAACAATCTCACTCTTGGCCTAGGAAAGCAATAAAGTTTAACAATCACAGAGGCATAATGCAAGATGTAAAGTGTATATCATGCACAGCTGCTGGTGATAACACCTGCAATTTCTGAATGGTCATAGAGGCAGGTTTGTGAAGCATGCATTGTTACAGACAAGTTAAAATATATTTTAACAGACAGTTACATGGATGGATGATTTGCTTACAACACACACCAAAAGTTTGAAGTACTTTTGAAATACATTAATATGACAAGAGTTTTAACAGGAGAGTTTATGGCTTGATTAGGTTAAGTGATTTGAGATATTGCATTGGCACTTTGCCATTTGCAGCAAATGCATTTTCAGTTAAGAATGGAATTTTGGATACAACGATGTGTCTTTAAGTGATGCTGGTATGGATTCCCAGATTTTAGGACCTAGTACAGACAGTGGTTTGTGCAATAGAGATTAATATGGTGGGGGTACTAATGATGGTGAAAAATGATCAAACTTTCTAAGTTTGTAGGCTTAGAAGTATTTTAATAGTCTGGAAGCTAGTAGAGATAAAGTTTGTCTTTGCAGCACATTGAATATTTGTATGATTCGAGGAAGATCTCTACTATTTGCTTAACTGGAAGACATTTTGCTACTTGTGATGTTTTCAGAGCTATTCTTCTTTTGGAGAGTATATGATGAACCTGCGTATTTTATTGGTGATTGTTTAAATGAGAGTGTGATTTCATTTTGGGGCATATAGTATTAAGGGAAGGCTGTGGTCCTAGTAGGATAGTAAAGTCCATTTTCCTATTGTGATTCTGGAAGATTTTGAGAGGAAGGAAGACATTTTTTATCCAAGAAAATTAGTGTCTTTTTTTTTTTCTTGTATTGCCTAGGAGAAGCTGAAAGAAGGATCTAGCCAGACGTCAAGACATTTGAATGAGTTCCTGTTTTCGGTTATGGCATTGTTGTGGTCATTGATGTATAGTGTGACAGTACCTTTGCTTACTTTTTATTTAGGAACATAGTACCATAGGAACATATTAGGGAAATGATCATGGGGACAATAACATGCCTGGCCATATACATCTTTAAGAAAACAGACTTAAAAGTTCTTGCCACCCTTTTCAAGCACTTAATAGTACTTGCATCCCAAATCAAGCAGGGCTGTACATGATAAGTCAAAGAAAACGCTAGCAAGTACGGCTGGTGCAAGGCAACCAAGCTAGTCAGACCAAATGAAAAAGTAAGTAGTAGTGTTATTCTACTGATGAAAGCCATGTGCTTAAACTGGTCTAGTATTTCAGCTTAATAAAGTTCTTACAGTTCTCTCAGCTCATTACTGGTGCTGGCGTTTTTTTCGTTTGGTCTGTACATGATAACCTTGGTGTAAACTTGCATCTATGAATCCAGTCATTAAATCTAGACTTAAATGTAGCCAATGCAGTGATTTGTTTGACAAATAGAGGTAACTTATTTCCGTAGGCCAGGAAAATGTTGAGTTACTTACAAACCTTTCTCTCTAGCATACCTTGTTTATTTGTTGGTATAGATGTATGTCCTTAGCATGTGTGCTTGTAGACCCACTGGTTTTGTGAAGAAATGAGAGGTCATATAGAAGTAGGTCTTTTCATTGCTCAAAAATTGGTACATAGGACACCTCACAGTTACCTGTACACTGCAGAGTATAAGGAGAGTTGTGTTAATCTATCAGTGTAGTTAAAGGATTTAAGACATTTAATGTATTTGGTTAGAAATCTGTGGGGCCTTTTCAGTTGAACAATATGCTTGAATTTGTACATAGCAAAGTGGAACATTATATTCAGTGATGGGTCTGGTAAAAGGAAGAGTACATTGGTAGGATGATTTCTTTGAATCTTGGAGATATTTCCTTGGAAATTAACTGGGCCAGATAAAAGGATTTTCTGACTGTAGTGTAAACATGATGATTGAATGAGAGAAAGCTTTCCACATAAGTACCTAGATCTCTTATGACCATATCTGTCTGAAAAGAAGTACCATTTATAACATATGAGATGGAAACAACCTTTCTGCCAAACTTTTTGTCCAACAGGGCATGTTTTTTGTTTTTGTATGAACTGAGTATACAATTTGTTAATTTATCCATCTTTATTTCTTTTATCATTGTCATTTCCATTACTATTGTGCAATCTTCATGCATGGTGCACTTATATTTCCATTGCTACTTTGGTGGTTGGTCCTTCATTATCTATCTATCTATCTATCTATCTATCTATCTATCTATCTATCTATCTATCTATCTATCCTTCTGAAATTAACATCATGTACCAACCCAATACCGAAGTTTTCATCCATCTTCAAATCATTCTTATAACAATTATAGTTGCTTATTTTAACAACTTTATTATTATTTGTTCCATTTATCCTCTTTTCCATATCAGACTTTCTCAGAAATAAAGAATAAGAAACAATGTACAATTTACTCCCCATTCAAACTCCAACCCCCTATTAACACTCTATTACAGATTTCTCATTGATGTCTTTAAAACCTATATACCCAGTTGTCAGGATAGGAAATAAATAGACAGGAATGGAGGAAATTATGAAGCTAGGAAATTTAGGACTTTTGCTTGAAAGTGCCTCCATAAGTACTTTTATACACCAACTAGATTATCAAAAATGTTTCCAGGAGTTGATCAAAGATGTTGGAGGTGTAAAGAGCTTAGTGGGACCTGGAAGCATATTTTTTGGGAATGTAACCTTTTAGAAAGTTTTAGAGTAAGAATAAATCAGTTGGTGGGAGTATTAATAGATAATAATATAAAAGTTACTTTAAAACTGTATTTGCTAGGATATCATGAGGGAATACCAAAAGAAAGGAAGGCATTGGTAGGTTTATTGATGGGGTTGAGTGAAAAAAAATAATGAGAAAATGGAAAAAACAACAATACAGGGAGTATACGTTTTTTATTATTGATCTGGTGAATTAGGTGGTTGAAGTCCAATTAAAACTGCTTTTATAAAGCAATGAGAAGCTTATGAGTCATCAGTGTAGCTAAGGTGAGTAGCAGGGGGCAGCCAGCCCCATTGCAAAATGCTAAGGAGTGCAACTGACAGATCCTGATCGATCTTCAGTGTATTACTGACATTGAATGCCAGTATTACATTTGCAGTCAGAATGGAAGTGTTGTCATGCTTCATGTGTGGCATAAACTATAGTAGCTGCTTGCTACAAATGATAAACAACCTAACAGAAACCATTAGGCACACCAATCATCTCAGTGTCAGTGTGGATGGATGCAGACTGTGCCTACATTATATCCTTTGCAGATCTATTGATTGATCCCAAGCACTGCTCACCCATCAAAATCTGGATGTGACATTGGACAGCACCTGAAACCCCTGGAATGCTGCTGCATGGTGGGTATACCCATGTACAATGCTGAGAATTTATCTGGTCCTGCAGTCCAAGGGTATTAGTAGTGGTACACTCAAGCACAGGGGAGACCACTTTGACGGAGATTGTTCTATAGCCCTTCTAGCTGTTTTGGCCTGAATGTAGCCATAAAGATTTAAAAAAATATATATCTTGGGCATTCAGAAGACATGTAACTGAAACACTAGTATGTCCTTGAGGGTTATTTGCAGATACTCCATGGACCTCTGCTATATGAGGTGTATGGTATTACACAGTAAAGACTCTAGTTTTACTGCATCTTTCTTTTAGTTTTTAATATTCCAGGTATGGGTGAAGCAATATTTTTACGTTTTTTTTTATCCCCTAAGACCTCATTTGTACTAACCCCCAGTCCCCATAGCCATGCTGCATCTGCCAGGCATTCTTCTAATACCTGTACTTTACTTTGCTATTTTTGGGGTCAGTCATGGATCCTAATGGCATCCTGGGGACTTAGATTGTCTATGCTTCTTTCAATGTTATTTTAGTTGCTGTTTTTTGTTTATGCCCTACCCACTTCCCTTGCCCCACCCCATCCCTGTTTCATTGTCCAGGAGCAACTTCTCCCTTTGGACCATGCCTCCCTATAGGAAGTGTATCAATGAACACCCTTCCACCAAGGACAGACATGCCCATACCTTCTCTTCTGCTCCATTAGTCAAGTGAGTAGCTAATCCAACCTGGCCGACTAAGCCATAGGCAGGGCTTTATCTCTATTTATGCCACCTGAGCACTGCAATATTTTCATCTTGGACAATGAGTGTAGAAAAGCCAGGATGGAACCCAACAGTGTAAATGGATTCTGTGAATGTGATTTAATATGTGTGTCAGCATCATTAACAGGCCCTGTGTAGGTGCTGACTTCTGCCTGTTGTTCTACCACATCCTCTACATGTGTTAGTGTAGCAGGGGTCTGATCTGAGAGTATACAAGACCTAAGAGAATTAATCTGACTTCCCTGGCAACATGTGATGCCTGTGGGGTACCTGCAGATGGTGGATAGAAACATGCAGGTATAAAATATTCACGTACTGTGATAATAGTACTTTCTCAGCCTATGGATTCCTTATCAGCATTCAACTTGAAATCACATACATGTGGTAGTGTGGCAAATTTCACAGGTATCAGAAAACATGTAAGGTTCCTGTCTGATTTCACATTGATGTGGAGCTGTATCTTTGCTCTTTTATCTGTATTTCACTCACACCTGCATGCGATGGCTGGGATGCCCTTTTTTCTCTCTTAGCACATGCAGAGTGAGAAGAAAATGCTGCTGGCTGCTGCAGAAGGCAGCAGAAAGTATCAGTGCAAGAAAGATGTGTGGAAAATACCTTGTCATCTTTACTATATATTTTGTATCTTCTGTGGGCATTGACAGCAAAGGTAGACTGCATTTCTGTGGTTGCACTAGCCAAGGCTGTAGCCAAGACAGGTGAACAGGTAGGTGCACCTCACTGGGTGGGGGGTCTGGCCACTCCTATGAAGGTATCCCATTTCAATTGCCTATCCTTGCTCAGCCATAGTTGGATCAGGTGGTGTAGGTGGCAGTTGACTTGGCGTTAACATGCTGGGTTGCTGCACATCAACCACTCCTGCAACAAACTGAAAATTCACTACAATTGCCAGCCCCTACCTTCAGAGTATGGTATGACATATTACAGCTTCACATAGGACCTTTCATCTACTGGGTGCCAGTATCATTATTTTAAAGCATTTACCTATGTTTGCATGATAGTGCATATCCCATATCTCCCCTCCTAGAGAGTGACAGTTTATCCATTTGTATTAAATGTTTCATGCTTCTCTGTAACCCATCTGCTTACCCTCCCCCACCTTTATTTATTTGATTTTCCTTTCATTCTTCACCTCATCCCTTCTATTTATGGAGGGTCTGTCCTCAGAAAAACAATGTGTGCTACCTCCTTCCACTCACATTTCCCTTTATGTCTTCCTTATATATAAATTTCATCTGGCTATCCATAATGATACTCTTTCCAGCTTTTCAGTGGAACCAATCAGTGGTATGTTGGCTGGACACCAGATGCTGGAAATTAACATATTCTACATTTCACTGCTGTCTGGCACCCAAATACAGGCTGCCACAGCAGTTGCCCATTTATGGTCTCAAAAGGTCCATACACAGCAGGAGACTTCTGAATTGCTCTAGAGTGGCTCTTTTCTTTTATACCACTGAGCTGGTATTGGATGTCTTTCCTACTGCCCTGCATACTTTCCCCAAAGCACAGCTGACTGAATAAACACACAAAATGCCTCTCTTCTTGCTTGTTCATGTCTGCTTTACATAGCTGCATATTTTTGCTATGGTGAACAAGCCCCACAAGGCCTCTCTATGAATCCTGGTCTTTATGTTAGTAAAGGGATTGATGTTCCTTATTTCATTGCAGTATTACTGAAAAGGGATTTGAAGAACTTTTTTAAATTCTTTTTACTGTTCACTGGAAAACGTTTTGTACTATATGATGTCCAAGTAGTCATTTATTGCATAACAGGTAATAAGCACTGCTAGTCATTTAGCCAAAGACTGAAGACAGAAGGTACCTGCTACAGTTTTAAATTATGCTACAAATTAGATCAAATCATCTAACGTACAACTGCAGTTGCCTTTTTCCCAAATGTAGTCTTTATCTGCTACTACACAACCGAAATATACTGCAAAACGAATCTTTGAGGTTTTCTATCTTCTGGATTTATGAACGTCTACATTAAGTGTACATTAAGTGTACACAATCTGTTTTGAATAACATCTATACCACATTTTTTTGCTTTATATTCCCTGAGAAATATTATACTAAGTGTATGCATAGTCTACACCTTCTGGTAACCTTTATGCATCCCCCTCAAAATTTAAGACTGTAAGAAAATCAGTAAGGAAACTAAAATTAGGATCAAGAAGGTGAGAGTTATGCTTCTGTTGTCTGTTCACCTAGAATGGTGTACACAGTGTAGACGTTCATGAATCTAGCACAACTGCTTTAAAATATACATTTAAGTATTCTATGATGCAAGGACTGAAACATGTTTAAATCTTCATATCAGAATTTGGAATGACTTGTAAAAATAATATGTTGAATGATTACAACTGACTACCTCAATTCCTACTAACTAATAGTTCTAGTCATGTAACCAGTAGCATTACATTATTTGTTGCACACTGGTTATGGCGTGTGTGTGTGTGTGTGTGTGTGTGTGTGTGTGTGTGTGTGTGTGTGTGTGTGTATGGTGGGGAGTGTACATGGATGGATGAACTATGCTTGTAATGCTCGCATTATGGGGAGAAATCATTGCTTCATTACATGGAACAGGATGTGAAGGATACCTCTCAACATCTCAGTGCAAGAAATCTAGACAAAGTCAGAAATAATGAGGGGACAAAGGCTCAAAAATAGGGAAAGATTTTAAAAATTGTTCATATAAACTTAGGAAGTTGCTAGAATAACATGTTTTGGAATATGCATTTTCTAAAGGATATTAAGTCTTAAACTCAAATATCTCTCATTATTTAGTATTATTTAATTACTTTAAATCTCAGTAATTTCCAAGAAAATCACAAATTTTATGAGGAACAGACCAAAAATATGAGGCAAAAATCCTGACATTCTGCAAACGTCTGGACAGTTAAGAGGTATGGCAAGGGAGAGAGTTGTAATGTGGACTACCGGTTACTGTTTATTTGGTGATATCTTTATGTAAATTACTACTTGGACATCTATGGAAAGTGGGAGATGGGGACTTTTTATGTTTACTGCTGAGATGTTTATGGAGGCTGAAATGCCATCATCTACATTACTCACCTCATTGTCTGGAGGAGAGGTTTTGTCCTCATCTATATTATCCAATAACAGGATTTGGAAATGGAATAAGTATTCTAATCTGTATTATTCATTGTTATGTCATTAAAGAGAGAATCACACCAATACCTGTCAAGTGTACCTCATTACGAGGAACCTACCTCATTTGGGGTCTTAAAAAGTTCATGTTCCTCAAAGTTCCACATTGAAAGAGTCTGTCACACATTCAGTGTTAGGATTTTTTTTAAGTGAAATCCATGATAAATAGAAATGAATTATATTAAATAATTAAAGGACCTTCTTTATTAGTAAAACCAGCATATTTTAACCATCCTATGACCTTCCTAGTTGAAGTTGTTGGTAAGCTGTTAGCAAGTCTTCCACATTTTGCCCATTTGTTCCACATTATGAAGGCGAGTGTTCCTCATTTTGGAGATGGAAAGTTGAGAGCTATGATCACACCTCCATTTACACATTTCAGTAAGAGGATTTGTGCAGTTGGCATTCATTTATTTTTATTAGAAAAACATCTTCTGCACACAGCAAATAGATGTTTGCAGCCTGATTGCAGTCTAAACCAGGGTATGTTTTATTTATTTATTTAATGTCTTGAAATACACACTACACAAGAAACAGGAAATTACATCAATTATATTACCAAAGAGTCCACCAGAAAACACTGCCATCTTATGGCTAAACATATTATTACACATAACTGAAATTACACACACACACACACACACACACACACACACACACACACACACACACACACACACACACACACACACACACACACACACACACACACACACACACAGTAGTTTTTGCTATCTGTGTACTTAATAGGTTCATAGATGTGTACTAGGCTAATAGCCCTGAAACCTTTACAAGGCTAGCCCATAGGATTACCCTGGCATTGTGTCAGCCGACCTTAGTTCCCAGTACCTCTGTGGAGTAGACCTACTGGAATTATCCCCGGGGTGAATTTTCTATTTCCTATCCACTCATCAAGATTTCTCTTGAAGAGAGCCAGTAAGGTGCTCTGCTTGAAATGTATGGGAAGTCGATTCCAGAGCATGGGCAGTCTCTGGGTTATGAACCTGTCCCTCCAGCATGTTTTGTTGATTGTGGTAATGATGTTGAGGTCTCTGGAGCGTGTGGTGTGGAGTGATTGGGATTTCTTTAGATGTATCATTTCTAACAGAGCTAGGTCAGACATTACTTTGCAAGTCAAGCAGAGATCGTCTCTAAGTAGGCGATGTGAGACAGAGAACAGTAGGAGTTTTTTGAGTCTGTCCATATAGGGCAAGTGTTTAACACCTGGGATCCTCTTTGTGAGGTACTTTTGTGGCCTCTCCAGTTGTTGCACGTGTCTAGTGAGGTACATGTCAAATGAGGCATTGTACTCAATGACTGGCCTAATGAGGGAAGAGTAGAGGGAGGCAATGACCTCTTTCTCCCTGGATTCAAAACCCTTATTAATGAGATGTGCCACATAGAAGGATTTTCTGACCACAGTGGCAATGTGGTCATCAAAAGAGAGGTTGCTGTCAACGTTTGCTCCCAGATCTCTTACAACTCCTTCTGTGTTCAGTGGACTACCTTGTATGTGGTAATTCAAGGGAATTGGGTTTTTCCCAAGTGGGATGACGACACATTTTTTGGCATTGAGCTTAAGGCCATGGTTTTGACCCCAGTTGTTGGTCTCAGTGAGGCCTTTCTGTAGGATGTCAACATCACTTCGGGAGTTAATAATAGCTCCCAACTTGCTGTCATCTGCAAACTTTGTCAGCCAGAGTCCCTTCATGTTGGCTTGGACCTCAGAGAAGTAGATACCAAACAGGAGAGGAACCAGGACCGAACCTTGTGGGACTCCACTCGTGACAGGGTCTGCAGTCTGACTTGGAGTCAATTACTTTTACACTGTGGTTTCTTTCTGTGAGCCAGTTTGCAACCCACCTAGTGATATAGGGGTTGATGGCTAGTTTAGTGAGTTTTTCTATGATTCTTGAATGAGGAATGGTATCAAAGGTTTTGGCCAGATCAAGGTAGGCTGTATGAACCACCTTGCCTTCATCCGCAGCTCTGTTGATTGACTCAAAGAAGTTGACCAAGTTGAGCAGGCATGGTCTACCCTTCACAAAACCAAACTGTGTAGGATCCAGAGTTTGGAGATTCCCTATATGCTTGTTTATTACGTCCATGATAATGCATTCCATAGCTTTGCATATCAGATATGTCAGGCTAATGGGGCGATAGTTCCCAGGGTCTGTAGTCACTCCTCCTTTGTGGAGAGGGATGACTGTAGCAGTGCGCCATTTAGTAGGGACAAAGCCTGAGATGAGGCTGTGAATGAACAGGGCACACAGGTGAGGTGCCAGTTCACTCTGTAGTTCATGTAGAACACAGCCAGGGATATTGTCAGATCCCACAGAAGCTGTATTCTTGGCCTTGGACAGTGCTGTTTTAACCTGTGCAGCAGTAATACTGGGTGCCTGGCAATATACTGGTATTGTGATTGGTCCTTTAGGAAGGGAGAGCGGGGTTAAATTAGCACTGAATCTGTCGGCCTGTACATTGGCAATATCTGTTGGCTTGGTATAGGAGGTACCATTGTGCAGCAGCTCAGAGCAAACCTGGGTATTGGCGTGGAGATTCTTTACATAACTATAGAAGTCCTTGTGGTTGTCTTTACTATCTGCTGCAATTCTGTTTTCATAGCTAGCTTTAGAGGATTTGATGAGGGATGTCAACTTTTTGTTGAGGCTGATAAGGGAGTTTTTCCAGTCTTGGGACTTATTCCGCATCAGTTTCCTCCTTCTGTTGTAGAGTTTGTTTGTGGCAGGGACCACCAGACTGGCTTCCATTTTTTGAAGGAGAGCATCTTGGTTCTATTGGGTATGGCAAAATCAATGCATTTGTGTACATGTTTGTACAGTGCATTGGTGTATGAATTGGCTGTCATGCAACTATTCTCCATTTGCATGGGTGCCGTGAACTTAGCCACCTCTGTTTTTAGGAGCCCAACGCTAGCTTTGGAGAAGTTTTTCATGGTGGTTACCATTGTGGGAGAGGGGTGGGTGGAATGTGGATTTCCAAGGTGATTAGTTTGAGGTCAGATCTAACCAGGGAGGAGTTGACTATTGGTGTAGAGCAATGTTCATCCATGTTAGTAATGACTAGGTCAAGGTTGTTGCTACTTCTAGTGTGGGTAAGAATGAGCTGGTCCAGGGCATTGGAATTAATGAATTCCAGGAAATGTTGGGCAAGTGTATTGGTACATGAGTAGTTTTCCCAGTTAATGGAGGGGGTAGTTGAAGTCACCCAGTATGAGAGTGTTAGGTTGGACCCTAATATTCTCCAGGGTGCTTAGGAATGTGGAATAAGAGTCTTATGACATGGTTGGGGACCTATAGCAAGCTATGACCTGATTTGGTGTCTTACCCAATTTTAGCTGCACCTGATGTATCTCAGATGCATTATGTTGGGCTACCAGTCTAGAGGTGTGCGCATCCTTAATGAATATGGAAAAAACACCACCTTTGGAGCTGTGGTCCAAGTTCTGGGGCCAAAAGGTGGGGAATAAGTTATAGCCTGGTAGTACAGGGGTGTTTTCTGCTGCCTTGAACCAGGTCTCTGTTACAGTGCAAATGTCAATGTTCTCCATTTTATGAAGTGCCTCGAGTGAGTGCATTTTGAGATTTAGACTTCTAGCACTGAACAGCATGACTCTCATATTGCATTTGTTTGTAGCTGCTACGGTGACAAGTTGGTCTTTGGAACACTGCCTAAAAAAGGAACTACAGGGGTGGAAGAGCCTTAGCCAGTATCCGGAAGCCCAGGCGTGACAGATGGAGGCCATCTCTGGCAAAGCATCGAGATCTGTCAGTCATGTCATCCCAGGCAGACAGATACTGGATCCCCTTGGAATGACACCAGAAACTTAGCCAATTGTTGAAAACAATAATTTTCTGCTTGTACTGTGGTATCATTCTAGTTGATGGTAGGATGCTGCTCAGGGCTAGAATCATACCCGCCTGGACAACATAATCCAAGAGCTCCTCCATGTTTCTTTTCATGTAGTCCAGGGAGGTATGTCTCAGGTCATTCACAACCACATGTACAATGACAGAGTAATATTTGCACCTGTTGTTGAGGGACCTAAGTGCATGCATTATGTGGTGGATCCTGGTGCCTGACAGGCAGCTGACTGTTACTTTCTCCTTATTCAATCTAGTGAGTGGGACATCAGTGTGCCTCAGTATCAAGTCACCTATGACTAAATATGTCGGGCATGCTGTTTTGCCTTAGGGGCTTTGGTTGAGTGGCACACTGTTTAGGAGAGTTATGTGTCTCGTGATTAGTGTTGTGGTGGTCGAGTGAGTTTCTGCCTTGGAGGTCTCTGCTGTTTGGGTAGATTTTTATTGAGAGCCTCCGCAAAGATGGGTGTGTGGTTTGTGTTTTTATGTGAAGGCAGTGCTGGTGTGTGTTCTGGAGGGCTATGTGTTCCATGTGGTGTGGTGCAAGTGTTGATCTTCTCCTCTTGATCAGCTATTCTGGTCTTGGCTGAGAGTGCGTGGCTTCCAATTTGGATATATAAGTGCATCTCTCTCAAGTCTGAGTGTTGGGAGGTAAGAGGAGAGGGTTGTCAGTGTACATGAGGCAGTTGCCACATTGCCTCAGGATGCCCAAGTTTACCAGGTTAACAGGGGAAAGTACAGGGAACTGACCTTTAGACATACTTGGAGGGGTTGGTATTATTTATTGTTTTATTTTACATTTGTTAACCGGGGGTGTCTGACTGAGCCAAAAAGGTCCTTTTTCAGCAGAGGCTGGAGAGAAAAGCTCCACATAGAAAAATTGCAGATACATTTAGATATTTAGACATGATCAGTATACACACAAATTACAATAGACATGTTTTTACAGTGGTATGCAGTGCATCAACAGTTACAGTGGAGAGAACAAACAAGAAAATATTAATTTAAAAATAAAGGTAATTAATAGATTTGTGGTGTACAGCTGAAATTTGTAACATAAGTAGAATACATACATAGTAAATAGGTACAGTACATACATTGTACATTAGCCAGTGTTTGTGAGTAAGAGTAAAAACTATTATCAAGTACTCTAGGTTTAGTATGTGAACCTTATCCACTTTCACTAGCCTGGGGAGCAGTCATGGCACTGCCAACTTTGCTTGAGATGTTGCCTAATGAGGTTTTTAAAGGAAAATTTGGACAATGTGTTTTGTATGTTAGTGGGGTGAGAGTTCAATTTTTTAGCCACCAAACTACTATATAGTGTGTCTCCAAAGCTATTGTAGCTGTTGGTTACTTCTAGTAGTAGTTTGATGATCTAAGAGGCCTTTTGGCTGAGTGATGTACTAGGTTTTTGACGGCAGTACACTTATTGGGGAGGTAATAGATAGAATGACAGAGGCAGAGCTGAATGTAGGTTAGGTTAGTTGGGCAGTTCAAGCAGTGGAGTTGTCTCAAAGCAGTACAGTGATGAGTTCCATATGAGCAATTTGCAGCAAAGTGGGCAATTCTGTTATAGCAGGCTTCCATTTTAATAATGAGTTAATAATAAGTACTGGAACTGTTTCCTTGTAGAACGTTTAGTGCTGGTAGCACTTGTGGGTGCTGCAATAATTGCTGCAGGACGTCTGGTAAAGTGTTTAATAAGCTAGTAAAAGTGTAGAAGAGGAGAGAACTAGCAGATCTAAGGGAAAAATTGAAGAGCAGACTTTGGCACTGCTCAGAAGCTTACAAACAGTCCTGGATACAGCAAATCTATATTTGGACTAGACTAGTTACAGGAATGGCAGAAACAAGTGCAAATGCTAGCTTTTAAACCAGAAAGTTGAAAAAGATGGAAAAAAACTGCTCAAATGGCCAACTGCTACAATTTCATGGCCAGAAACCACTCCTCTTGTGGTAGATAGTCTACCTAGTGCTTACCACTCCCACTGATAAGCTAGAAGACTTCCCTCCAACACAGAAATGCTTGGGAGGCTCAAAAGCTTGCAAACAATCCTGGATACAGCAAATCTGTACCTGGACTAGAATACTTACAGGAAAGGCGGGAAACAAGCGCAAATGTGGGCTTTTAAACCAGAAAGTTGAAAGAGATGGAAAAACTGCCCAAACAGTCAATAAACTACAATTTCTGTGCCAGAAACCACTCCTCTTGTAGTAGATAGGCTACCTAGTGCTTACCACTCCCACTGATAAGCTAGAAGGCTTCCCTCCAACACAGAAAAGCTTTGGGGTCTCAGAAGCTTACAAACAGTCCTGGATACAGCAGATCTGTACCTGGACTAGACTAGTTACAGGAAAGGCAGGAAATAAGTGCAAACACGAGCTTTTAAACCAAAAAGTTGAAAGAAATGGAAAAACTATCCAAACAGCCAATAAACTATAATGTCTGGGCCAGAAACCACTCCTCTTGTGGTAGGTAGGCTACCCAACACAGAAAGGCTTGGGGTCTCAGAAGCTTACCAACAGTTCTGGATACAGCAAATCTGTATCTGAACTAGACTAGTTACAGAAAAGGCAGAGAACATACTTAGATTTTTTTTTTCGGAAAGCAGATAAAACAGCACTAAAAACAATTGAAAGTGCAGTGCAAGCTAGCACACTTGAGTGTGTAGCAGTTTAAATAAATGCATTTTTTTCAAAATGTATTCTGAACTGAATTCAGATGTTGTTTTGTTCAACTCTGAACAGTTAAAAAGTGCAAAAAATATATCCTTATCAGCTGAAAACACTCAGTCAGAACACCAGGAGATTTTTCATTTTCAGTAAATTACAAAGGGAGAAAGGAGGAGCAGAAGATAATTTGAGGTGAAGAACCTAAGTGGGTTGGCCTTCTCAAATTGTTCTCTCTGTATTAGTCAGAAAGAACACTAGATGGGAAGGAGTGTCCCAGATCAGATTTACAGTAGGGGTGGCCAACTGCAAAGCCACCAACAATAACAACACCACATGAATAGGGTGGGTGGCAGGGAAACAAGTTTCAGAACAGATCAGAGAATAGAAAAAATATATCTATATATCTATCTCTCTATATCTCTCTCTCTTTATATATATATATATATATATATATATATATATATATATATATATAAATTATAGAAAATTATATGCCAGCAAATATATATATATAATTCAGTCAAGCAAAAGGTGTCAAGAAATATACTTATCAGTTTGTTTGAGAAGCACTCCAGTCAGAACTCAAGCAGATTCTAAATGGTATTCAGGAATTTACTAACAGGGAACTATTTTCAAATAATTATGCCTTGAAACAATCAGATAACACAAAAGTTAGTAGACCAAATTATGCCAACTTTAAGAACACCACAGGAATAGGGGAGTAACCAGTTTCAGAACAGATCAGAGAACAGAAAAATATACATATAATTATATGCCAGCAAATATATATAATTCAGTCAAGCAAAAAGTGCCAAGAAATATACTTAGTTTGTTTGAGAAGCACTCCAGTCAGAACACAACCAGATTCTAAATGGTATGCAGGAATTTACTAACAGAGAACTATTTTTAAATCAACAAGCCTTGAAACAATCAGATAAAACAAAAGCTATTAGACCAAGTTACACCAACTTTAAAAACACCACAAAAACAGGGGAGTAACCAGTTTCAGAACAGAGCAGAGAATATATATATATATATATATATATATATATATATATATATATATATATATATATATAATTATATGTCAGCAAATATATATAATTCAGTCAAGCAAAAAGTGCCAAAAATATACTTATCAGTTTGTTTGAGAAGCATTCCAGTCAGAACACAAGCAGATTCTAAATGGTATACAGGAATTTACTAACAGGCAACTATTTTTAACTCAGCAAGCCTTGAAACATTCAGATAACACAAAAGCTATTAGACGAAGTTATACCAACTTTAAGAACACCACAGGAATGGGGGGGGGGGTAACCAGTTTCAGGACAGATCAGAAAACAGAAAAAAAAAAATATATATATATATATATATATATATATATATATATATATATATAGATTCACTTTATAACCTCGAAATGCTGAAATATCGAATTTCAGTATCTCGAGACTATAAAACCAAATCCACAAAACACCGACAAACAAAAACCGCGAAACCACATAACCGAAAACACCGCACACACTACACTAAACATACAACACAACACCCACATCACAACATAAACAAAAACAAACACACATACACAACTCACACACACACATAAGCAAGGGGGCAAACACCCCTGCACCCCCCCATGTGGGGGGCTGCACCCCCCCACACCCCCCTACTTATATATACTAACTCTAAGATCGCACAAACACAACACAAAAGCTCACTCACACACGCACATTCTCCAATCCCTCACACACACTCTAATTCCCACTCAAAACCCTTACAAAACACTCACTTACCTGACATAACACCTACATCCAAACACGGCACCGTGCACCAACAAAACACAAACCCAGACATTACGTAGCGCAACTTCATAACCGCGAATTCGACATATTTTCGATATATGTCAAATTCACGATTATGAATGTTCGCTATTTGTAACATTCGACTTTATAGCTTCGAGATACTGAAATTCGACATTTCAGTATTTCGATGTTATAAAGTGAACCTATATATATATATATATATATATATATATATATATATATATATATATATATATATATATATATATACCAGCAAATATATATAATTCAGTCAAGCAAAAAGTGCCAAAGATATACTTATCAGTTTGTTTGAGAAGCACTCCAGTCAGAACACAAGCAGATTATAAATGGTATGCAGGAATTTACTAACAGAACTATTTTTAAATCAGCAAGTCTTGAAACAATCAGATAACACAAAAGTTATTAGACCAAGTTATACCAACTTTAAGAAGACCACAGGAAAAAAAGTAGTGTGTTTTTTTTTTTGGGGGGGGGGGTGTCAGCAAGAATAAACTTCTTTATAAAGAAGCAGTTTACATATTAAAGTTTGATACTTTTTTTCAAAGGGTATGAATGTTGATTTTAATTGGCATGTATTACTTTAAATGCTTTTTAAGTGTTTCCTGGTATTAACTGATGACTTTATTGTTTAATTGCCTATTTAGTAGTGTATATAAAACAAGTGTGTGATGTGAAGTAACTGTGTACTCCAAGAACGCAGTGTATGCCGAGATGTCATAGATGAATACATTTTATTCATTTGGTTCCTGGTCTTTGTTCTTCGTTGTATTTGCTGCTGTTGCTTTGCTGCTTTGCTGTTGTTTTTGCAACAGAACAAATATATATATATCATTATATGCCAGCAAATATATATAATTCAGTCAAGCAAAAAGTGCCAAAAAATATACTTAACAGTTTGTTTGAGAAGCACTCCAGTCAGAACACAAGCAGATTTTCAACAGGAAACAGACTGCTTACCCTGCTTGGATTACTTTTGAGTACTTAGTAATTCTGTACAATAATTCAAATTATATATTCTTTATTATTTTTTGACTTAGGATGAGTTTAAGTTCGTCACTTCTACTGCCATTATCTGATCTGATTAATATACAGTGATGAACTAGATATATATGGATTGAAAATCTTACACAATGAGAAGTTTCTTATACTGTTTTGTTTTTGGACATGTTATACTTGTTTAGTGGGTTGTTTGAGACTTTGAGGATACCACAGAGATTACTTGTTTTTTTTTTATATATCTATATGTCTAACACCCCCATTCAACATCTTCTACTTAAGTCAACCTCATTTGTGATCTTAAATGTATAATCTTGTTTACTCTGAGTGGCTTTGTCATAGCATCAGCAATCATTTTATGAGTTCCACCATATGAAAGCACCATCAGTTTTGGTTCAACCAAGTCATGACTGTAATGGTGTCACATCATTATGCTTGGTTCTTGCATTATCTTCTCATTGGCTACAAGCTTAATGCATCCCTGATTGTGCTCATATAAGACTGTAGGCTGGGATATTGGTTCTCCAAGATCTTCAAGTAACTGCCACAACCAAACAGCTTCTTGACTGGCATAGGCAGCAGAGATATATTCTGTCTGTCTAGAAAGCAACTCCACTGAGATATGTTTCTTGCTGGACCAGAATACAGGACAGTTTCCTAATTTGAACAAGTAACCACTTGTAGATTTGCATGTGTTGAGGTCACCCACCCAGAGTCCACATATCCTGTGAGGTTTAAGTCACCAACTGCTGACAACTTTAATCTCAAGCCTTTGTATCTTTGAGAAAACTCATAACATTTTTTATTGAATTCCAGTCTCTTTGGCCTGGTTTACTTACATGCCTGCAGAGAAGCAGCATGGCTGCTGCAATGCCTGGACTTGTAGTAGTTGCAGTATACAGAAGTGCCCCCACTGCTTGTCTGTACTGTTCATTAGATGGTAGAAGCTCCTTTCCTTCCAACTTTGGATAAGTTATGTCCATGGGCAGGCTCACACCTCTAGCCTCAGCCATGTTGAACAGTTGAAGAATTGAATTAGTTTTTGCATTCTGGGTCAACAGGAAACTGTCATACTCCTCACTCTGTAGGTTAATTTCTATGTAGTATGTCACCTCACCAAGATCTTTAGTCTCAAAGCACTGAGTACTGTTATAAACTTTGCAATTTTGTCATTTCTGTTGTAGGCAATAATCAAGTCATCCACATAGACTAACAGATACATCCATTAGCATCTATACGTTTAGAGTATAGGCATGGATCAGCTTTGCTTCACATGAATCCATCTAGCAGAACTTTGTTTACTTTTGAGTTCCACGAACAAGCCACTTATTTAAGATCATACAGGGATTTTTGCAGTTTGCACACAAGATGTTTTTCTCTACTTTTCACATATATTTCTAGCTGTGATATGTACATTTCCTCTTCTATATCTCCATTAAGAAAAGCTGTATTGATATTGTGATGTTTCACAATCATTTTCTGTAAAGCTGCCACTGTCATCAGTGTTCTGAAAGTACTTTGGCAACTGGAGCAAAAGTAGAATCAGAGTCTTCACAAAATTTTTGTGAGTATCCTTTTGCAACTAACCTTGCTTTGCACCTGTAGACTTTCTCTTCAAAGTCACATTTTGCTTTAAAAACTCATTTACATCCAATTACATGTTTACCTTGAGGTATCTCTGAAAGTGCCCATGTCTGGAGTTCATTGAGTGATGTCATCTCTTCATCAGCAACTCTAATCCACATTTGCAACTCTTGTGGTGGTAGTTTTTGTATTTCTTTCCATGAACTTGGTTCAGCCTGAACTGCTGTGCGAGCCATATAAGGCAAACATTTAGGTGGAATACCTTAATTGCTTCTTGTTGATTTCTTGACTGATGTCACTTGTGGTTTAGTGTCTTCTTTATCAGTTTTAAATTATCTGAAATGATTTCTATTTCTGTGTAGCTTTGTTTTTGTTTTTCTTGTGACATGGATATGTATTTTCCCTCAGACTGAACAGTTTGTGCCTTTTCCTGAAACTCTGAACACACAGAACTTTCATCAACAATTATACTTATGCTGACTGACACCTTATTTGTGTCTGGATGTAAAATCCTGTATCCGTTTTGAAAGTCACTGTAACCCACAAGTACCCCTTTCTTTGTACATGGATCCTATTTTGTATGTTTTCCTTTGGAATGTGCACATAGGTTTTACTTCCAAAAATGTTGATGCATTTCAAAGCTGGTTTCTTTCTGTTCCACAGTCCATGTGGAGTTTTCCTGGCAAGTTATTGTGGAGATAGCATGCAGTCATGATAGCCTCTCCCTAGTTTGTGGTTGGCATATCAGCATCAAAAAGCTCTCACAGAGAGTCTGATACATTATCTCTCTCTCTCTCTCTTTGCAACCCTGTTTTGTTCTGGGTTATATGGCACAGTGTTCTGGAACATAATTTCATGTTTTCTGAGAATGGCTTGTGTTGTGCCACTTGCATATTCAGACCTGCTGTCTGTACGTAGTACTCTGAGCATTCTGGCAAATTTATTACTTACTTGAACTAGATACTGCTCTAACTTTGCTGACACTTCATCCTTGTTGTGCAATAGGTACAATGCAGTGTAACTGGAATAATCATCAATGAAACTACGAAAATGTTTCTTCTTTCCTGGAGTTGTGTTTTTTGATGGACTGCAAAGATCTGAATGAATTAAGTCCAGTGGTTTTTGAGCTCTGCTGTTGCTATGCTTTGGAAAAGGCCTTCTCATCATTTTTCCATTAATGCAGCTGGTATGTTTCATTATTTGAACATACTGGCTAATTTTTACACCACTTTCATAGTTATCCTCAATGATTTTCTTTATTTTGTGAGGACTTACGTGCCCAAGATGCCTGTGCCAAGTGTGAATGCAGTTTGAATGTTTTTTCCTCCTTGGCTGTTTTAACCATTTCACTGCAGTTCAGCTGATACAGTTCATATGTGATTTTGGCTTTCAAGAGTAAGCAATCCCCTTTTGTGATGACACAACTGTCACCTTGGAAATTCGCTATGTTGCCTTGGTTTGTAAGCTTCTTCACTGACAGGTTACTTTCAAGATTAGGCACATATAGAACAGTTGTCACGTGTATCTTTTTGGTGATATTCTGGGAGATAGGACAGTAAATAAAACCATCTCCAATTCCTTCTGACTTTATTACCTGCCTATTATCTGTGGTATTTTTTTCTGTTTTGCTTTGATAGATTTGAGGGAAGAAATTTCTGTCATCGGTCATGTGACTTGTAACTCCTGAGTCAGCACACCATGCCTGCACAGATGAGGTGCCACGTTTGGACTCAAATGCATACTAGGTGTCTGAAGTGATATGTGCTTCTTCCTCGCCGCTCTTAGTTTGTTGTGATTTAGCTTGTCTTTATATTCCAGCTTTCCAGATTCTGCAATCTGCCTTTAAGTGTCCTGTTTTTTTGCACTCAAAGCATTTACATGTTTTTAGATGCATATTACTGTTTTTTATCTCTGTTTCTTATCTTTAAAGCAGCTTCTGCATTGGAAATACTTTCACTGTTTATGCTTTCTGGCTTGTGCTTGTATATACCCACAAGCTTGCCTTTAACATGCTCTAATGTCAGTACTTCACCTGGATGTGCATCAAGTGGTGTAACAAGTGTCTCATAACTTTCAGGTAGACCACTAATTAAAAGTGCTGCAATGTGAAAGTTTTTATATCCTCCCAAATACAATACCTCTTAGGCTTTCAACCATTTCTAAGATGTGCCTTATATAATCCTGCATATTCTGGTCTTTAATCTGCTTGGTCTGATATAGTTTTCTAATTAAATAAAGTTTATTGCTGAGATCAGCTCCCTCATGCACCTTTTCCAGTTCCTCTCACATTTCTTTAGTGGTTTCACAGTTGCATATATGTACAATTTGATCATCATCTATCCAAAGCGAGAATGTGCTCTGAGCTTTTTTTCCCCCAAAAATATTTTTTATTTTTTTAACAAGAGTAATAACAGTAATAACATGTTTACAATCAAAATTGAAACAAACTATTTACAAAGTCCATAACAAGAATATATTTCCATTTACATTCAGGAAATCATGTAAAACTTTTTAGTAATGACTATAACTTTTCCCAAGCAATTAATTTGTGTGTTAAATTATTTGTTTTAATTTTTAAACTAGATATTTCTTTTTCACATAGATTTGAGGCTAATTAAATAAATTCATTTCTAAAAGATACAGGAGAGTTAGTTTTTCAATTTTTTTGTCACAGCCTTTGTTGCAACTGTAAATATTGACCATAGGAGGTGTGTTTGAGATCTGGGTATGACTTCTGGTATTGGTACATAGAATTTGAAATTTCACAATTTTCATTCCATAAGGCCTTACAGAAACATTTGAATTCCTTCCAATTGAGATAACATAGTACATGCAACAATCATATGAAACCAATCAGCTTCTGTTGCTTTGCACCTCCAACATTCCATATCATTTTTTTTTGTACATACTAGCAATTTTTGAGGTGTATAATAGAAATTTCCACATATATATTTTCCAGTAAGAAGAAATTGTTGTTTGTTTGTACTGGCTTCAGAAAGAGTTTCTTGTTAGTAGTAAATTCTCCAGTATTTATTTTGGTGGAGTATTCCCAAAAATAAGCATTTGTAAAACTAAAATCAGATCTAATAACTTTATATATTAAGGATATGAATGAGGTGCCTTTCAATGAACCATTAATTATATTAATTAATAATTTTAATATTGTTGGTGTGTTGTTTCCATGGGTTTGTAAAGAGAATATAGTTTTGTTATGTATAAATTCTCTGCAAATTTGTATATCTATCCAGTTATTATTATGTAGACTGTATCTAGTAATTAGATGGTTAGCTGGGTGAATTGTGTTAGTGGTTAAGAATTGGTTCCAGTATACTAAGTCATTATTCTTAAATTCAAGCATTTTGTTTTTATCAAAGGAGATTAGACACTCATTTGTATAAGCAATAGGAAAAAATGATATTAATAAGTTTTTAATTAACTGGTTAGATTGGGTGATTTTCATAAAATTTGCCATTATTAGATTGATAAAAGACCAAGATTTTAACTTCTGCTTATCTTGTGTATATATTTTTATAGACCAAATAAAGACATTTGTATGCATTGTAATGAGAGGATCAATTAGTATTGTATTACTGGTTAACAAAATGTTTTCGTGTATCAGTTTCCAATATGAATTGCATGAGGAATTTAGCCATAAATGAATTATATTAAAAATGGTAGCATTTATATAAAATTCAGTATTAGGAAAGCTAATACCTCCTTCTTCCCAGCTTGCCAGATGTCTTTGTAAGGACATTCTGGGTTTTTGGGAGTACCAAAGTGATTTTAATAAATTATTATTCATTTGTTTGCACTTTCTTAGTTGGGGGAATGATTAAAGATTTCATTATATAAAGAATTTTAGGTAGCACTATCATTTTGGTTAGCATTAGTCTGTCTTCAAAGGTAAAATAAAGTTTATTCCAATTGTCTGTGAGACTGGTAATTAAATTTGCTAAAATATTATAGTTTGTAGTGACTGTATTCTTAAGAGTCAAATTAATTTGAACACCCAAGTATTTAATTTGTGTATTGTCCCAGTTAAAGCATTTGTAACGCTTCATTTTCATAGTTGCCTTTTTGTTTATTAGCAGAGTCTTGGTTTTGTTATGATTAAATTATAGTTCTGATGAACCTTCAAATAAATCTAAAGTGTTGAGTAGTTAATCCAAAGATGTTTCAATGTCTCTGTTAGTTAATAATAAATCATCAGCAAATAACTGAATCTTTGGAAATAAGTCACTATTTAAATTATAACCTTTAATGTGGAACATTATTCCTAATATAATTAGCTAGTGGTTCTATAGCTAAAGCAAAAATTAAAGGAGAAAGAGGGCAACCTTGTTTTGCACCTTGTGTAAGTTTAAAGGAAGGGGATAAGAAAGAACCTATCTTTACAAAAGAAACAGAGTCTTCATAAAGGTTTCTAATTAATTTTATAAAGTTTGGGGAAAATTTATATTGTTGTAGTGTTTTAAATAAATACAACCAACTAAGTGAGTCAAAGGCTTTATTTATATCAAGACTCATTATTGTTAATTTGTTTTTATTTTTATTTGCTAAATCTATTAGGGCCAGAAGTCTTATTATATTGTCTTGGACGGACTTTCCTATGTTTAATAAAATCTGTCTGATCTTCTTCTATTAGGCTAGGTATAATGGAATTAATTCTGTTTGATATTATGCTCATGAAAATCTTGTAATCGATGTTTAATAATGAGATGGGTCTATAGGAGGAAAAAGAGGTAGGATCTTTATCAGCTTTAAGTATGGGTGAGATGAGTGAATATTTCCATGATGGTGGGATATTACATGTATTTTTAATTTTACGAAATGTATTTAGTAATATTTTTAAGATATTGTCAGGGAGTAATTTATATATTTCAGGAATAAGACCATCTAACACTGGTGCTTTTTTAGTTTTTAAATTGTTTATTTGATCTTTTAGTTCTGTAAATGTGAAATGTCTATCAATTTTGGCAATATTTCCAGGAGATAAGATCTTTGGAATACTATCAGTTAAGAATTTATCTAAATTTCCATTGTCATTTATTGGTTTGAGAGTATTCATATTCTCATAATGTTTCTTGAAACCTTGTAGTATGCAGTTTAACTTAGTAGCTTTTATTTTCCTCTTATTTTCAACATATATAATTTCTTTTATGTGATTTCTTTCATTTAAGTATTTTGATCATACTGGAATTTTATGTAGACTTTTAGGAATGATTATGAGCATAATTTGATTTTCTCTAAATTTATAGATATTTTGTGTTGCAAAACATTTTGATATTCTTTGTTTAATTTATTTATATTATCGTAGACTTTCTTATCATTTGGTATAAGATTGCGTTAAGTTATCTAATTCCATTTGGATATTTTGTAATCTTTTATCCCATTCTTTTCTTTTTTGTGTATACCAAATTCTAACTTTTCCATACAACTTTTTGGGTATCCTATACAATTGTATCCGATACTTCTCCATTGTTGTTTGTTTCTAAAAACTGATTAATTTCTGATAACATCCATTCTTGAAAGCCCTTTATTTTTGAAATGTAAGCTGGTATTCTTTGAAAATGTATTAAGAGTTCAGTTATATTAAACTATTTATTAGTAATACATTGTCTATTTCTGATTGTAAAGAATTCAACACTAAGACTTTATCTATGTTAATTTGTGTCCCAAACATATATGAGTAATGGGAAAACTTTAGGGAGGAGGGAAGTTTTGTATGATATATGTCTTTTAGATTTCTTGTATTGATATAATTATGTAGGTGTTTTGCTACATGAGAGATCTTAAAGGGTTTAGAGTTTGTTGTTTCATCAGAGGAAAGAATACAATTAAAATCTCCTGCAATTATCATTTCTCTTCTAGAGTGTAAGTTTATAATGTCTAAGTATTTCTTTACTGACTTTGTACCAATTCTGAGGATCCAGTAAGAATTTATATGTGTATAGTATTTCTTTCAAGTTTAATTACTACTAATGTTAACATACCATCTTTGTCTATATATGAGTTTACAATTTCAGGAGATCTTAGACTCTTTTTCCAAAGAATTAGTACACCTCTTCATTTGTGATTAAATTGGGAGCTAGTCAATATTTTATAATATTTTAGTGTGAGCTTATTTAAATCTTGGGATATTAAATGTGTCTCTTGAAGAAATACTATATCTGCCTTATGTAAGGAAAGATAAATATTAATACTCGCTCTTTTGATATGGTTATTTAGCCCATTTACATTCAATGATAAACATTTATATGTTAAGACCATTTAGAATATATAATAGTTCAAAATAATCATAGTGATTTCATAGAGGGTTTACTGTGTAGATTGTAACAAAATGCGTTATGGACTAGATTTCTGTAACAAATAAAGAAGGTAAAATAGTATTTACAATGACATTCTTCTTCATGGAACCTAATGTTCCTGGCTTAATATGTGTTACATATGAGCCACAGATCTGCCAGCTCATATCACTTAAAAGTGGGTCACTGCAACTGCATACTTTATTAATATCCAAAAAAGGAAGGGGAGGGTTATATATTATAGATTCTGTATAAGCTAGTATTTTAATTAAAATCAAATGTAGTAATGTATAATATCTTACGATTCTTACAGTCAAACATTTGAAAAAGATAACAACAAACCTTTTAAATTATTAATGCATAAAACAATCTATCGATGGATTGAACTATATGTTTCATTGCAACTTATATTTTTTTCTTTTTCCTCCAAAAACTCAGACTGTTTAAATAAACTATGTCATATAGACATCTATAAAATTCAGTAATTTACTACAAATTGTATATGTCATAGGATGCCAAGATAAGTTGGGTGAGTAATATTAGAATAGTAGTGTGTAATAATACATATAGTTTATCCTTCACCTGCATTGTGTTGATGTTTAATATTTGGTTAATCTCTATATTTACCCAGAATATGGCTTGCAAGGCATCACTGTAAAAAAAAAAATTCATAATGAATTCTAAGTCAAATTTTTTCATATCATAGAGTTAACAGAGTATGTCAACAGTACAACACAGTATCTCTTTGCGTGTTTCTATGATGTGTGTATATATATATATATATATATATATATATATATATATATATATATATATATATACACACACACATACATACATTTCTCACAGCAGTATAAAAATTGTGACCTATTTGATTCTGATAGATGTATCAAATCTATGTAGTTATATTATGTCTTCTTTCATCCTGGCTGTTGTTAAATACATTTTCATAATTTCCATAGTTTAACACAGTTTGCCTGTAAAATTATTTCACTGGTAATTACTCACTGTTTGTGTTTATTATTGTCTAGACAGTGACTAGGCTGCTGAAATATAAACAAAGATGTAAGTATAGGTATAGTTTATGTGTATGATGTAAAACATGTAATTATCAGGGTTACTATATACATCTATGTATGGGATTGTTAGGATTAGCATTTGATTTACTTTAGCTAAATGTCATAATGTAGCTTAGCAGAAAGGCTCTACCAGTACTAGAATGACTATATTACCAAAGAATATTTAATATATATGAAAATTTCATAAACTGCCTTCTCAGCTAAAAGTCTGTAAAACAGTGTCTAAGAGTTTAAAGACATTTCTCAATTATAGGAATGCATATATAGCATAAGTATCTTGTAACATATATAGAATAAGTATCTTGTAACATATATAGCATAAGTATCTTGTAACATATATAGAATAAGTATCTTGTAACATATATAGCATAAGTATCTTGTAACATATATAGAATAAGTATCTTGTAACATATATAGCATAAGTATCTTGTAACATATATAGAGTAAGTATCTTGTAACATATATAGAATAAGTATCTTGTAACATATATAGCATAAGTATCTTGTAACATATATAGAATAAGTATCTTGTAACATACATAGCATAAGTATCTTGTAACATATATAGCATAAGTATCTTGTAACATATATAGCATGAGTATCTTGTAACATATATAGCATAAGTATCTTGTAACATATATAGAGTAAGTATCTTGTAACATATATAGAATAAGCTCCATTACAAAAGTAATGAAAATACTGCAAAACCTGGGAATTAAATATTTTAACATTGGCATATTTAACCATTACTTATCTAATGTGCAATGTATTTATGCACCACCACTGCCCACAACCAGTGTTCAAAAAATGCATTATACATAAGAAATAGCAAGTCTGCCTCTGACTTTATGGGAAAGAGTAATTCCATAGTCTCGGAGACTGAAACAAAACTGATACAAATAACTTACATCTTTGGAAGAGTATTTTTAAATATGAAAACTTTCTGAAGATATAATTCAGATTTTATCAAATAGAAAAATGTTTTACAAGTGTAATTTTAAGGTTCTATCCATTTATTTTTGTAGCAAAGATGTAGTAGTATATAAAAGTAGGTGAAGCAATTTCTCCAGCAGTCATATCATTATAACCAGCCGGTGCAGAAAGCTATTTTTATTTAATGCTGTACTACCTATAGTGTTTGTTTTATGGTCCTTGCCAACTTCCCCTGTAACTGTTCCAATCATATAAAGTACTTTAAATATACCATATCACAAAATTCTTTGGCAATGTGAAGCATACTTCTAAACACAAGCAATCTTTTTTTTCCTTTCTCTTCCCCTTTAACAATCATTTCTATGTATAAAAGTAAGATTGAGTGTTTGTACTGCTTTTTCCATTGTATTCTTATTTAAATAGTGTTTTAAACTTTATAAAACATATAAACAGTTGTTTTTATTTGATAAATGTTAAGAAAAACAACTTGTTTTGTCTTTTGAATTGCTTTGCCATTTTTCCAGCGTTCTGATTGGTCCGTTGGTCTCAGGGAGGAACTGCAGGTTCAGAGGTCGATTATTCAGTTCCCATTAGGTGCTGCAGCTGTTTCTGTGAATAAATGAAGCTTGTGGATGAATTACAGGCTCGAGATGATTTCAAAAACCTTAGTTTCAAAACTATTCAGGTGTCAGTAGCCATCTTTACCATTTTCCTCCTTACTTTAACTGTCTCTGTATCTTGCATTTGTTTGCTGTAGTTGGTTATATCTGTATGCCAGGGTGTCTGGGTGTCTAGGCCCATATCCTGTTCAAAAAAAAAATTCTTCTGGACACAGCAAATACACGCTTACAGCCTGATTGCAGTCTAAGCTGAGGTATCTTTTATTATTATTATTTTTTTTTAATGTCATTAAACACTGCACAAGGAAAAGGAAATTGCATCAGCATATAACCATAAATGTCCCGTGGCTAAACATATTATTGCACATAACTGAAATATATTATAGGCACACATATAATAGTTGTTTCTATGTATATATATATATATATATATATATATATATGTATATGTATATATATATATATACATACATATATATATATATATATATATATGTATATGTATATATATATATGTGTGTGTCTAACAATTTTGTAGCATAAACAAATACAAGGCAGGGTAGGAGTTACTAGATAGGAAATAAATTTCATTTTGCTAAAATGTTGCCCTCATCTATCATGTTTGTAAATAATACTGTCTGCTTGGCTTAAACTATGATTCCCAGCATGCACTAGAATAATGTAGTGCTTAGTGTGAAGTGGATAGGATAAAAATCACATCTTCCAAATTCAAGGTTCCCTTCTGCGAAGAGAGGATTGGTTACTCCAGCTGAAAGAAGAAGGGCTACTCCAAATCAAGGATGTTAGGAATTGTGTAACCGTGCTTAGAAATGAAGGTAAAGGAGGTTCGGAGATCAATTACTGGATGGGGACAGCAGCTGCGGTACTGAAGACAATGTACAACACTGTGGTAGTAAAGTGAACGCTACACTGATAAACAAAGTATACTGACCATTCTAAACCTCATTCCTAATCTACAGCATAAGCTTTGAGTTGTAAGACAATAGATTAGTATATGGATGCAAGTGCAATAAGCTTCCATCTCTGAATTGCTGAGCTTATTCTCCGTGACACAGTGAGGGTTTCTGATCTGAGTCATCACTCCTCTCAGTCATGCAGTGGGGGGTGTCACCTAAATGCACAGTTTAGTTTGAAAGGGTAATGGTCAAACTTATGTTTAGAACCATGCTTGGACATGCACAATGGAACATCATTAGAATTTGTTGTAAACGTTATACAGAATGCAACATTAGTACAGTTTGTAACCACGCCAAGCAATGGGCAAAAGGACCAAAGCATATCAAACTTTAGAAAGAACACATACGTTAGAACAGGTGTTATCAGTTCCAGGCATACTGAAAGGGGCTGCTATAAGAATTATTCAATAAACCTTAGGTATGACATAGGCATCACTAAATGTATTAACTGTGCCTGGCATCACAAACTGGTACTACCATCGGAATGTACACTAACATGAAGCAAAATATAGGTGTTTCCACAGGTAGTAAACTTATTAGACAGTCAGTAATCTTCCTTTTACTGAAATCACCAGCATTCATACACTATAATAGATCCATTACAAGTTTCGCTGTAAACAAATAACGCAATGTGTGCACCCAGAAACATGGTCTCACACAGCTGCAGTCTGTCTAAATGCAGAAACCATTCTGACTGATGCATTTCAGGGAGTTTTGTTTCACAAATCATTCCATTAGTTGCTTAGGTATTGATTAACTGAAGATAATCCATGAATGACTCTTTCACAAATATACTGCGGCCTGGCTCATAGATAGTTTTCACTGGGATGCAGATTTAAATAACATACAGTTTTCTACAGAGTGATGCAACAAAGATATGGCTTTAGAAGATTGAGCTATGGAAATTGCCAATAGCTTGTGCGTGGGTTGATATACAGCCATGTGCAAGTTAGTCTGAAAGATCATAAACCATGTCTCTGTCTAAAGCACTGATCAGAGACCCAGAAAAGGCTTCAGTTTGTCTTTCAGTTCTGCAGTGCCTCAACAAAGATATTACATCAGCAATACATATTGTGAGTATGTATTTGTTTTTTGAAATTGGTGTGAATTGTCACCACTCATCTGTGGTTGCCCACCTGCCACTGAAGTCTTTGATGATGATGTGACTGTCTCTTGGATTGGTCAGATTAGTCCTGCTGCCACTGATTCTCTTTCCTGGGGTGCCAATGTCTACTGTTAGGGTCATTCTCTCCTTTTCCAGGTACCCACCTGTACCCACCTGTGTCTTTGCATTAGACAATAGTCTGTTGCCAAATAGCATATTGTTGTCAGGAAAGATATGTCCCACAAATGACAACATCTCCTTTTTTCCCTATGCTGGTGCCCATGATAATGGCAATGGTGCTACAACATGCTAACATGGGGATGTCAGAACAAGACCAGCCAAAACTGTTGTGAGGGAAGTACTGTATACAATGCCTCCATACTGTCCTCCCATCTTTAGTGATCATGCTGCTAGCTAGACTCCTATGATTATGTGCTTTTGATGTAAAATGCTGTCATTCTGTGTTACCAAAGGAAGATGGTTTAGCAAATGTTTTAACTTATTTTTGTTCTAAGTCATATATGCAGGTGTCTAAAATTAGGTTATTTTAAGTATAATATTGATCTACAATTCTGTGATTTTTGAAGGAAAATTGTTTAAGCAGAGTACAGATGTAGCAAGGAGTGTAGCAATGGCACCCAACTATGCCATCTTATTCATGTCTGTGTGGGAAGAGGACATTTTTTATGAATCATATGATATATATACATTATTAAAATGTGTCATTACGATATATATATATATATATATATATATATATATATATATATATATATATATATATATATATACAGGTTTATTATTAAAAACTAGAATCTCAAAATAAATTTGTATCCAAATGTCAAAAATAAATGTTGAATACAATATTTCTGTATGATATCATTGTTAAACGGTTATTTTCTGATGTTCTTTGCATTGTAAGTGTCAATATACCCAGACTGGTAGTTTGAACCATTAATGTGTTCTTTCAGGGTTTATTTGACTTCCTGGTTACCAGCTCCTCACTACTACTAGTACATCTACTAGTATTGTATATGCTTTGCCTAATTTCCTTTTCCTCAAGGTAGTGCGATCTTGGAGTTGGTATATTTAATTTGCAGGGAGTGTGGGAGTGTGGTGGGTGCAGCCCCCCTGTAAAAACATAAAAACAAATGCGTTATAGTCCCGGACTGTTGTGCCTTTGGTATGATCTAGACAGACCTTGCTACTACCCACCTGGTGGAGTACGCATGTGCAGCATTACCCACAGGCCTTTCTAGAGGTATTACTGTCTTATCCTGAATATGCTAAGTGACACCATTCATTCACTGAGATTGTTTAGCCTTCATTATAATGTCACCTGCATTTCCCTTCTTAAGATGCAGAGAGTCTTAAAGGTAAAGATTGCGAAATGTTAGTGAAATCTTTGTTTTACAATTGGAAACAGGTGATTCATTAAGACATGCTTTTAGAAACATGCATTCAACTATTTCTAAAATGCTTTTAAGCATTTCTGGTTTTTGATAGCAAACCATATATGTATATATGTGTGTGTGTGTGTGTGTGTGTGTGTGTGTGTGTGTGTGTGTGTGTATATATATATATATATATATATATATATATATATATATATATATATATATACACACACACACACACACATTACACACACACACACACACATACACATATATATATATATATTTGTGTGTGTGTGTGTGTGTGTGTGTGTGTGTGTGTGTGTGTGTGTGTGTGTGTGTGTGTGTGTGTGTATGTATTAATTTGTACAGACAAGGTTGACAAATTGTTGTCTCTTTACAGTATTTAAGTCGGGTTGACCAGTAAATTAAGTTCACTATGAATTATGGTAGTATTCAGGTAAACTTGCTAGATATTTTATTGAAAATGGAGATAAACAGAGTAAGACAGCAAGGAAAGCAGTATGCAGCAACAGTTATTAAAAGTATACAAGCAAACACCCCTTAGATAAAAAGAAACATGAAGGAACAAATGATAAAAGCATGTAGGCTGACACAGGTCTAAGATTTTCTTATCTGGGGCCTCCCTTTTAAAAGAAAAGTTTTGTGATGGCGGTCACCCTAAAGATCTAGATGAAGGTGAGGCCACAATAGTAATTAATGTTTGAGAAATGGTAACTAAGCCATGTGTTCTAGAGGAGATTGAATATGAGAGTAAGTTCCCCAAATGAAGAGAGGAATGACAAATTTTTCACTATGAAGTGTTTTGATTTAATCAATGCTGGGAGTATAAAAAAAGATCTTACAGAATAATTGGAGAATGTGACCTGAGTTCTCATGTACAGGTCAACTGTTTGGTGACAGCTTTAAGATTGTCTTTCAAAGAGGCAGAGCAATGAAAGACCTCCTCAAAAAGGGTTTGAAAAATGGCCATTGGAAAGTTAGTATGGAAATACGTGCTAGTTGCAACCATTATTGTTATATAATGACCGGTATGGTTAAAGTATTTCTAATGGAAAAATACTGAAAGATACAAGGGATTTTTACAGTAATTCAAAAAATGCAGTTTATGTGGCATGTTGAACATACTGTTCTGCCTACCAGATTAGGATAACCACAAGAAAATTATCTGTGTGAATATATGAGCATTTATATACTCAAAGGGAAGGATGTAACTAATGTTCTTTCTAAACATATTGTGACCATTCCACAAAGTCAGCTTAGATTGTCAGCATTAGCAGAGGTGATTTTTACCTGTGGAATAGAATCTATACGGTAGATACTAGACTACATGTGTTCAAACTGGACTGAATTATATGGAAAATTTTTAAGAATTTTTTTTTTAAAGAGAGGATTGATTCAATTGGTGTGGTCACCTGATAGCTCATATTATGGTTTGTTTGTTTTTTTCTCTTGTATGGGTTGTATTATTACACAGTCTTTGGAAGTCCCTTGGAATGGCAGAATGTGCTTACTGTGATGTTCATTTCATAAAGTTATTTTAATGGATGTTTTGGTTTTCTTTGTTTTTTTGCTAGAGGTCAGCAAAAGAAAACAAGCATACTATTAAAACTAAGATAACTTGTGAACTGAAAGTAGCCATCTACTCCAGGGTTAATTATAAGGCCTTTTTAACTAAATTAAGAGAATTAGAATTAGCAATCAACACTGCAAAGAGCTCTAGATATACGATACTACTTATTCTGATCCAGAAGCCATAGACAATATCCTAGATGGCGAATTTAGCTGAGATGTCACACATCTCAGTCAGCATCATATTCCTTTCCTTGAGTCACTGAACTCTCCTTGCACAAAAAATCACTAGCCCCAGATCCAAGAAGCTCTAGCCAAAACCAAAAGCAATAACTCAAAAGGCTTGGACAGCACCATGCTCTCTCCTAGTTAGGGCAAAGTACATCTTTGCTGAATCTATTCTAAACCTTTAAAGGGGATGTTGCTGACCTCATAGAATTGTCACTGCGGTGCTGCTTCACAAGGATGGCCTCACCACAGACACTGGCAACTATCATCCTATTACCCTCTGTAAAAACATGGAAAGTGTCTTTGTTAGCTTCAAGAAAATTTAAATGTGTGACTTCCAAACATTTGACACTAGTCCGTTTGGCTTTGTGAAAGATAGATCCTGCCTCCTTAATCTAGCTTTTATTTATTTATTTATTTATTTATTTTGAAAATGTAACTCTGCCTTTGAATTTGCTGTTGATTCTTACATTAATGTCTCAAAATTAATAATTACAGCATGTGACAGTACAAGTTTTTTTTCTGAGATGCTGTTAAAAGAGTTAGACATTTATTACAGTTTGCAGATTATTAGCATGCACCATTCATGATTTGGCTCTAATTTGAAAACAAATGCTTTCAAATATTGGATAAATGTAAAAAAAGGTTGATACTCTTGGTCTTACACATACTTTCCCACCTTAGAATAACAAATTAGCAAATCACTAGGGAAAAAGAGAAAGAAGTACAAGCTATTTAAGAAATATGGATGCATTTATTTAAAGAAATATTTTACTAGAATATATAAACAACTAAAATACTTGTTAAGAAATAGATAGCATATGAAGCGTTTTAACAGGAAAAGTAGAAAGTAAAAAGTTGTATAAATATGTTAATAGCATTAAGAGTATTAGTAATTGGCTACCTCAATACTATTTGAAGGAACCTGTTTGTGCAACAGCATTGATATAGCTGAGGACAGGAATAATTACTTCATTAAATTATTTACACTAGAGTATGTACATCTTACCGCAAGCCAATCTCCTGGTTAAACATCTGCCAGTTTCCAACACCTGTTCAAGTTCTGGTCATTTCTGCTTTGCACAAGGTTAACAATAATAGTAGTGCTGGTCATGACCCTATTCCAGGATTTTTTATGTTTAATATTTCAGGATATCTGATGTCAATTAACCTTAATATATCTTTTTATTAAATAATATGTGGTTGTATGACCCTGGAGTTAGAATGTTTGATTTCTAGAGCCCTCTTACACAAATGTTGTTTTTGTTTCAATTTTAAAAATTGAAAATGTTACCTGTTGTCTTTCAGTTGCTATTACTTTAGTTAGATTTATTGACGATGAAGGTAATCACTGCTGAGTTTGTTCAATGTTTTGTTTATATTGATATATATCTATATCTATAGATATCTGTATATCTATATCTATATATATATATATATATATATATATATATATATATATATATATATATACACATATATACATACACCCTACATCATGGAGGGAGTGGTCCCCCTTAGTCACCTAATGCTGAAATTCCTTCATTTCAATTGCACAAAAAAATGCATTCCCCCGTGGTTGCCCTACCTGTCTTAGTGACAGCCCTTCCTGGAAATTTCTTGATGAAATTGTCCATTATTGCCTTTGGGTTGCACTTCTTTGCTTAAACGCCCTTCCACCAGATTGCCATTGAGGAAGGCAAATTGTATAGAGTCTCCCCAAAAATGCTCACAGTCTCCTCACCTGCCACAGTTTTAATCTCTTATCATCTTGTGTTTATATAGTTTTAGTTTGTGTTTATATAGTATTGTACCATTCCCTGTTGCAGTACAAAATTAAATGTTTTGTATCAACATATGATAATATTGCAAACTTTACAAATTCTGTGGAAATGTAAATGAATATATGTGTTTTATGTAGGTTCAATGATGCATATATACAGCTCCTAAAAAAAGTAAAGAAAAATATGTCTGCATTCTGTCATAGCAGTATGTTCAGTGTCTCCTAAAACAAAAGAAAGAAAATCCAGAAATATGTCCATAATTGCTATGAGATTAACTGAAATAAAACTAAAGTGAATAGGTATATCTACTATTTCTTTAAAAATGTTCATGTAAATAGATCAGAAAAAAAATGTAACAAAATGTTAACTTCCTTCTCACTGCACACTCTGCTTATGACACCTTTAAAAAGTATATATACAGATAAGCAGCTAATACAAAATCATTAATTATCTTTGTTGTTAAAGTTCCTCTTGCTAACTTAAGATGTAGGAATAATACGTACTTGAAGGTTTCACAAATTAATCCCCTTTACCCTCAATAGGTTCACTGGGTCCAGTCCTCTATCTTCTTTGGAGACTCCTTACTTTTACTTGGGCAAAGGTTGGCCATACCATAAACAGTTCAGTTGAAAATACCTGGATCATGTGTTGATCACCACTACCACTTTGTTGTGTCTTTCGGCTTTTCCCGGTTAGGGGTCACCACAGCAGAATTCTGGTCCACTAATGATTGGCAGTAGATTTTTACGTGCCGAGTTGCCAGCCCTGAAGCACAACTTTCAATGAAGGTACGCCCATTCATGCATGTCTCCACACAGAAGACGCTTTAGCTGAGAATTGAACAGGACAACGTCTTACTGTGAGGCGACAATGCTACCGCAGCACCACCACCAATGGTATCTTTTTATGTGTTTATTATAAATAGTCCATGTTTAGGTAAGCATTTTTTCTGCCTTTTTGACTGGTTGATGTCCCAGATAGTCTGTTCTTTGCTTTATCATGTTTGTGCAGAAGATAGTGCTATAGACCAATCAGTATTTTTTGCAAATTAAAGGAACAATGCGCTTAGTAGTAGCTTTTCTGGAACAAACTGGTGGTAGAACACTCTGGTTCTGTAGTGTCTGAGCAAGTAGTAGATTCTAGTCATTACATGAAACCCTTGCTTGTCAAACTTACATGTTTATCAGTAGAACAAGCAAAGGATTTTTGTTGAGCTGTCTTATTCTATGGGAGATAGACCTAAGGTAGCAAAGCTAACACATGCATTTGCTTGTGTTGGGACATTGCCTTTGTTTGCTGAATCTAGAGGGATTTTATCATCAAGTAGTTGATCCTAAATGCAGATAACAGATTTTTTTCTGCTTCGTGATTTTGTAAAACAATTAATATTGTCACATCATCTTTATCACCAGCTTTCCTACCATCAACATAACTGTCTCTATCAAATTTATTTAAAAAAAATTAAATTATGTGAGATGTGCGAATCAATGCCTAAAAATAAATAAGAAAAATAACAAAATAAGATAAAAATGAACTTAATGGAGGGCAAGGATAAACAAGATCATCAGTTATCCTGCAATAGTTATTATTTCCCCAAACATGTTACATTAAATCTTCCTGCATTCACTTTCTCCTCACGTCCGCATCTCCCACACTAATTCTAATGTTCTACCCTATCACAGTTGCCTTGTTCTGTATTTTTATATCAATGCTCCTTTACCTGTCACTCCCCCCTCCACCTTTGTCATGTTTTTCAATTTCACAATGTTACCTTTGCTACCCAATTTCTCTTCTTAACCTTCCTTAAGACAACAGTTGCCCCTCAGCTACCCTTGTGGTACCTACTTCTTTACTCCTGCACCCTCCTTACTATTTCCTGTCACATTTCTTCCATTTATCTCCTTCCACCTCTATTCCACAAACTCAAAAAGTCCAAGCCCTCACCACTGTTTTTCTCATATGTCTCCCACCACCATTGTAACATATTTTCTGTCATGTCTGTCATATCTTGTAAACCTTCCGACTATTCAACCACATATGCAGCATACTCTCCCCCTTCCTGTATAAATTCCCAGCATCTGTCGTTTGACCATTACTGTTCCTTTCTCACATTAACTGCCATTCTATATCACCTATGCCAAAACCTCCAGTGTACATACCTTACCTGTCCTCAGGTACTGCCACTGTTACCATGTTTCTGCTCCCAAAACTCTTAACTCTTTCTGTCTTTCAGCTTTTTGGGGCAATTATTATTCAACTTTTCCTCTACTAACTTACTCATTCCTGCCACTGATTTCTTAAAATCTTCCCTATTCCAGCTTTCTGACCAAGTCACCATCCATTCTCTCACTTTTGATATCAGCATTCCCTATTCTTAAATATGCCCTCTACTTACTTCACCTTAATCTCTTCCTTTTTTTCTTTCTTTCTTTCTTTCTTTCTTTCTTTCTTTCTTTCTTTCTTTCTTTCTTTCTTCATGTGCACATTCCTCTGGAAAATAGCCCATCCCAATATCTATCCAAATTTCTCCAACCCTGTACATCTCTCTTCAACCCTGTACATCTCTTCCCTTCTCTGGTCATGCCTTTTTACCCTTTCCAGCCAATTGACCCCAGGCCTACATCTTTTTCCTTTCTTTTAATCCATACCTAAATACCCTAAATAAAGTTGTAATATACCCCTGGATTTACGAAGCCATTTATAGCGTGCAGGATTAGTTTAAGAGCTATTTTTGGCAATATGGCCGACGTGCGATACAGGAACGAGCTCCTGGGACATGCACGTGAGCTCTTAGTCTAATCCTGCACAGACCGACCTCCTGTATGCAAATCACCCTCATTTGCAGGTGAAAACCATGCAAATGAGGGTAATATGCAATCCAGGAAGCTGACAGCCATCCGTGCAGGACGAGTGCAGTGTGCAGAAATGTACTCGGTTAGTAACCGAGTACAGGTCAACAATCTACAAAACGGAGCTATGACAGCTCCAAATAAAGGCTGCAAATCATTGAGGAAGCATGCGAATGTCCAAGTAGAAGGCCATTTGCATTGCAAAATGTAAAAGAAAAAAAATTAAACAACTTTTAATTTTATCTTCGCCAATCTCACCCGGTTAAGCATAGGGCAGTGATGCGCAAATGGGATCGGGGGAAATTAATAAAATAAACCTGAAATAAGCATTCTAAAAAAAATCAGTATTCTACCATGCAAGTCAATGGCAGTCAGAAGACAACCTGGTCAGTGTGTAATGGTTGCTAAGGGGGAGGCTTAGTGTGGGACATGTAACTATGCATTAGCAAGCAATCCTATGCAAATGAGGGAAGGGTTAGTGAATCCCAGATTTTCCCAGGGTGTGAGGCAGGTCCCAAGAGTGTAAAAGTATAAATAGCAGGGTGCAAGACTAGAATATAGGTGACATCATGTGGGGCATACTGTAAGTGGATTAGAGACCTGTGGCTTGGGATTGCTCCTAGCGTAGCACAGCTAAGCTAGGGGTGTGTCTAAACCTGCCTAGCACTCTTTACAAAGTGTAAGCGGGTGTGCGCGCCATGGTCCGGGTTGTACAGGATGAAAAAGGAAGCTAAACCAGGGAAAAGCAGCTCCATGCACATTTAAGCACTCCATTTGTGCGGTGCGCACACGGGCCTAAACAGGGAGGCAATGGGAAGGGAAAACAAGGAGACCTAGTTGAGCTGCCAGGTGAAATGCATCAGAATCAGCTAATCACACAGGAAGCAGACCAACCCAGCCCAAAACACCACTATAAACCAAGCAAACAGGGTTGTTTTAAAACCAAACCTACAAAATGAGAAGGGCTGCAGCAGGCAACATAGAACAACATGTGCAAGAGGCTGAGGGTGATGAGGATGTGAATGCTGCCGAGCAACTGACAGTGAGGAGACAGAGAAGAGTGTACAGACCCAGGGTAACCTACCAGTGGCTACATGAGCTGGAGATAGTGGAGCGCTATAGGGTGGACAGAGACCTCCTACAGCAAATTGTTGAGCTGTTTAGGCCACACCTAACACACCACACTGGCCGAGGGGAACCCATCTCAGTGGATACCAAGGTATGTGCAGGCCTAGGTATACTAGCCACAGGTACCTCCCAAACTACAACTGGGGATAACATGGGCATCTCACAGGCATCAGCATCCAGAGTATTCCACCAATTCCTGGATGCCTTGTGAGCATATGTCAGTGAGCATGTATATTTCCTCAACACACGTGAGGTGTTGACCTGCAATATGCGTTTCTTCCACCAAATAGCTAACTACCTTGGGGTAGTGGGTGCTATAGACTGCACGCACTCATCAAAGCACCACACGGTAAGTGGGGTAGGGCCTACATCATCCACAGGGACATCCCCCCCATCAACTGCCAGGTCGTATGTGATGCCCAGGGCATTATACTGAATGTGTGTGCTGGCTGCCCTGGAAGCTATGATGATTCACACATATGGCAACTGATGCAGCTGTACCACAGATTTGCCAATGTGGACATCCCCTACGGTCACCTAGTGGGGGATGCTGGGTACCCACTGGAGCCGTGGCTGATGACACCCATCAGAAATGCACACACACCTGAACAACAATGCCATAATGATGCACACGCACAGACCAGACATATAATAGAGCATGTGTTTGGGATGCTCAGGTCACGGTTCCAGTGTCTGGACACATCTGGTGGAGCACTGCAGTATTCACCAGCTACATGTACCCAAATAGTAATGGTATGTGCTATGCTACACAATATGATCCAGTGGAAACAGCTGCAACAGAAACAGGATGGGGCAGGGCCAAACAGCCCCCCACCAATGCCAAGGCCTGTGCAGGTACAGAGTGACTCAGAGGAGGAAAAACCTGAGCCTGCTTCAGTAGGCAGAAGGGGGCTTGCCCAGTATGCCCTGGCCTTGGCAAAGAGGCAATGTATAACATATGCACTGACACAGTAGGACCCTAGGGAATGACACCTCTCTCTGACTCGCACAGACAGTAAAAGGGATGCCAAACATGACACTACCTGTGCCTAACCATGTATAGGAAGTGTACTATGTGCATCCGACATAGGCAGCCCTCCAGCACCATCCTCAAGTCCTGCACACCCTCAAGGTAAGTCAATCAACCTACCAATTGTGAAATGGAGTAGAATGTGTTTTTACCTGTACCTATGGTATGGATGTGAACATGCAAGGGAATTGGGTGGCCGGATGTCAAGGCAGCAGAGAGTAGACACTCATAGTGGCAGCATGAGATCTGTAACACATACTGGAGTCACCATAATAGCCAGTACTACACAGGGTGACAAAACCCACTGCAGGAAATGGCCTGAGCGACAGGGGTGTCCATAAGAGCCACATACCGGTCAGGAAGGATCACATACCCAGCAACAGTCTCAGCCAGCAGGACAGGTGAAGACAAACACAGACAGACCTCAGCAGGCCAGGCAGTCAGGTGTAAGTTGTGAAGGCTAGGAAGTCAGACACTAATATGTAGGTAAACAAAGCTAGGATCTGTTCTACACTGGTAAGCCCTAACCAGCAGGATAGGTAAGACTACAGACCGAAATGGAATACCTGACTTGCCAGTAAAGTCCTAGCAAATATGTACAAATGTCAGGTGCACCCCCCCCATCCAATGTACACACAGAGTAACAGTCAGGTGCGCCCCCCCACTCCTGTGTAGAACAGTAGAAATAGTCAGGTGTCCCCCCTCGCTATGCAGAAATGTATCAACAGTCAAGGGCAAATGACCAATGGATACCCTGCAGACACAGCATGCTACCCGTTGGTGTACAACAAAAGGTCAGCACCACAGTACAAACAACCTGGACGTGGTCGACACATGCAACACAGATAGCCTTCCTGGGCATGCTCACACAATTAGAATACTGAAGGCAATGTCAGTCAACAACATACCGAGAGGTCATACTGGGCATGCTCACACATTGAAACACAAGAAGGCCATGTCTGCATACACCAGTGGACCAGACATATCTGGAAGTTGCAGTTCTCAGTGTGAACACATGTCAGTATGCACCACACCTGCCTTGCACACACAGTGGATAGGAATGCAGACAAATATGTAAGGACAACACACTATAATAAGCCACAGGCACACAGGCATAGATGTGTGGAAGAGGGTGACTGTGCAAGGAGCCATGCGGGCCTATCCCAACTGGCACACAGCCTAAGGGCCCCCAACATATGAAGTGCAGATGTAACCCACTACGGATACTAGCCACAAGTACCTGTCAGCATGACAGACTATGTGGTGTACGTGCCAGCTGTGCAAAAAGACTGTACAAGGAAGCAGCCATCTAGCAGCTGTATACATGCACCTGTGACATATGACCCCGTGTGTTCCTGCATGTGGCATGTCAACCCCTACATGAATGGGGTATGGCCCATGCACACACTGCCCTCACCATAGCAGTAGTATGACAAGCCTGCTGAGGTCATCCAATGTGAATTACACCTTTGGGCGAGCTATAGCTCAGTAAAAGGCATGGTGCATCCCATAACTGTGTACTGCTGTATTGACAGAGTAGTTAGGTAGTAGTACTAACCGCAGACCTGTCAATTGTGTGAGTGTGTGTTTGTGTGTTTACCTGTCTGCCTCGGACTGAGTAGAATGAAATACTTGTTAGGCTACTCACACTCCATGCAATACATATATTCAACTTTGGCAAGGCTGCTGATGTCACTCACCTACACCTCTGGGAACATGATAGCCCCGTAATCGCTGTGGTGCATCCTGTAACTGCGTATTGCTGTAGTGTGACAAACTACTTAGGTAGGTGTTCGAACCCCAGCCCTGGTAACTGTGTGTGTGAGTCTGTGTGTGTGTGTTTGACTGGGTAGAAAGCAATGCTTTTTATGCTACCCACATTCCATACAATACAAATACACTACTTTGCCAATGCTGCTGATGTCACTCATCTAGATGTACACCTCTGGGAACATGATAGCCTAGTAATCAGTGTGGCATGTCCTGTCACTGCGTACTGCTGTAGTGTGATAAACTAGTTAGGTAGGTGTTCGAACCCTAGACCTGGCAACTGTGTGTGTGTGTGTGAGTCTGTGTGTGTGTGCATGTGTGTCTGACTGGGTAGAGAGCAATGCTTTTTAGGCTACCCACACTCCATACAATACAAATACAGTACTTTGCCAAGGCTGCTGATGTCACTCATCTCATCTAGATGTGCACCTCTGGGAACATGATAGCCCAGTAATCATCATGGCGTGTCCTGTAACTGTGTATTGCTGTAGTGTGATAAACTAGTTAGGTAGGTGTTCAAACCTCAGCCCTGGCAACTGTGTGTGTGTGTGTGTGTGTGTGTGTGTGTGTGTGTGTGTGTGTGTGTGTGTGTGTGTGTGTGTGTCAGACTGCGTAGAGAGAGCAATGCTTTTTAGGCTATTCACACTCCATAAACTACAAATATACTACTTTGCCAAAGCTGCCATAGTCATTCATCTAGAAGTACACCTCTTGGAAATTGATAGCCTAGTAATCACCGTAGCGCATCTTCCATCTCCATCCATGTCAGTTCCGGATGTGATGTGCATCTCTCACTGTTTGTGTATGGAGCAATGCATTATAGGCTAATCACTCACAGTACATTACAAATGCCCTACTTTTGTAGTCCTAGTGATGTCATTAATTGTGAAATACACCTTTGGGGAAGATGAACTTCAGTAATGTCCGTGGCGCGTAATATAACTGCGTAGTGCTGTAGTGTATTAAACCAGCTAGGTAGGGGTTCTACTCCCGGACATGTGTGTGTGTGTGTGTGTGTGTGTGTGTGTGTGTGTGTGTGTGTGTGTGTGTGTTTGTAACTGGTGTCCTGTGTAGAGGTGTTTGTGGGCAATGTGGAGGGGTTTTGCTAATTTGATTTATGGTGGCCCTATTATATATCATAATGTCAACCATATAGGGATAACAAATGTAAATGGCTGAGAGGCTGGGGTGCAAAACCATACCCATACATGTGACATCAAGGCCTGCCAATCACAGGTAGCAACCCCACTGTGCCTTCACATGTGACTCCCAATGGACATACCATGCCTAACAACATGGCCTGTATGGACAGATAGCACTGACATCAAGAAATGCTGTCAGCATGCTATCAATGTGGGTGCAGGGTAGACCTACTGATCAGTACCACTCCCTGCCACACGTGGGCAAAACTGGCACATCTGATGATAAGTTGTGTTCACAGTATGGGCCAGACACCCTAGGTACAGTTTCACAAGTCACTGTACATGCATGTGGATGTGTGCACATCCTAGACACCATCCAAGTCATGGACTAGGGAACACAGACATGGCAAGTGATGCACAGCATTGGCCACACACAATGGTCACCCAGGTGCCTGGAAGATGGATGCAATACCCACCTGTGCAGGCAAATGCAGAAGCTAAAGACCTGTGCATTTGTCATGTGGGCTGATGCCAGGGTATACCCATCACCTACCCTTGTATAGCCTGTTGGCACTGTTGGCCACCACACACCCATGCAGACATGCACCCATGTAAGTCCGAACTGGACCCTGTGTGTTCGTGTGTGTGTTGTATGGTGCATATGTCCACTTCCACATGCACTACTCCCCCCCAGGGCACAGTGAAGCATGCCGCATTATGTCTTGCACCCCCTCATACTCACTGCCCATATGACCACCGTATCACCCATGTGGTGCATGTGCTCCCTGCACATTGATGTGTTGTGGCAATCCCACTAGTGATGGGTCACACCCCTGGCCCTGCCAAGTGTGTTAATGTGCGTGCATCCCTGCATGAGTGTGCCTGTGCTGATGCTGGCACTTGTTCATGCAGACAGGCACATGTACGTCACCTACTGTATATCTACCGTATCCCTGTAGCAGATGGCACTC
>NC_056725.1:900066181-900108681 GCF_019279795.1 Protopterus annectens | reverse complement strand
ATGACTATGCATTTTTTGGTATTTAGCTTGAGGCCATGACTTTGACACCAAGTGTCCATCTCAGTTAGGCCCTTTTGGAGGATGTCTGTGTCAGTCGGAGAGTCAATTATGGCTCCCAGTTTGCAGTCATCGGCGAACTTGGTTAGCCATAGTCCTCCTGTTTTTGCCTGTAAGTCAGAGAAGTATATGCCGAACAGCAGGGGTCCCAGGACCGAGGCTTGTGGGACACCACTTGTGAATAGTTTAGAGCCAGACCTGGAGCCCACTATTCTTACTGTGTGAGTTCTGTCTGTAAGCCAGTTGGCAACCCATCTCATAACGTATGGGTTTATGTTCAGGCTGGTGAGTTTTTCTGTAATACCCAGGTTGGGAATAGTGTTGAAAGCCTTGGCAAGGTCAAGGTAGGCTGTGTGAACCACCTTTCCCTCATCTATGGCCTTGGTGACTCTCTCGAAGAAGTCGACCAGGTTTAGTAGGCATGATCTTCCCTTAACAAAGCCAAACTGGGTCGGGTCAAGTGTTTGAAGGTTCCCAATGTCTCTGTTAATGAATTCCATGATAATGCACTCCATAGCCTTGCAGACCAGGCTAGGCTTATGGGGCGATAGTTACCAGGGTCAGTTGTGGCCCCTCCTTTGTGGAGTGGAATAACCATTGCTGTATGCCATTCTATGGGCACATAGCCTGTGGAGAGGCTGAGGTTGAACAGCGTGTTTAGGTGTGGGGTTAGTTTGTTCTGTAGTTAGTGCAAGACGCAGCCTGGGACACCATCTGGTCCTACTGACGCTGTGTTTTTAGCTTTTGATAGGACTGTTTTCACCTGTGCGTCTGTGATTTTTGGGACACTACACTTTTCTGGTATTGTTGTGGGCCCTTTTGGAGGTGAGAGGGGGGTGAAGTTTGCACTGAATCTATCTGCCAGGATGTTGGCAATATCAGTAGGTCCAGTATATGTTGCGCTATTTTGCACTAGTTCATTGCATATCTGCGAGTTGCCACTTAGATTCTTAACATAGCTAAAAAAGGTTATCTTTTGAATCCTTGGTTATTTTTCTTTCAAAGTTAGCCTTGGATGATTTCATGAGGGAGCTTAGTTTCTTGCTGATACTGATCAGGGATGTCTGTCCTTCTTGGGATTTGCTTTTTTTCTGAACTAGTTTCCTCCTTCTTTTCTATAGCCTGTTTATTGCAGGGGTCCACCAAACTGGTTTCCTTCACTTAAAGGAGTGAGTCTTGGTTTTGCTAGGGATGGCAAGATCCATGCATCCTTGTAGGTGCTCATAGAGTGCATTTGTAAAGGTTTCTGCATCTTAGGCAGCATTATCCTTTAGTGTGGGGGCTGTGAAACTTGCCACCTCTGTCTTAAGAAAGGTGAAGTTTGCTTTAGAAAATTTTTTTACAGTGGTTTCCTTAGTTGGGGCTGGTGGTGGGGTGTGGACATCCAGAGTGATTATGGTCTGATCTAATCAGTGACGGTTGACCTCCGGTGTGGAACACCTGTCGCCCATGTTGGTGATGACCAGGTCCAATATGTTTTCACTTCTGGTAGGGGAGTTTACCAGCTGATCCATGGCATTTGAGTTGATGAATTCCAAGAAGCGCTGGGCCTGGGAATTCGTACTTGAGTAGTTTTCCCAGTGAATGGTAGGGTAATTGAAATCGCCCAATATCAGGGTGTTCGGTAGGACCTTCATATTTTCCAGTGTCTCCAGAAAGATGGATTGGTGGTCCTGGGTCATGGAGGGTGATCTGTAGCAGGCCACAATTTGCACTGCATATTTGCCCGATGTTAGTTGCACATGGATGATCTCAGAGGTATCGTGCTGCACCACTAACCTAGAAGTGTAGGTATCCTTGATGAATATGGATACACCCCCTCCTTTTGTGTTTCAGTCCGTGTTCTGTGGCCGAAACATGTGGTATGAGTTGTAGCCTAGTAGTGCTGGAGTGCTCTCTGGAGCCTTGAACCAGGTTTCAGTTACTGCACAGATGTCAACGTTCTCCATACTAAGGAGTGCTTCGAGCTCGTGCATTTTGAGATTTAAACTCCTGGCACTGAGTAGCATGACCCTTAGTTTTTTGTTAATTTTGTTGTTTACGGTGGTGGGTTTGACTTTTCAGCCTTGCCTAAAAAAGGGACTATGGGGGCAGCAAGAGCCTTAGCCAGTATTCGAAAGCCTAGGGGTGACAAGTGCAAGCCATCTCTTGTGAAGCAACGTAGCTTGTCGAGCATGTCATCCCAGGCTGACAGACACTGGATCCCCTTTGAATGACACCAGAAGCTTAGCCAATTGTTGAAATTGATCATTTTTTCTTTATACTAAGTTATCATTCTTGGTGAGGGCAGGATGCTACTCAGGGTCAGGGTCATACCAACCTGGGCTGCATGATCAGAAAGCTCTTCCATGTCTCTTTTCATGTAGTCCAGGGAGGTACGTCTCAGGTCATTCACACCAACATGAACAATGACAGAGTCATATTTGTACAGGCAGCTAACAGCAACCTTCTGCTTGTCCAGCCAAGTGAGTGAGACATCAATGTGCCTGACTATAGAGTCACCTATTACTAGTGTGGTAGGTATGTTATTTTGCCTTAAGGGCTTTGATTGTGCGGCACACTAATTTTGTGATTTATGTGTTGTGCAGGTTGTTTGGGTGTCTGCTTTGGAGGTCTCTGATGCTTTTGCAGGTTTTTATTTAGAGCCTCCGAGTATAATTTAATGTATTTATGTTTATTTTTTGCCAGTGCTGTTTTAGTAGGTCTGCGTGTGGCTGGAGGTGTGGTGCAAGTGGTGCAATATGACAGATATCCTTATATGTACCCACATTATGGCGCACTGTGTCAGTGATTCAAGCATTAAGAGGTTGTGTGGTGTGTTATTACTACATTCCCTGTGCTGTTGACTGATTGTGCTGGATGATATGTATGTGGTATGAGTGCTTATGTACATCTGTCATGGTTTATTGGTAAATCACGTAGTGCATGATGTGCAGTGTCCTGGGTGTGGCCCTTCCACAGGCTGTATATTGTGTTTCAGGGCAAAACACCAGCTGTCGGATACAGAGTGAGTTAGGGACATTTGAGCAGTCATACGCGGGTGTGCACATGTATGTGCAGAGCTAAGCAATGCTAAGCTCAAGCTGCATTACCTTACACACAGCTGTCATCTACTTAGCTCAATCTATGTAGGCAATGCTTACCCCCGTGCGAATACATGTAGACGCACTTACAACTGCGTATCCATGTGTACAACTCCTGTTATGCGCTTACACATACTTACTAGTGCCTTAGTCAGTATGACACCACATGTGCATTTACGGCAGTACTCCTGTGCAAATTTAAATGTTACTTAGTAGGTTATACAGCACAATGAAGGTAACATACGGATATCACATGGAAAATAGGATGTGCTACAGTGGGACTCGACCCGGGAATTTGTGCGCATTAGGCGGATGCTCTGGCCACAACACTATTGCTGTTTTGCTTCGTTTGCATATGTCTACCATAATGACATACACATGTTCCTTTCCCCCGGTCCCTGAGCTCCACATACACAGCATCCATCCATTCCCTGGTTGCTGGCCCTGCCATACTACACCTCCACACATTTCCCTCTCTGCACGTCTCGGTACACCTCCAGTATACTGTCCCCACCCAAGCGTCTGCAGGTTCTTCATCTGTTTAGTCCACGCATGTACTAGCCTTCACCTGATCCACCTCCGATACTGGTGGTGACATCGATGTGACCCACAACTGTTGGTTCATCAAGGGGGGGGACCTTGTTGTGTGTGTGTGAACTACCTAGCTGGTTTACAGTGTTTCTCCCACTGGTAGCATCCTGCCAGGGCATTGTGTAGCAGCGGTTTGCTAACACACCTGGCCAGCCTCATATCCTGGTTCCACTGTACCAAAGCCCCAGGTGTGACATACTGTACATGAAGCATGCTCAAATGCCCCCACAGTGTGCAGCATATATCATTACTCCTTTTGGTATTATGCAGGACTACTGTTCTCACAGTATGATTGGACAGGCACTGTTCTGTGCTGCACATAGACTGCTCATAATACTGTGGTTGTGCAATGGGCATGTGTTCTGGTATTAGTCTACACACTTATATACATTCCCTATACTGTTGGATACCTGTGCTGGATGATGTGTGTGTGATCACAGCAGCTGAATGTGTATCCACCATGGCTTAGTTGAACTCATGTCTACTATAATGTGCAGGGTTGGGAGCTTGCAACCTTGCAGTGAGGATTATTTTGTTAATGGCCACAACAACAGCTGTAGGCTACAGAGTGACTGAGGCACTGTAGAACATTTGTAGGTGGGTATGTGCTTGTTTGCGCATAGCACAGCATTACTGACCTCTGATTGTGGTGTCTTGCCGTCAGTTAGCCTATACATTGCCTTGCCAGTGTGGTACTTGCATACCGGCGGCCAAACAGGCTTACACCCGCTTGTCCCACATACACACGTGCATTTTGTTCACATCTGACAACCGGGACACTCGGACTGTATGCTTGTCCATTGTCAGTCGTGGCCCAGGGTGTAGAGCGCCACATTGACCCCAGCTACATATCCCAATTAATCCTGGGATGATCACATTCATAGAGGGTAACACACATTACATATCTACGTCCCCCATTAAACATGCTTAGTTTACATTAAATTGTAGGTATTATCCATGCTTAGGTCTGGTTTGCATGTCAGGTATGACTGTTGACAAAGGTCAGTTTAAGGTGAGGTTGGAATCCTGTTTCACAGGTCAGGATAGGTTACATGCAGGCATTTGGGGAAGGTGTACATATTCCATACCTATGTGGTACAGTGAAGGCAAATAGCTAGGGAGTAGGTAGGTAGGTAGTGGGGGTGACATTGTAACTGTATTGTAGCCGGTAGGTATAATTGGATGGGGAGCAATAGAGAAGGTATGTCGGATGTTGGGATTTGTATGCAAGGCAGGACAAGAGGTGTCGGTATCACTTGATGCAGTGGTATAGAGTGTGAGGTGGGGGTGGGGGTTTCAGAAGGTGGTGAGCCTGTGCTGTTTCAGGTTTTCTTGTGGTGTTCCTTCATGTGTTAGTTACATGTGTCCTGTGGAACAGCTGTGATACTACATGTGGGTTGGGGTTGCAGATACTGGCAATATAGTGGGGAAGAGGGTGTCACCTATGTGTACCTGTATACATTAAGAGAAATAGAACAGGGTCTGACAGGTACGTGGTGTGAATGGGGCACAAAGTGGGTTGTTAGTAGGGGGATTATCCAGGGATGTGCAGGATGGCTGCAGGGTAGGTCCACAGCTGGCCATGTTGCCTAAGACAACAGCTGTGCATATGCACTGCATTTGGTGTTTGCGTTGGACACTCCTGGGTGGGGGTGAGGACTTCAATAATACCTTGCGATGCCTATTACATCAGCTTACATGCTTACAGTGGGGTGTTGCAACCATGTGTTCATATTGGTGTAGTGGGTAATACAGCAACACATATGGTTATACCGTACTTTGCCATGTACACTCTACTGTGCTGCGGTGGAACCCATATCAGGTATGGCTGCCCGTTAGGAGCAAGCATGCCTGTCGAATGTACAGAATCTGCAGCCTGTCCAGAGTTTGCTTCATAATATTGGTGTGTTCCTCTTACAATCTGCACCTGTCTAGCAAATACCTGGGAACTGATGCCATTAAATACAGACAAGTAATTGGATTTAAGACTCCATATCCTTCAGACATGTCATGCTAATGCATAAACTATTATTCTATCAGCTTTCTAAGGTTGTAAGTGGAATATGTGCTTTCTGTCCCTATTTGTCCCCCCAATGGTTTAGGTTCTATCTAGTTGTTTAGCTCTTAGAGGTTGAGAGGTATGGGCGTAAACTCTGCCCAATTCGCAATATTACTGACATCCCCGGGGTGGTCCGAATACAACTGCGCCAGCCAACACCTGCACGCCTAGACCCATAATTGCTTACCCATAGTTCCCCTACCTGGTCCTCCTCTACGGCACTCATCCTTATTGTGGGTTCAGGTGGGGTCTAACCACACCACTACACACTGCCCACTCTCCACGTGTTGGGACCCATGTCGTATGTTGTCTCGAACCATGGGTTATCAGGCTTGTACAACCTACTTGTCTGTGTACATATACAGCCTGGTTAGATAAATCATTACAGGGACTGACTCCAATGATCATTAATTTTGGGGTGTCCCACAAGGGACATTGATGTCTTTGTTTCAAGATTAGATGTGGCAGGGCTCTCCCACTGGTAGTATCCTGCCTATGGTCTGGGAAGAGGTGGTGTGTTTACTTGTATCGTGTGTTTGTATGTTTCACCTGTCTAGGTGGGAGGGGGATGATGCTATGTGTCACATGTTTGTTGATTGGACCCCCACCCCCATTGGCATTGCCTGTGAACATATGTATATATATATATATATATATATATATATATATATATATATATATTTATATATCAATATATGCTGTATACTACTATTTAACAAACTGTTTTTTAGTCCTGAGGAACTTTTCTCCCCGGGTCTCTGCTGTAAATGAACCAGAAGCTCTGCCAGACTTACCCGGTTAACAGATGTGATTTACATACATAATTCAATTAATATTCTAGCTATATATATATGCGTATGTTTACACACATATATACATATATATTTCTACATATCTATATACATATATATATATATATATATATATATATATATATATATATAATGTATATATCTGTATTTGTATGTATATATATATATATATATATATATATATATATATATATATATATGTATATATATGTCTAACGACATATGGATGTATGGGTGTCTGCATATGTGTATATCTATATGTGAGTGCTTCATTATATTCTGTCTCTGTATGTACACATTTGTACTATGGAGAGGGAGAGGTATATCTCCATTAGCTATGGGTAGGTATACACACACATACTTCTACATATATACATCTACATCTGGTTATTCCGTTCCTTGACATGTAGATTAGACTTTGCTGCAGTGGGACTTGTAGTGGTTGTGGCTGCTCTTTGGGTGATGCCTCTGCCCAATGAACACTTTTGCTTACATCCCTGGGGCTGTCCGTATAGACCCACATCAGCCAACACCTGCAGACCTAGACCCATAACTAGCTACCCATAGTTCCCCCACCTGCACCTCCTCTACAGCACCCATCCTTACTCTGGGTGCAGGTCGGGTCTGAACACACCACTATACGCTGCCCACTTTCCACTTCACAGGACCCATGTCGTACGTTGTCTCAACCCATGGGTCATCAGGCTTTCCCATCCTTGTATTCCGGGTATGTACACACCCTGGCCAGAATGGTCGTCGCATCAGCTTGTTTCCATAATATGTCAATTTTTGGGGCGTCCTGGAAGGAACACTCCTGTCTGTGTTCCATGATTTGATTTCACGGGTGCACTGTGTAACCCCCCCGGCTGTATCCTGCCTGGGGACTGGGGAGCTGTGGACTAATTACATTATTAGTGGGTTTGTGTGTATGTTTCCTCTGTCTGGCTGGGGTGGGGGGTCATGCTTCGTGTTACATGATTCTTGCTTGTGCCCCTCACTTCAATTGGCATAGCCTGTGAACATATGTCATTCATGTGTGCTGTTTCCTATCATAGCTATATATCTGTGTATATCTACACGAGCGCACACACACACACACACACACACATATATATATATATATATATATATATATATATATATATATATATATATATATATATATATATATATATATATATATATATATATATATATATATATATATATATATATATATATATATATATATATATATATATATATATATATATATATATATACATATTGCTGTATATATTCATCTAAACCCATGTGGGTGTATGTGACGTATGGCCTTAATCTCACTTATCTATTGCTATGATGGCTTAGCGGTTAACTACAGTGAGTATAGTGTACAGGATCCTGGGTTTGAGCCTTGCAGAGGCAGCTTATTTTGTTGCTGGGCAGAACTTGGGCCATTGGATCCAGAGTGATTAAGGCCCTTTAAAGCAGTTGTAAGTGGGTTTATGTGGGTTTTGGCGATGGTGAGCACTGCTAACCTCTGGTTACAGTTTCTTACACTCAGTTAGCTTCTACTTTGCTTACTCTGTGTGGGCACTCCTTACCCCTATGCAAATGCACTTGGACACACTTACAGCTGCTTATTTGTGCTTAGACCTGCTTACTTGTGCCTTATTCATTATGACACTAACACATCGCATGTGCATTTCATGCAGTACTCCAGTTCACATTTAATTGTTATTCTGTAGGTTATATGGCAAAACGATGTAAAATTATGTTCATATACAGATTTCTCATGGAAAATGATTTGTGCTGCAGTGGGACTCAAACCAGGAAGGTCTGTTCATTAGGCAGATGCTCTAACCACTACACTATTGTTGTGCTGCTTCATTTGCAAATATATTCCTTGTTATCCTCTTCAGCCTTTTCAGCTGGTTTAACCATTGCTAAGCAATGGGCAAACCCTCACACCTATGGTTAGCTGTACTCAGGGTTTTAAAATAATAAATAATAGGGTTTCTTCATTTTATTTGACTGTACTGTTGCTGCTGAAGACATGGGGATGGTTGGTGGGGATATGCGGACAATTGTGAGCAGTCTTGTTCATTTATTTACACATTCTTCTGTTCTACTTTGCAGGGGCATGTTTTTTCAGAAAGGTCTGCACTCAGACACACACCCTGCACTCATCCACGCACTGTGTAGCATTTGGAGTTCAGGCAATGCACCTTTATTAATATGCATGGCGCACTCCCATCCTCCTCTTAAACTGCCACTTCCATGCAGGACTAAATTAGGCCTGCACAGAAGTTTAGCAAGTCCGGGGGATAGTTATTCTACACATCCATTCTCCCCATACATACCTCTCCATGTATACATGTGCACACTTGTCTATAGTTATAAAATTCCACCTTGCTTATCTCTTTCTTGTAAGCCACATCTGACCAACTCAAGCTTTCATTTTCCATCCCTCAGTCTTTGTGCCATATCCATTTCTATCACATATCTCACTGTATTCATTCCTATCACATATCTCACGATATCCATTTCTGTCACATGTCTCACAGAATTCATTTCTATCACATATCTCACCATATCCATTTATATCACATATCTCACCATATCCATTTCTATCACATATCTCACCATATCCATTTCTATCACATATCTCACCATATCCATTTCTATCACATATCTCACCGTATCCATTTCTATCACATATCTCACCATATCCATTTCTATTACATATCTCACTGTATCCATTTCTATCACATATCTCACCATATCCATTTCTATTACATATCTCACTGTATCCATTTCTATCACATATCTCACCGTATCCATTTCTATCACATATCTCACTGTATTCATTCCTATCCAATATCTCACCATATCCATTTCTGTCACATCTCACAGAATCCATTTATATCACATATCTCACTGTATCCATTTATATCACATATCTCACCGTATCCATTTCTATCACGTCTCACCGTATCCATTTCTATCATATATCTCATCGTATCCATTTCTATCACATATTCTATCACATATCTCACCGTATCCATTTCTATCACATATCTCACCATATCCATTTCTATTACATATCTCACCATATCCGTTTCTATCACATATCTCACTGTATCCATTTCTATCACATATCTTACCGTATCCATTTCTATCACATATCTCACCGTATTCATTTCTATCCAATATCTCATCATATCCATTTCTGTCACATGTCTCACAGTATCCATTTCTATCACATATCTCATCATATCTGTAGTACATCTTCAAGGGTTACCATCATCCTTCATTTTTCACTTTAATTGTCATTCTATACAACCTATGCAAAAACCTCCACTGTTCATAACTTACCCATCTACAGTTCCACATTATTTACAAAATTCATTAATGTTCCCTGATGGTCTGCAGTCAATGTCACTTTAACAAAACCACATGGTCATCCCCATCCACCCCAAGCAACCATTCTAACCATTTTGCCAATATTTTGCGAATAGCATTACATAATAATATTATCAGCTTATATTTCCATAGATCTCTCTTTTCCAATTTCCCCTTATATTAAACAATAACTGCATCAACTCTGGCAGGTGAGCCTTAGCTGTCATCCCATCAATGATTTCTGTTTCTGCCTCCTTCACCCAAAGGACTACTTTTATTTAAAATTTCATTAGATATGTCAGTCCCTCCATCCTTTCCACTCTTTAAATGCCTACTCACCTTCAGTACTTTCCCCACATCTATTACCACCATTCATCTCTTCCATCACTGTTTATTCTATCATATCCCTTTCCATTTCCTAAATACTTTCCCCCTCACATCACCGTTCCTGATGTAATTCCACATAAACTTCCTAAATTCTTCCCTAATTTCCCATGTCCTAAATAACTTCTCTCCACCAGCCTCTTAATATCTGCCACTCCGGCCTTTGCCTCTGACCTTACGGCTTCCAACAGATAAACATCATAACAACCTGTCCCTTTCCACATCATCTAGCCTCCTTCCTTTCTATCTTCATGCTCTTCTTTGAATCCTTCCATTTCCTCAGTGAGCCATCAGCTGCTCTGTGTCTTCTTCTTACCCCTCATCTAGTACCTGGATCCTGCTTTGTAACCCACTCAGACTTTCTACAAGAGCACCATGTTGCTTCCTTACCTACATTCTCCTATACTGTTATCACTTTCTCCTGCACCTGTAGTAACTGTCTATCATCCCACCAATGCCTTTGGTTCCATCTCCGCTCTGCCTCAAGCACCACTTCCCAATCCAGTACCACCATAACAATGGTCTGACAGCCCCCGCTATGACTTTGTCATATTTCCCAACTCCTCTGGCATTTATATCTCTGTCAGAAATTATCCAGCCCATTCAGCTGTCTCCCCTCCCTCCTTGAGAAAGTAAAGTCCCTTTTTCTGCAGCACTCACTGTGCTTGCACTAAACATAATCTTATCATCACTTCCTGTACTACACACTGACTTCCTCCTGCCTCCCAATTAACTTAGCTTTGGCTGGCTGTATATTCATATTGTAGACCCCAAGCACCCACCTAAACACAATTTGGTTTCCCTTATCATTGTTTTTTTCTATACTACATATCATTTAGTCTGAATGTATCTGTAATATTATAATCTACACCCTTCAACTCCTGCCTTCCCATCACTCATCTCCCCTCAGACTACTTCTTACATTACTTTTCCGTCATGTTTGTGCTGCTCTCACTGTGAGCCTTACCTACTCTTCCATCTTACACACATACTCATTTCTAAACACATAAAACCCTTATTTTAATTTTCATTATCCCTGTTTTCTTCTACGTTATGTCCTGCAGCCATGTCACTTCCACATTCTCTGTAATTAATATTGTAATTACCCTCTTTGTCTTAATCAGATTCACATCCAGCCAATTCCTAGTGCTTATAACAAAACCTCCCCCACACCAACTTTGCATCCCCTACCCAAGTGACGATAGGTCCAAAAGACTCTTGGACAGAAATTCATGCTCCATCTAGGCTCCCTGGTGGAGAATAATGCCCAGCCCTTTTAGCCAATATGGAAGTTGACTATTAATATTCCTCATCTGGTCCTGCCATTTTACATGCTCTTTTTTCATTTCTTCCAATAATCTGTGATTTAATAAACATTTATTATCCACACAATTATTCATCATTGTTCTTTGTCATTGCTAATAACTTGTAATATTCTTAAGAAGCAGTCTAAACTTGTCCACAACCCAAAACTATCTGTCTTCCTTAAAAATGAAGTTTGACAGCAAACCAAGTTGTCCCAGGACATCTTCATGAGGGGTTAGATTGATATTAGTGGGTGTTAAGTGGGTTGGGAAGGTGAAAGGGTTAAGTGGAGGCAGGGAGGATTGGGGGGAAATGAGATAAGGGTAGGAAGGGGCTTAAGAGGTTTAGTCTAGTGTAGCTGGGTAAGCAATCACATTTTGGCATGAACTTGCTATGAGCATGCTATCAGTTGTTCAAACAGCTATCCCCTTGCAGCTGCTAGTCCCTAAAGGAATTCATGTTCAGAACTCGTAGCAGACTCCGTAACATTCAAAACAGGACTGAAAACCACAGAAAGGAGAAGCACACATAGACTTTCCAACACAGTGGCAATACGAATTCAAAATCTTTCTACGGAGGTGCTAGGTGAGAACAATGAAATGTGAGTATTCAAGAATGGGGTACTTTTGGCACACTGCATATGCAGGATGGGTGGGGAAGTGTTACAGGCCGAGTGTGCAGTGTAAATGAGGAAATATTGCACACTGAGTATACACGGTGGATGGGGGAAAGGCAGTGGAGTGGCAAATCACTTGCTTATTCTTGTGACTTTTTGTTGAGCAATGGCAGTTAGCAGAAGTTGAGTACTGCTGTGCCACTTTAGTGAATGCTACATCCCCAAACATCTTATTTGCTATAATTCCATAGTTACACACAGATTGCTGTTTCAAATGTTTGCTCCAAATTCCCAGTATACAATTGCATTGACCGAACTGACTTGTGTGCAACTTTGAATGACTGAAAAGCTTGGCGCCAATGGAATCCGGTTGAAGATGAGATTTAATTAAAACTATCATACATTGTAATACCATTTTAAAATTCATATAGTATGTTGTACTGTAGTTAAGATGCTGATGATGTCACTTAAAACAAGCAATAAGTTTTTGGGATCTTTTGTAAGGCTGGCTTGATTACTTAGGAATTCAATTAAAAGAAGGCAAAAGAGCTGTTTTAGCCAAAGCACCACAACATTTTGGTTAATTCTTCTTTTTTATGTTTATACAAGTGGAAGCAGGAAAGTTATAGCCATGTTTACTATGCCATGCTTTATGTGACTTTGGCACATTGTAGTATGGGTCCTGTCTATCTGCGACATGTAGATTGAGAGGATTTCTGTTGGGAATGGTGCCTGGTGGGGTGCTGTTGGTGAGATCAATTCTGTAGAGTGTGCCCTCTTGGAAGAGTGAAATGGGGATGGATCTGCCTAATCACTATTTAGAAAACAGACACCACAACATTTGAAACTACATTTGTCTCTGCTGTAAATGTGGCTCAGGAGAGGCAATGGCAGTGGAGGAGTCTCTTGCTGGGAAATTTAGCTGGAATCCAGAGTGATATCACAATTCTTTTTCTTTAGGTTTGTCAATTGAATATGTTTAGGTGAAGGTGGGAATGTTGATTCTTGATGCAGGGAACTTTGTACACAGATGTCGATTTTCGCAGAGTGTTCAAATTTTTGCTTCATATTTTTGGTCTTTTCCTCAGACCGTTTCTAATTGAATGGAGTTACAGGGGTGAGTTATACCTTTCATCAGTACAAATTTTGCAGAATGTCCAGATTTTGCATAGCTTTGGTCCAATATCCATTTGATGTCAAAGAATGACAGACATTTGAGTTGCAGACTTCATACCCTTCAGTTCATCATTGTTTCAGTTTTGTTGAAGGCATGGTGATTAATCTGTTTTCTTTTGCAGATTGCGAAGGCATGGAATTGATTTATTTTTTTTTTTTTGGTGACTGGAATGTTTCCAAGTAGAATGTGTCTGCTCATGGGCTGCAAGTGCAGTGCTGTGGTAATGGCAGTGGGGGAGGGTATGGTTTGAGTTGAGGATACTGGTCAGCAAAACAGCAGTTGTGTCTGCTGCACTAGGAGGGCGTACCTCTCAATGGTACAGATTTTTTGCAGGATGTTCAGATTTTGCTGCACACTTTTTGCCATTTTTTTCCTTAGAATGGTGGTTTCTGACAAGTTATGGCAAAGTATTAAGACTGTAGCCAGAGACAATGGCAGACATTTGAGTTGCAGACTTCATACCATTCTGAATATCTATGTTACCGCAAACCTGTACTATCAACCTTTTAAGTTTGTAAGAGGAATATTTAAAATAATACCTAATTGTATTTGGTAAGCTGCTAGTAAGCTATTATTAGGTTTACTGCATTTTGTCCATTTGTTCTACATTGTGTTGGTTAATGTGCCTCATTTGGAGATGGAATGTTAAGAGCTAGGCAGATGGTTTTACAATATAGGTTAACTTGGATTATACAGTGCGCTAATGGGTGTGGTATGGAATCACAAGGTTACTCTGGTTGTGGATATTAATAGGTCCTTTCATGTGTAGGGTTTAGTTTTAACATACTCGACTGGAAGTTAAATTTATATTGGGTATTTGATAGGTTCATTAGAAGCATAGCTTCAGTTATGTCTGCTTTGTCATAAATGTGTGTGGCGGTGGTACATTCCTTCCCGGGTTGACAGGATAGGTTGTCTTTGAAGATGTCTTGGAATGTACGTTATGTAATTTAGATGATTTACATGTCTTTTCTTTCTTGCAGATGGGGGTTTTAGAACGCTGCTGCTATAATTTGGAATAGGTGAGTATAAGGTGGAGCCTTCTCTTTACATCTTAGAGGATTTACTTTTGTCCTTTTCTTTGTAGATAATGGTGTGATGAGTACCAGCTATGGCACTACACAGTGAGTTTGCAGCTGATGGAAGCAGTGGCAAGTGAGAAGGTTACACATGGGGAGCACAAGTGGGCAACAGTTACTGACTGAAGTAAGTGGATTTCAAAGTTGTTGAGTTTTGGTAGATGATTTACACTGCCAACCAGAGAAGGACAGGCATTTGAGTTTGTGATCTTAGGGTTAATTGGTTATACAAAATACAACTTAAAAAAACAAAAAGAAATATTAAAATACCATCAAGACCACCAATCCAAAAAGTAAGAGAATTTAATGAAACACTTAGCGCCTCGGCTTACACAGCCTTCCAAGAGTAAAAACACTACAAAATACTGTTTGCTTATATACCATATATTGCACAAAACAATTAATCAATTAAGCATACAATTCAAATCACATACTTCCAATTACATTCTTTGTTGAGTCCCTGAGGCTCCAAAGTACCATACTTTAAAATCAACAGAGTTTCTTTTTTTTAAGAGTTTGTTTTTTAAAGACACACATTCACCTATACTAACATGCAATTTTTCCAAGACACAACCCCTAAGAGAATCAGGGTTAGAATTGTGTGCTGTCAAAAATGACTTTCAAGGGGACTTTCTAATTTTTTTATTTTTTATGTCCCTAATATGCTCCTGCAACTGGACCCTAAAACTCCTGTAAGTTTCCTCTATGTAAAACTTCTTACATATACATCTCAACACATACACTAACCCCTCCGTATTACAACTGTATTCATACCTAGTTGTAAACTTGATGCCATTAATATATGGAAAAGAGCTTACTACATATTGACAGATGGAACAACCATCACATGGAACAGTGCCTTTATTTATGCTTAAACTCTGACCGACATTAACATCTGGTAAACAAAATTGGTTATGTACCAGAATGTCAGACACATTCCTAGCTCTTTTATATGCAATACTCACAAAATCAGGTAGAATAGAGTTCAAAATTTTATCCCTTAGGAGCATAGGCTACAAGCTATGTGTTTTTTGAACTTTTTCCTCAGTTATAACATTATAAGTTGTCACTAAAAAAACTTTTTTCTGCTCTCCATTGTTCACAGCTGCATTGGTAGACTGATTTCCACCAATACAAACATTATGTTTTCCACTAGTACGGACATCATGAGAATCTCTCTGAGAGTTAACAGAATACCTCATGTCTATAATTTTTTGTTTAGCTTCCCTGACCAGCTGGACATCATAACCTCTTCTAATAAACATTTTTTCTGCTTCAGCTATCTCTAAATCGAAGCTCATATCAAGGCTACATAGCCTATGAATTTGTAAGAATTAATTATAGGGCAGTACCTTGACCATATGTTTGGGGTGACAACTATTCCTATAGAAAAATACATTTCTATTTTCAAATTTCCTATGGAGACTAGTAGTAAATCCATCTAGGCTTATATCCAAAAAATTCACTTGTGGGCCAAACTGCATACCATCAAAGCTGTAGCCCATAGTATTAGCTTGTAAGTCATTAACAAACCCAAGAGCCTCTGTCTGGCTTCCTTGACATAAAAAAATAAGATCATCAATAAATCTAAAATATAAAATAATCTTAGATTTGAAAAAATCATGTCTGCAAATAAAATCATCTTCAAGTATAGCCGTGACTAAATTGGCATATATGGGGGCGAAAGCTGCCAAAAGCAGGGACAACTTTCAAACATTGACCTAACATACTGCAACTGCTGGAAAATGTCTCCATTGAACATAAAAAAATTGTTTTTTAAACTAAACATAACTAAATCTATCAAAAAATGAGACATAGGAGAGTCCACCAAAAAATGGAACAAGGCCTGTGTCCCTATTTCATGCTTAATATTAGTATATAGACTTTTAACATCCAAACAGAGCCAAAACATGTCCATATTCCTAACTTTACCCTTTATTTTGTTCAAAAAGTCCTGGCTGTCCCTGATATAGGAGGCTGTACTCATAACATATTTCTTAAGATGTTCATGTAACAACACACTTATATTCTTCAAAAAATACCTCTGTGCAGATACTATAGGTCGGCCACTAAGGTTAGTTAAACCTTTGTGTGTTTTAGGTAAGCAGTAAAAAGCTTTCATTAAATTCGCATACTTTTTGGATCGGTGGTCTTGGTGGCATTTTAATTGGTTATACAATCTGTTCTATTAACTGTTTCAGTATGTTAGGTCAATGTTTGAAAGTTGTCCCTGCTTTTGGGCATTTGCATTCAATAGTAAAAGGGAGCAACAGCTATTGGCCGTTGGTAAGAGTTTGGGTTCCTGCAGTGGGCTTGATGAGGTTACAGGTAATGCATTTTATTTAGTGCTCATTAATTCATGTCACTGTAGATGGGGTTCGGGTAGGTGGAGTGGAGTTACAGCACTCTTAGTATCATAGGAAGTTATTAGGCTATTGGCTCTGGGGCGATTACAAGCTAGACAAGTTTGGCTCTTATTTCTGCAGGTAGCACTTATCACTCTTGTCCTAGGGCATATGAGTCATAACATAAAAAAAAAAAAAGAGGGGACTGGTCACATACTTTGGTGCAGTGTTTGGCAAATACTTGATGGGGGTGGCAGGGGTCCTTGTCAATGCCTCCATGTTAAGTAATTATTGGTATGTGTGCACATAGAATTTATTGTGTTTTTCTTTTCTTTTTATATTGCTGAGTGCAGAAGGCATCATGCGGTGGCTGGAAAAGGGGATCTGAAAGGTGACGCTTTTTGATAGAATGGATGTTCTTGCCACTGGAATGGGGCACAATGAGGGTCTGAGTAATCACCTTATTAAGGCATGTTAGAGCACTGTGTTCAATTAGTGGGAGCTGATTATTGCGTTTGGTATAGGGGCAAGTAAGGAAGAGGTAGGTAGGGGGCTAGGGAAAACTGTTGGTGACAGTTTATAGGGTGTGTGGGGTTCCCACGGGATGAATAGAGTCACGACATTCAAAGAAGCACAGGAACGTATTTGACTAAATCCCTATGGCTCTTGCAAGCCATTGAAGTTTAACCCTTGCTTTCAGGAGCTTGCAACCTTGGGGTGGTTATATTTACTCATCCAGTTGTTTGAACCATATTTGGGGGAAGGGCCAATGAGGTATTTGGCAAGATGCCAGAGTTTGTTCCTAACGGGTGGTATCTTAGGGGTGACAAATCTGTCCCTTGGGTAGGTAGTGTTAATGTTACATACCAGGTTAAAGTTTTACAGAGTAGCACAAGGATCATTGCACTTGTGGTTTGGGTGAATTTTGTAGGTAGGGTTTTAGGAAGCATGGTAGGTGGCTGTGTTGGGGTAATTTTAGAAACTGGGTGCATTGTTACAGGGGGGTTAGTAGGTTTAAAGGAAGCTTGGCTGCAGGATATGGCGGCTGTAGGCCAGGTCTTAATTACTTACTAGTAGTATAGGTAACATAAGGGAAGAGAGCCTTTGAGCTGAAAGGCCAGGGACAAACAGGGGTTAAGGATGGTTAGTAGTTTGAGTGTTCTAGTTAGGCAGTTGCTGGGAGGTTCTGAGTGGGGTGGCCTGGGTTCTAGTCCAGATTGTCATTTGGTAATGAGTGAATTGGGGGTGTTTATGGCTGGGCATGTAGAATACTTCATTGCTGAGCATAGGTGAGTTTTCAGGAACTAGGTCAAGGGGTGCTTGTTTTCTGTCATTTTGGGTTAGGGCATTAAAGTTTTGGAGTTAGACTATTCCCTACAATAATTGGGTTACTGTACATCCAGAACTGGGTAGTTTGGTGGGCTAAGGTGATATGCTACAGTTGACAGGGTTGTGGCTATAGGTTGTCATTCCATTCAGGTTGAGCCATGATTAGTGTCTGAAAGTAAGTGGGCTAAAAAGGAATGTATTCTCTTGGAGTGGATGTTCCGGTAGTACAGTGGAGTCATGTGTAATCCTACTTTATTTAGTTTCATTAGGGAGTGTTTCAGGGATGGTATGCAGAATTCTAAGGGCTTTACAGATAATGGGTACACCGAATGATGTTTGGTTTAACCCTTCCTGCAATGGGAGGTAGTTGGCTGAACAATTTTGGGTAGAAGGGAGAGAGAACAACCTGGTCAGGCTGGTTGGTGGAGAAGAGGGACAGGCTTGCCCTCTTCTATTCCCCCTCTGGTGTCTGGATGTTAATTTCAAGGATCTTGGGAAAGGAAAATGAGCAGCTGGAGGAAGCTTGCTGGATAGATAAGCAGTCTGAGGTAAGGATGCTGCTTATTTGGTTTGAAGGTACTTCAATGAATGGTGTATGAAGTGAGATGTGACACTGTTTCATAAGTAAAGTAAGCAAGCAGAGGTATGGACCCTGCTTACTGGGCAGGGTGAGTAGGTATACTACCCTGATTAACATTAGAAGGTTGGCACTTCATAAGTAATGTAAACAAGCAGAGGTATGGACGCTGCTTACTGAGCAGGATGAGCAAGTACTCTGCCCTAATTAACATTAGAAGGATGTTTATGTTGTGTTCAGAATCAACTATATTATGGTCAGTTGTAACTAATAAAGTTGGTGAACAAAGCTATGCTATGGAAGTTTAATAAAGGTCATCAAAGGTAATTCGGTGTGATGTGTTTATTGAAGGGGACCGGGACAAATGAAGTTTGGCAACAAACCAAGTTGTCCCGCGACATCTTCATGAGGGGTTATATTGATATCAGTGGTTGTTAAGTGGATTGGGGAGGTGAAAGGGTTAAGTGGAGGCAGGGAGGATTGGGAGGAAATGAGATAAGGGTAGGCTTAAGAGATTTAGTCAAGTATAGCTGGGTAAGCCATCACATTTTGGCGTGAACTTGCTACCCTCCCCCCTCCCCCCTCCCCTTGTTTGTTGGAGGTGGGGGGATTGGGGTTTATTGGTGGAGTAGGCGGAGAAGAGGGACAGGTTTGCCCTCTTCTGTTCCCCCTCTGGTGTCTGGATGTACATTTCAATGAGCTGGAGAAAGAAAAATGAGCAGCTGGAGGAAGTTTGCTCAATAGATAAGCAAGCTGAGGTAAGGATGCTGCTTATTTGGTGGAAGGTAATTCAATGAATGGTGTATGACATGAGATGGGACACTGCTTCATAAGTAAAGTAAGCAAGCAAAGGTATGGACGCTGCTTACTGGAGCAGGATGAGTAGGTATGCTGCCCTGATTAACATTACAAGGATGTTTATGCTGTGTTTAGAATCGACTATATTATGGTCAGTTGTAACTAATAAAGTTGGTGAACAAAGCTATGTTATGGAAGTTTAATAAAGGTCGTCAAATGTCATTCGGTGTGATGTGTTTATTGAAGGGGACCAGAACAACTTTATTTTTTTAACAATTCCTTACTATTTTTCATTCTTTAAATGATACTGTTCTAATTAAGAAATGATTAATTGCCAGTCTGTTCCCCCGACTACTCAAAGAAGCATTTATCTTAATTTTAATTATTAATAACATATTAGTGCTGTAAAGATAAACAAAAGTTAACATTTCTGAATATTATAAAACATATGTGGTATGAACATTGACTACAGATGGTTTTCACTGTTGAAGTGACACCCCAACCACAACTGCAAAATGAGAAAAGGGGTTGTGGAAGAATGGAAGTATGGGTGGATATGTATGTGTGTATATATATATATATATATATATATATATATATATATATATATATATATATATATATATATATATGAAAAAATAAGTTATTTATATTTTAAACTGTTTCAGTTCATTGGTTTCTTAACCATTATGAACCTCTCTGTTCTTGTGCTCAGTATCCAATGTTTTGCTCTTTTAATAGCTCACATCACTGTTCATTAAGTAAACACGTGTACTTTCATCTCCAATTCTCTCCCTTGCTATATTCCCCCTTCTGTCTATCATACAGAACAACACAGTCCTATTTTATTCACTTGTAACTACATATCCTTATTCTTCCTTTTTCTTCTATCCAAAGATATATTCCCCCGGATTCTCTAAAGCTTGCACGGTGTGCAATATCGATGCAGGAGCTACAGTAGGCAATATGTCTGCTGTGCGATCCAGGAACAGTCTGCATGGGTGTGCACGAGTGCTCCTGCACTTATCCTGCATGGACTAAGCCCTTGTATGCAAATCACCCCATTTGGAGGAGAAATCTATTCAAATGAGGTAATTTTGCAATCCAGGAAGCTTGCAACCGTCTGTGCAGTACTAGTGCTATCTGCAGAAATGTATTTGGTTAGTAACCGAGTACATTTCTGCAAAATCCGAAACGGAGCTGTGACAGCTCCAAATAAAAGCTGCATATCATGTAGTAAGCATGCCAATGGTCAAGTATAAGGCCATTGACATTGCAAACAGTAAAATAAATAAAAGAATCAACTTTTATTTTTTTTAGCCGATCTCAGCTGTTTAAGCATAGAGCAGAGGTGCACAAACGGGATCGGGGGAAAATAACAAACTGAACCTAAATCAAGCATTCTAATGAAAATTAGTATTCTGCCATGCATGCCAATGGCAGGCAGAAGACAACATGGCCAGTGAGTAGTGGTTGCTAAAGGGGGAGGCTCAGTGTGAGACATGTAACTATGCATTAGCAGGCAATCCTATGCAAATGAGGGGAAGGATAGTGAATCCCAGTTTTCCCCAGCATGTGAGTCAGGTCCCAACAGTGTAAGAGTAGGAATAGCTTGGTGCAAGCCTAGGAGTTAGGTGACATCATGGGGGAGTGTCAGGCATACTGTAAGTGGATTGGAGCCCTATTGCTTGGGTTTGCTCCTAGCTTAGCACGGCTAAGATAGGGGGTGTGTCTAAACCTGCCTAGCACTCTTTACAAAACCTAAGCAGATGTACATGCTGCGCACCAGGTTTTAAAGGCAGAAAACAAAAGTTAAACCAGGAAATAGCAGCACTATGCACATTTGAGCACTCTGCTTGTGCGGCGCACCCCTGGGCTTAAACAAGAAGGCAATGGGAAAGGAAAACAGCAGTAGGAAGCTAATCAAGGAGAACTAGTATAGCTGGCAGAAGAAATGTATCAGAATCAGCCAATTACACAGGCAGCAGACCAGCCAAGCCCAGAACACTACTATAAACTATGCAAATACCTTACCTCTGTTTTTTCCCACCCTCTACACCACCAGTGTAAACAAGCAGGGAGCTTTTAACACTCACAACAGCAAAATGATAGGGGCTGCAATAGCTATCATACAACTTGTGAAAGAGGCTGAGGGTGGTGAGGGTGTGAATGTTGTCGACCAACCCACAGTGAGGAGACGGAGAAGAGTGTACAGACCCAGGGTAACCTACCAGGGGTTACATGAGCTGGAGACAATGGAGCACTATAGGGTGGACAAGGACCTCCTACAGCAAAGTGTTGAGCTGTGCCGGCCACGCCTCACACACAGAACTAACAGAGGGGAATACATCCCAGTGGATACCAAGGTATGTGTAGGCCGAAGAATACTAGCTACAGGTACTTTCCAAAGAGCAACTGGGGATATGATGGGGATCTCACAAGCATCAGCATCCAGGGTACTCAACCAGATCCTGGATGCCATGTCAGCACATGTCGGTGAGTGTGTATATTTCCCCAACACCCGTGAGGCATTGGCCAGCAATTTGCAACTGTTCCACCAAATAGCAGAATATCCTGAGGTAGTGGGTGCTATAGACTGCACACACGTACACATCAAAGCATCACCCGGTGAGGCTTCCCCTCCATCAATCTGGCAGGTCATGTGCGATGCCCAGGGCATAATAATGAATGTGTGTGCTGGCTGCCCTGGAAGCTATCATGATTCCCACAGCTGGCATCTGACGCAGCTGTACCAGAGATTTGCCAATGGGGACATCCCTAATGGTCACCAAGTGGGGGTTGCTGGATATGCACTGGATCCATGGCTGATGACACCCATCAGAAATGCACACTCACCCGAACAAGAACTCCATAATGAGGCACACGCACAGACCAGAATTATAGTAGAGTGTGTGTTTGGGATGCTCAAGTCACGGTTCTGGTGCCTGGACACATCCAGTGGAGCCTTGTAGTACTCACCAGCTACATGTACTCAAATTGTCCTAGTATGTGCCATGCTACACAATATGATCCTGTGGAAACAGCTGCAGCAGGAACAGCAAGGGGCAGGGCCACACAGCCCCTCACCAATGCTAAGGCCTGCACAGGCACAAAGTGACTCGGAGGAGGAAAAACCTGAGCCTCCCCCAGTAGGCAGAAGGAGGCATGCCCAGTATGCCCTGGCATTAGCAAAGAAGCAACTCATAACACATACACTAACACAGGAGGGATCCAGGGAATGATAACTCTCTCTGACTCTCACATACAGTAAAAGGGATGCCAAACATTACACTACCTGTGCTCAACCATGTGTAGGGAGTTTACTATGTGCATCCTACATAGGCAGCCCTGCAGCACCACCCTCAATACTGGGACACCTACAATGTAAGTGACTCACAAATGCCAATCAGGGGAGTTTACATACACAACAACAGTCACAGCCAGCAGGACAGGTGTAGACGAACACAAACAAAGGTTGTGCTATGGCCTCTGAATGACGCCCATGGGTAACCTCCCCCCAGGCCTACACAGAGAGATGACAGCAGGTCAGGCAGTGGGATGTCAGTTTTGAAGGGTAGGAAGTCTGAAACTAATATATCGGTAAATAAAAGCTAAGATCTGTAGTACACTGGTATGCCTCTAGGCAGCATGATTAGGTAAGACTATAGAATTAAATGGAGTACCTGACATACCAGTACAGTCATAGCAAATGTGTACAAGTGTCAGGTATGCTCCCCCATCCTACGTAGACATGTAGTAAGAGGGAGGTGCCCCCCCCCAATCCTGTGTAGACATGTAGAAATAGTCAGGTGTGCCCCTCATCCCACATAGAAATGTAGTAACAGTCAGGTGTGCCCCCCAAAGCCTGTGTAGAAATGTAGAAATAGTCAGGTGTGCCACACTCCATCCTACATAGAAATGTAGTAACAGTCAGGTGTGACCCCCCAAAGCCTGTGTAGAAATGTAGAAATAGTCAGGTGTGCCCCAACCCATCCTATGTAGAAATGTAGTAACAGCCAGGTGTGCCCCCAATCCTGTGAAGAAATGTAGAAATAGGCATGTGTGCCCTCCATCCCATATAGAAATGTAGTAACAGTCAATGTAATTTGTTCAACGGACACCTTGCAGAAATGGTATGCTACCTGTAGGTGTACAAAACATAGGTCAGGATTGCAATACAGAATACCTGGACTTGATCCACTCATTCAATACAGATGGGCATACTAGGCATGCTCACACACTTAAACACATGAAAGCTCTGTCTGAAAACACCAGTGGACCAGACCTAACTGGCAGTCACAGATGTTAGTACAGACACCCCTCAGTATGCACCACATATGCTTTGCACACACAGAGGACAGGAATACAGACATATATCTAAGAACAACACACTATAATAAGCCAAAGGTAGATGTACATAGATGTGTAGAAGAGGGTGACTGTGACAAGGAGCCATCCAGGCCTGTCCCACCCAGCACACAGCCAAAGGGCCACAACCACATGAGGTTAATATGTCACTCACTGTAGATACTAGCCACCGGTATCTGTCAGCAGTACAGACTATGTGGTGCACGCGTTAGCTGTGCAACATGACTGTACAAGGAAGGTGTCATCTAGCATCTGTATATACATACCTCGTGAAATATGACCCTGTGTGTGCTGGCATGTGGTGTGTCAACCTCTAGATGAATGGATTATGGCCCATGCACACACACTGCCCTCCCCATAGCCCTACTATGACAAGCCTGCTGAGGTCATCTACTGTGAAACACACCTTTGAAAGAGGTGTAGCCCAGTAATTGCTGTGGTGCATCCCATAACTGTGTAATGCTGTAGTGTGATAAACTAGTTAGGTAGGTCATCTCATCCCAGACTTGGCAAGTGTGTGTGGGTCTGTCTGTGTAGAAAGCAAGCAATGCTTTTTAGGGTAGTCACACTCTCAACAATTGAAATGCACTACTTTGGTAAGGCTGCTGATGTCATCCACCTAGAAATACACCTCTGTGAAGGTTGTAGACCAATAATCTTCATAGCACGTCCTGTAACTGTGTCGTGTGATAAACATTAGGTAGATAGGTGTTCTAATTCCAGACCTGGCAAGTTTGTGTGTGTGTCTGTCTGACTCTGTGTAAGCAATGCTTTTTAGGGTAATCACACTCCCCACAATTCAAATGCTCAACTTTAGCAAGGCTGCTGATGTCATCCACCTAGAAATACACCTCTGTGAAGGTTGAAGCCCAGTAATCTCCATAGCACATCTTGTAACTGTGTACTGCTGTAGTGTGAAAAATTAGGTCAGTGGTCTAATCCCAGACTTGGCAAGTGTGTGTCTGTCTGACTCTGTCTGTGTAGAGCGCAATGCTTTTTAAGGTAGGCACACTCCCTACAATTCAAATGCTCAACTTTGGCAAGGCTGCTGATGTCATCCACCTAGAAGTACACCTGTGTGAAAATTGCAGTCCATCAATCTACATAGCATGTGCCATAACGACATACTACTGTAGTGTGATGTAGAACTCTCTCAGTGTTCTATTCCCACCAGTGGTAGTTTTGGATGTTTTGTGTGTGTGTGTTAATGTCTGTATAGGAAGCATTGCATTTTAGGCTAGTCACACTCATACATTTCAAATGCCCTACTTTGGCAATCCTGCTGATGTCATTCACTGTAAAATACACCTTTGGGGAAGAAGCTCTGCAGTAATCCCTCTGGTGCATCCTATAACAGCTCCATGCTGTAGTGTGATATAGATCTCTGTTAGGGGTGCTATACCCACACATGTCGGTTGTGGATGTTTTGTGTGTGTGTCACTGTCTGTGTAGGGAGCAATGCATTTCTGCCTAGCCACACTCACTACAATTCAAATATCCTACTTTTTCAATTCTGCTGATGTCATCCTATGTGATATACACCTTTGGGGAAGGAGAACTCCGGTAATTTCTGTGGTGTGTACTATAACTGCGTAGTGCTGTAGTGTAATAAACTAATTAGGTAGGGGTTCTACTCCCACACATGACAGGTGTGTGTTTGTGTGGTGCATACTAGTGTAATAAACTAGTTAGGTAGGGGTCTTACTCCGTGTGTGTGTGTGTGTGTGTGTGTGTGTCTGTGTGTGTGTGTGTGTGTGTGTGTGTGTGTGTGTGTGTGTGTGTGTGTGTGTGTGTGTGTGTAGGTTTTGCAAATGTTGTATATGGTGGCCCTAGTACATATCACAATGTCCACCATACAGGGATATCAGATGTAAAATATATAAGAGGCTGGGGTGCAAATCCATACCTCTACATGTGACATCAAGGCCAAGCAATCACAGTTAGCAACAACATTATTACCCAGAGCACACTCTCAACCCATGTCTCTTACACACACACACACACACACACACACACACACACACACACACACACACACACACACACACACACACACACACACACATGCCCAGGCAACAGCCAATATGTGGGTAGTACACTGCATATTGGCCACTGATAGTAACTATGGAGTGAATGCAGTGGGCTACAGAGGGCATGGCACCCTGTCCATCCATCCAATAGGCACATACATGCAGACAGTGTACCTTCCCCATGTTCCCCACTGGATACCTGCAACACCTGTGGTGCCATCACATGTGACCCACAAAGGACATACCATGTCTGAAAACATGCCCTGTATGGACAGATGCCACTGGCACCAGGGAATGCCATTAGCATGCTATCAATGTAGGTGCAGGGTAAACCTGCTGTCTATTACCAGTTCCCACCACAGGTGCCCAAGACTAGCACATCTGATGATAATCTGTGTACTCAACATGGGCCAGATACCCCAGGTACAGTTCCACATGTCACTGACATGCATGTGGGAGGTATGCACATCACAGAAACTCTCTGTGTCATGGACTAAGGAACACATACATGGACAGCGATGCACAGCATTGGCAACATACAATAGTCACCCAGGTGACTGGATGGGGGATACAATACCCACCTGTGTGGGCAAATGCAGAAACTACAGCCCTGAGCCACAATGCAGACCATTGACATGTGGCCTGATGCCAAGGTATACCAATCACCTAACCTTGTATAGCCATCTGGCACAGTCGACCACCACACACCCATGCAGAAATGCACCCATGCATGTCAGTACTGGCACCCTGTGTGTTTGTGTGTTGTATGATGCGTAGGATCACATCCACACTCACTACAACCCCCACTGGTATACTGAAGCATGATGTCTGATGTCAAACACCTCCCCATACCCTTTGCCCATATAACCTCTGTATGACCCATATGGTGCATATGATACCTGCACAATAATGTGTTGTGGCAATCTCACTAGTGATTAGTTGTAATCCTGGCCATGCCGAGTGTGTCAATATGTGTGCGTCCCTGTGAGAGTGTGTCTGTATTGACACTGGCACCTGTTCATGCAGACAGGCACGTGTACTTCACCTACTGTATAGCTACCATATCTCTGTTGCAGATGTCACTTACCAACACATATATGTTCTGAGGGCTCCACAACAGGGAATCTATGTGGCGCATCTAATAACTGCATACAACTGTGATTACACTACATAGTCATCAGGGGTTTGATACTCTGTGCTGCTAGTTGTGTGACACAAACATGCTTAAGTTTTACCCCCCCGACTTGTCTTTGCCTCTGTCTGCCTCTCTCACTCCCTCACTGGTGGATGTGGAGACCTACACCTGCTTTGCATAGGCAGCAGCATGTGTATTTTAGGTAATGCTCATGATCAGCTGATGGCCTCTGCAGGAATTGCAGCCCTCCCCTAGCTGATTGCATGTTGAACTGCTTTGGTAACATTCCCATAGCCAATTGCATGGAAACACAATACAATATCTAGGAACATCATGTTGGTGTTGGGCCTTTTCATTCACTGTGAGCAGGAACTCGATCTGTTTGGCAAACAGCATCTCAGATAAATTGGGGATTTACCTCTGACAACATACACTGTGGAAACAGGCCAACACACAGGAGGGGGTTGTACCTGACCTGACTACAGACTGTAAGTGCTGCTATACTGCATTTGGAGTCATGTTGGTTTAACAGGGTGTGTGTGGATATGGCTGTAATTGCCATGTCAGTTCTATGTTTATGAGGACTCCCATCTGTAGGGTCATCTGCAGACTGGGCAGTGTGTGTTGCCCTTGGTTTCATGTGTTACCCACAGAGCATGTATCTGTGAACTGCAGAAGGTAGTGTGAGGATTGCAGTCTGTAGATGGTGAAAGCCATGACAGTTACTGACTTCATATCCCTCATAGGACGTATGTTGCGACAAGCCCTGCTACAACAGTAAATGGATGATGTTATCATGGCAACATGTCAATATTGGCCTTGTGTATGTGCCTCCAGCCACAACTCTGTCAACCTTTGTACATCACTGAAGAAGGTTTGTTACCGAAACTGGTCTGAAGGGAATAGAATAAAACTTCAATTGCCACTGAGTGCTGGCTTTGTCTTTTTTGATTTATTCAACCTTTGTACATATGTCATGCATTAAGAGGTGCATGTGTGCTGTACACCATAATTATTGTCATCATATCTGATAACAAGCCAGTGAGATATCAGACTGCTATACATGTTATGTACAGTAGGAGTTATATTTGATGACATAACTTGGACATTCTGTGGTTGTTTGTACAGTACTGAGATCTGTGTACTTATGGTGAATGTCAACAGTGTGTGTATTGTTAATATGTACCTTGGCCTGTGTACAGACTGTGGTAGATATCATCATTCTAGGTCCTGTCCTATCTGATGTTACATGCTGCTCCACCATATGTTACTGTATTGGCTTACATGTTTGTAGGGTCATACACACACATGTCCCATACCACAGACAGGCATCAGGCCACACTGTGTAGCGGCTCGGTATATGTTGGGTTAGTGTGTGAGTGGCACATATGAGGATGGTGTTGGACAGATAGTCCATATACTGTAATATAATGCCAGCTTACCATATGTGACTGTGGCTGTGTTCACATTAGTTGTGGTGATGCACTTTCACGCAGGTGTATCTTACCCTGTGCTGTGACATGCATGTAGAGCCTGCTATATATGCAGGTACATGTGCACTCCCCCATAGGAGATGTAGGCCATTGTTGAGCCAGTCTGCCTGTAGCCTGCACAGTACATTGTTACATGCCTAACAGCTTAGTGTACTTACCCAGTGAGATGTCATGTCCAGATACATGCCAGATGTACTACTGCCAGGCCTCACTTAACAGTCATGTATGTCAGACGGAGAGGAAGGATGCTGTACAGATGTATGTCAATATCTAGTGGATAGTATGTGGCCATGGCACCTCTGTACCAACAGTTATTATGTGTCAGGACAGATGGGGGTGTGTGAATGCATAACCTATGGGGGTGAATGTATACCAGTCGTTATGTGTTATCCCCATCTACATGGCTTTTAACATCCATATTGTCAGGCTTGGTCCACATGTTCTGCACTAAGGGGTTCTATGTATACCTCTGGACTGTACAGAGTGTGTCAGAATGTCCACATCTATTGGCCAATATCTCTGCTGTAATCCACAGGAGCATTACCTGCTTGCAGCAGTACTGTACTATGAAGTCATTAGGATGTCTGTCAGTAGCCAATGACACACATGTGAAAAGCAGATATGACCTCCCACACACATTATGTCTGTGAAGACAATCCCTGTTACAGTAGCAATAGTCTACTAATATACCCGCTATACATACCTGGCATCCCCTTGCATTACAAAGTTGAGACTATAGGGGGTGTGGTAGGGCTACACCCCATGTTCAGGACATATGGTGAATATATATGTACATATAATTATCCAGATATCTATATAGATAATTAGACATGTACATATTGACATATATAGATGGGTGTGTATATGTACAGAGATATGCATATACACACCCAGATATATACATATACAGAGCATTATATGTCTACGCATATACAGATAGTGATACATATGCACATATACATATACCACACTGCCCTTCCTGCCAGCAGTCCACTGCTGTTGTATCGCCCACAAATACGGTGGGGCTGGGGCCATATATGTGTGGGCTTCACCTACACAATACATGTGTGCCCATATGCACTCCAGAGGTCAGTGTATGTAACAGTGGTATATGGCCCTGTATTACTGAGTCTGGGGGGGGGGTGCACCATACATAACCTAGGCTGTTACAAAATGTGGGGGTATCAGAGGTGAGCTACCTTAAGGTATCTGGATGTACTGTACTATACATTTCACCTATATTGACATTACTTACATAAAGTGGGTTCCTGCAGGCCTACTGCCTCCTGCCATACAGACTGTTCTGTTTGCCAGTGGGCCTGTTATGGTGTCAGTTATGCTTTGTTATGTAACAGTTACATCCCATTTGGTCAACTGAAGTCTTTACCACCTAGTGATTGTGTATAGAGGCTGCTGGACTATACACCTGCATCACTTACTGTTAATTGTGTGGTATCCTGTGGCCCAGTTTGTCTTCACTATTGTACAATTTGGAGGGCTTGGCCTGCACAGCAACAGTTGTGGACCTTTCCAGACTACTGTATTTGTATAACTGTTTCACAGTTGCATTACTCTGTTGACATGGATGTCAGTGTCTGAACAGCTATGTGACATGGCATATACATGTGTAATAGTACACAAATAAAGGTATTCCATTTCTGCAAACCTGTGTGTGGTGTTTTATCCTATGTCCTCTTTGTGGGTATATGTTGCAGGCACCGAATATCATTTATATGGGTGGCTCATCAAGTGTCCAGTTGTTAGGGTGTTAACTGTAGGCATAGAAGCTGTTCCATACTGTGTGCTCCTACTACATAAGTAACTTACTGTACATATCTCTGCGAGTGTATGTGTAGACACATGTATATCTATCTATATATGTGTATATATATATATATATATATATATATATATATATATATATATATATATACATATATATATATATATATATATATATATATATATATATATATATATATATATATATATATATATATATATGTGTGTATCTGTATCTGTATATATGTGTCTGTGTATATGTATCCTGGGGATGTTGATAGCTTCCACATTTTACATTCCCTATGGGAGCCAGACTGTACTGCATGATATGTTACCAATACCAGCCTGACATCATACAGGTGGGATGTAGTACTGTTAATATCTTGTGACCGTGTCGTGTCAGGACCTGGTTATGGGATCTGCAACACCTGGTAGTGTATTGCAGGGTGGACGTGTTTGGCTGTGGGGGGGTGAGTATACCTATTCGTACAAGACATATATCGTTTGGGGCCTCTCAACCCCATTAACGTTGCATGTGTACACATAATATTTTAGTTAATTTCCCATTGATATCTACACATGTATGTCCATATATACCTATATGGATATATATATCTGCTTACATATTTATAACTATGTCCGTATATACCTACATAGATATATATCTGCTTACATATATGTAACTTGCTGTGTATAAGTAGACATATAGGTGTAGACATATATATGTGTTGATGTAGGCATTAGCATGAATAAATGTTCATATATATTTATATATATGTATATATTTATATATATATATATATATATATATATATATATATATATATATATATATATATATATATATATACACACATATATATACATATATAGATATATTGCATCCATTTAGATATTAATATATTTACACACGCATATACATCTAAATGTTGGACTACATTCTCTGTATGTTTAATGACTGGGCTGGATGATATGTTTTTGAAATCATCAGGGTTATGCAAATCTGGCGTGGCTTAGTGATAAATCATGTTGTCTATACTGTGCAGGATCCTGGGTATGAGCCTTGCAGATGCTGTTCATTTTGTTGCTGGGCAGAACATGAGCCATTGGATACAGAGTGATTAAGGCACTTTAAAGCAGCTGTAAGCGGGTTTGCATGGGTTTGCATGGAAGTAAGCACTGCTAACTTCCAGTTACAGTTTCTTATACTCAGTTAGCTTCTAAATCGCTTAACCAGTGAAGGCATTGCTTACCCCTGCACAAACAGGCTTAGGCCCGCTTATTGCTGCTTAAAACTGCTTACTCCCGCTTACCCCCATGCTAATTTCTTTAAAAGAAAAGAAAAAGGGGTTGATAGGAAAGTGGTGAAAAAGGGGCACAAAGAGGGAAAGACAGTAGGGAAAATAGCTAGGGATGTACAGGAAAGGTGTAGGGAAGGTCCATAGCTGCCCATTTCTTCTACAGCAACAGCTGTGCATATACACTGACTTTGGAGGTAGATTTGAACACTCAAACCCCTGGGAGAGGGATGAGGGCAACAATAATAAGTTGCGATGCCAATTAGACCGGATTACATGTGTCCAGTGGACACGTGTGCAAAATGGACAGCTATGTATGGGGCAAGATTTTTTTGTGGGAACAGATTGCCCTTTTTTTCTTTTTTTCAGGTGATAGTGGGATGTTGGGGAGGAGTGGTAGGTATATTTGGGGAGGTAGGTTGGGTAGGTTAACAGACAAGACGCACAAGACACAAACAGGGGCGGTATATGACACATGTGGAGGGTAAACACCTTGATGGGGAGGGGTGTTGGGATATTGAAGCCCACAGGTCCCCTAGTGGTAACAGTGGGACTGAGGTCCCCACCCTTGGGCAGTCACCACTACACCTTCACAGCCCCTGAAGGTGGCTGTGCTGGGGGCTGAGCCGCAGAGCAAGCCTGACTCTCTAATTGTGACACGCATCCCTCGAGCTGGCATAGAAGATCACCAAACTGCTTGTTGATCGCTCTACGCACCACAACCCTGACCTGGCGATGGGTGACAGGTGCCTGTCTGTGCCCACTCCTGGGGGGGAGGCCAGCCCCATCCCCTGAGAAGGTTCTACCCAAATGGGGTGCAGGACCAATGGAAAGAATGTTCTGGGATTGGGCCCCAGACATGCTAGTGCCCGGTGCCACGTCCAGCTGAGGTGGGTCCACTGGAACTGACCTTCCCAAGCGTGCTACAGTGTTTAGATTTCATCATCATATATGGGTTAGTAATAGTCAACACATTCCAGGGTTAGGTATAACAGCATGCATAGATATTCCCATTAACCCAGTCACCAGATACGAGAACAGTTGCATAGCAAGCAAAACACATGCATCTATTGGACCACAGTAGTAATAAGGAAAGCATGCAGGTATGTTGATGGCACCATGCCAACAATGTTGGAATAATTCAATATGTCACATGAATGGGAACCATTAAAATATTTATCAAACAATTGGGCATTATCAGAGTCATTACATACCAGTTGTGATGGGTATGTTGATTATTGTTGGAGATAAGGTTGGGGGGGAGAAAAATGTCAAATAACAAGTAGTATATACCTGTAGTCCACATTACTTTCCTAGTCAGTGCTGTTATCTGTACCTTACAAGTCTTACTGTACTACCCTATTACCTTATTTTGGACAGTGATATGGCTGTAGTCATCATTACACATGAACTGGATTTACCTGCTTCACCTCTTACCTGGTATACCTGTGGAGGGAATGTTTGTTAACACTGACTAACTGTACACATACACCCAGATTCCTGGCTGATCTTTTGCACTATGCTAGCCAACTCTTTCTTTACAGACTCTGGCCATGTATTGACCACATGCTGGTGTGCCTGGACATATCTAGAATATCGCCCTCTTCACCTTTAGTGACCTGACACACATGTATACATGCTTTCCTACACAGTTACATTATGTAGCATGGTGTGGATGACGGTGACTAGTGATACTTCATTGTTCAGAGAAACTGCAACACTCACAATTCCCTACAATACCAGTGTGGACAGTACCAGTACAAGTTATATTGTTCAGTATTTCTCAGCACAGCAGCACAGTGTTCGTATCCAACGTACCTGAGGGATCAATGTTTGTTAGCACTACCTGACTGTTGCCACACAAAGTACCAGATTACACATTAGTATTATGCACATACATCTCACTCTGTTACTGTACACACTCTGATCACATGGGAGTGTAGGTAGAACATACTTGGAATATTACTCTACTAACAGTTTCGGGGGTTGCTACAGTGACAGGTGTGTTCTCATGATGGTTGGCAATCACTTGTATTCCCTGTTTGCTGGCTACACATCTGGGATCATCCCACAGACTTACTGGGGGGACAGGGGGACAGGCAACAGATATGGGCACATATACTGGACATGCTAGCCTCATGTGTACAGTTGTGGGGTATGAATCTTGTATGCATTCTAATTCCACTCCCAGGATTCAGATCATGGCTGTGTCTACTACAACTTAAACACTGTCCATCACAGTTGTGTCTGCAATATTGATATTGCTTATATCTCCAATCTGCTTTCTTTCTTAAGAATCCCCTGTGCTTATGCATTCTGACCTTGTATAACAACGCTCTTATACAGATTTCCTAGTCAGTTATATGTTGTAGGACAGTGTGGGTGACAGTGATGTGTAATACCTCATTATTCGGAGCAACTGCATATCATTCTTGTATTTCTGGGCACAGTGTTGATATCTGACAAACCTGTGGTAGGAATGTGTATTAGCACTACCTGAATGTTCCCACACACAGTAGCAGGTTCCACATTACTATTATGCACATACATCTCACTCTGTTACTGTACACACTCTGACCACAGCTTAACAAGTTGAGGTGTAAATGGGACATACATGCCTTCTTAGTCACATAAGGTATTGGGGAGTTGCTAGAGTGCCAAGTTTGTTGTCATAGATGTGTGTCAATTAGTTGTATTCCCTGTTTGCTGCCTATATGTCTGGGATCATCCCACTGATTTCCCAGGGGGACAGGTTGATAGGCAATAGATATGGGCCACATTCATAGACATTCTGGACATATCTGTACAGTTGTGGGGTATGATTCTGTATGCAGACTACTACCACTGGCAGGATTCGAACCGTGGCTGTGTGTGCTAAAAAAACATTTCACATCTCAGTTGCATCTGCTATTCAGTTTTTGTTGTCTGCATTTTCCCTGTTTACTATCTACTATCTATGTGTCTCTCAGTTGTACTAAATGGCCTCTGGGGATTACACCTGTCATATACAGGCATTCCTACACATTCAATTTATGGTGCGTGGTGTGGGTAACAGTGCTTAATACCACAGTACTATTACATGATTGCAAATCTACATTACCATATGATACCAGAGTATACACATGCAGTCTAGCAGTTAGACCAGTTTTGTCAGGTAATTACACTTTTATTGACATACAAACAATATGAGAGTCTTCCTGCCATATTCTCTAGTGTATTCAGTACTTGCCTTGAACAATACAGGTTTTATACTAGCAATTAATTTACTACTACTTTTATTTTTATTTCCTATGACAGTAAAAGCAAAGGTATTACTGACCTGCTTCACATCACAACCGTGCCAGGCAGCTGATGTGGGCCTCCTGGTTCGCAGCCCACTTCGTTGCAGCTGTGGGGGACATAAGAGGAATATTTAGCCATACCTATCCATGATATACCTGAGCTGGCAATTATTACACACATACTGGGGTGATACTTACACACGTCTGGAACATCCCCTGACAACCTAGCCTCTTGGATCCACTCCTCCAAGAGGTCCCCCTTCTGCCACTTCAGGTCGGCATAGTGGTTCCTGACCTGCTCACCAGTTTGGGGTATGCCAGTGGCACTGGTGAGGATGCGGGCGAGATGGTCACAGGCCTCCACCTTATATTGGGAGCCCTGGTACTTGCCCTGCAGCAGTCTCTGTGCATGGTCTTTAACTAGGAGTCCCGCCATGACCTTGGACTCCTGGATGCACCAGCGCTGCGCCTGGAAGCACACTCCTTCTCCACTTACTGACATAGTGCCTGCAAGGGGAAGCTACAACCAGTTATGAGATGTATTTCTACCTCTTGGGTTTATGTACGGCTGATTTACCACACTTTTCCATGATTGGCCGGTTTTGAAAAAGCTAAGCTATGGGCAAACCTGCTTACCTAAGGTTGGCAATGTTTAAAGGGGTATAACACTGGGCACATTGAGTTAGCTGGTCTACACATTGCTCACACCTCCTAAGCTGGTCTGTGCAATGCGTAGCATTGCTTACATTAGACTTTCATTCTAATGCCTTTTTGGCATTGTGTTATTATTCATTACATCTTATATGTATGCCTGGTATCTATGATTAATGTGTACCTACACTCTGTGGGGTCCTTGTGTTTTATTGGGGACTTCAACTCTCTATTACAATTACACCTCACTTCTGGGCTTACTGATGTACTCCAGTTCACTTATTTATGTTATGTAGTGGGTTATGGTACATATGACTGTATACTGATTCCTTTCACAGGTTCAGTTTGGTTATACTATGGTGAGGACTTATTTGCTACCACCTCATTCTTCTTTACTTCTGTGATGGCTTGGTAGATAACTACTAGGACTATGGTGTATAGGGTCCTGGGTTAGAGACCTGCATGGCTGTTTATTTTGTTGATGAGCAGAACAAGGGCCGTTGGATACAGAGTGATTAAGGACCTTTGAGCAGTTGTAAGTGGGTTTGCATGATGGTAAGCACTGCTAACCAGCTGTTGCATCTGCTTACAGAGAGTTAGCTTCAGAATTGCTTAGCCAGTGTAGGCATTGTTTACCGCTGCGCAAATGGGGTTACACTCGCTTACTAGTGCTGATATATGCTTGCTACAGCTTATTGGTGCTTAGACCTGCTTACTAGTGCCTTATTCATTATGACAATGGCACCTCACATGTGCATTTACTGTAGTACTTCAGTTCATAAATATCTGTTATTTAGTGGGTTATGCAACAAAAATATTGGTCATAACATGCTTTGCTATGTAAAATTGGATGTGCTGCAGTGGGACTCGAACCAGGAATGCCTGCTTGTAAGGTGAATGCTCTGCGCACTACACTATTGATGTGCTGCTTTGTTGGCATATATCTTCCTTGTTATCTTCTTCAGCCTTTTAAGCTGCTTTAACTGTAGCTAAGCGATGGGCACACCCGCGCAACTATGGTTAGCCTTAATCGAATTGATAAAAAAAAATAAAAGGTTTCTTCGTTTTATTTCTATATTCTGTTGTTATAATACACAAGGGGGACTATTGGTGGGGATATGCGGTCACCTGTGAGTAGTCTTGCTCATTGTATTCCCCTTTCTGCTGTTCTACATTGCGGGGGCATGTTTATTCTGAGAGCTCTGCTCTAAGACACGCCCCCTGCACTCTTACACACTCCTGTAAGCCTAGGAGCTTGGGCAGCACACATCATTAATATGCATGGCGCACTGCTGCCTTGCTCCTAAATGGTCGCTTCCGTGCAGGACTAGGCTAGTCTGGGGGACTATCTTTACAATAAAAACAACACAAAACATCTGTATTACAACAACATTGCATGCCCCTATTGTACTCTTTCATATACATCATGATTTAAACTATTTCATTTTCAATATAAACATGATCACTACAACAATAATATCAATAGTTATTTTGTTTTATATATATATATATATATATATATATATATATATATATATATATATATATGGATTCACTTTATAATCCCAACATCCTTGAAATACCGAATCTCAGAATTTCGAGACCATAAAGCCGAAAGCTCTAAATACCGAAATCCCAAAAGACACCACACACATAAACAAGCACACACCTTCTCCCCACACACAAACACACAAACCTACACTACATACAAGAAGGGAGGCAAGCTCCCCTGCACCCCCCACCTCCCCACTCAATTAAATATACTAACTCCTGGGTCACACTGCATAGACAAACACACGAAAACACCACCACACACCTACATTCCACTTGCGCACACACATCACAGTCACAACACACTGACACACACTAAAGCCCCTAACCAACACCCTTAAACATACATACTTATCTGAACTTCCATTCAAACACCGCAACACCAGAAACGCTACTTTAACATCTCCGAATGTTGGGATTTTGAAATTCGTGGTTTTGGGTTTTCGGTATTTAGAACTTTCGGCTTTATAATCTCGGGATTCTGAAATGCAGTATTTCAGAATTTTGAGATTATAAAGTGTTCCTCTCTCTCTCTCTCTCTCTCTCTCTATATATATATATATATATATATATATATATATATATATATATATACACATTAATTCACTTAAAGCAGAATGTCCCTTCCACATTCAAACTTCCCACAATCCCATTACCTTCAGCCATTGTTAGTTAACCAAGCCGTTGTCCATTCTTCCATTCTTGACTGTCACACTTCTTCCTTTTCACTGCTTATGCCATTTTTGCACCCATTCTGCATCTCAGTGGCATCCCTTCCTCCTTTGTTCCACTAATTCTAAACTGCCATCTTCTTCTGATACAGTCACTGGGACATGACAAGCCTGTGAAAATTAAAAGAAAGAGAAACAGGGACTTTAATGGTGGTATCCCAGAATTCACTTTCCATATCAGCTCAGTTGTTGGTATCTGGCCTTTTACTGGGTGGCTCATCTTTTGCACTAACTTCCCACACTTATCTGTGGGTCCTCTGCCTTCATCCTCCTTAGCCATTTGGTCTTTTTAATTGCAAGATCCTTTCTGCAGTATGTTTTTGCTTTTGCTCACTCCATCCTTCTGTTGATGAAATTATTCTAATATCCTCAGTCTCTCCACATATTTTTCATTTGTTCTTTATTGTTAAAAGAGAATCTGATGCTGTCAAAATTCCCTAAGCTGCCTAATTCCCTTCCTCGCTCATTTCTTTATGCTTTCATCCCTTTAATCCACATTCACTCTTTTCATTTCCCATAGAGCTTTTTGCTATGTCCGCCTCAATAGACCCGAGTTTATAATACAACAGGTCTTTGTAGCTCATGATACTCAAAAGTTATTTCAAATGTCTGTCCCTTTCCTATCTTGCTCTGGATCTCACATCCTACTCCAAGTCCTTACAGCAATCCTATTTGTCTCACAAAAGAACAGACAGGCCTAACAATAGTTATAATTGTCGTTTTCCTACAGGGGTGTTTGTGCATATATATAAATCATGCCTGTCATAATATCTTCCCAGCATGCTTGACCAATCCACATTAACAACAGGGTCATTGACTGTTGCATCCTAATTGTTGCCCTTCTTTCTTAAAATTCTCGATGTTGTAGACAATTACTTCCTCTACATACATTCTTTAGGAGCAAAGACTTCTAAATTTAAACTTGTCTTCCTGCCATTCTAAGTATTCCTTGCCAGAGCTGCCATTCCTCTTCACCTGTCTGCATCTTCAATATGATATGTCAGTATCTGCCTATGGTGGAGGCCATGCAGCCCTACACAGCCACCATTCCTCCATAAAAGAGTAGTGTCTTGACCCTGTACTTTCTCCATCAATCCAAACACTTACAGATAGTCTATCCTGCATATTCTCTACAGATGCTTATATTTTTAATCAATTAATTTGCATTTTGCTTCAGTTCCTTATTTAGTCCTTCAAAATAGTTAATAATGTACTTCAGTATCTCATCCATGGCTACTGTCTCTCAGAACATGCTAACATCCTTCAGAGCTTCCATAATCTCCATTATCAAACTCTATAGGTAATACAAGATTTAATCACCTATTTTTTGTATCTATCCTACTTCTACTTTCACTTCATTTCCTAATTATTACCACCACATAACATTATAATATACATTTTAGCAGTATTTTTGCATCAGACTGACATTTCTGTCCTAGAATAGGACACCTTTCCCCAGCAGCCAACAATGGCTCTCCCATGCTAGTGTCATCTTGCTTCATGGCTCAGCAGTATCCCCATATTATATAGATATAATAGTACTGTCATACAGGGGTAGCTATATAGTCCTCCGCCATAATAGCAATGTCAGGAAGTTTGACTGCAGTACAAAGTCTACAGTACTGACTGATAATGATTGTGCCATCTATCGTATCTTGCCTTCCTTGAAGCTAGTAGGACATTTTGAATAGGATATTTTGGGTAGCTTTGAAATGGTCTGCAGATTGATTTGCCTAGTACTTACTTGTGAACCTATGAACTTATAAGGAAGATTTTAGAGTCATTAGTGCACTGGACTAGTTCTGCATTGCTGTGGTCATTCAAAAAGATTGAAAACATTAAAATAGGAAGCAACATATATTCTTGAAGAGCTTTCACCTCTCTTGTATAGTAAGAAACCCCCCTGTATTCTATTTAAATGACTAACATCTTTCACTTAGGTATTCTGAGGCATTAGGTGTAAGTCCATTTCCCACTAAGACCTCCATCAGCTTAGCATGAAGCACTGTATAAAGTGCATTGGAGTTATCAAAGAAGAATGAATCAATAGTTTCATCTTCATCTAGTTGACTGTGAATGTAGTCAACACCATTTGCAATATTCGTGACTAGGCCTCATTCCATTTGTATGCCTGAAATAAGATATATATATATCTATATATGTCTATATCTATTTGTCTAGATGTGTGTATATAAACCATGCGTTGCAGTACTTGTGACTTTATACATTTCTGAGAATATTAATTAAGAACACTAATAAGTATTAATACTAATAAGACCTGATTGTTATTTAATGCAGCTTAGGCTCCTATTTATGGAATAGAACTATGAGCTCCTGTTTCCAGATTATGTAGACATGGGCTTCTTGGATACCCAGATTATTAAGAATAATAATTGGACATGTGAAGCAACAACTTCTAATTGTTCAGAAGTAAGGTATGCAAAGTGAAGAACAGGCATACAGGCATATTATATTATGCTGTTGAGATTAGTTGAATTACACTTGCAGTTAGATTAATTTTGCAATTTTATTTTTATAGTTAAAAGTTATATACTTGTAAATATCTAATGCATATAGCTTTAAATTTTAAATTGAATGTTCCCGCACTTTTTTGTTTAAATTTAGCATTCTTAGCCCATTTAATTTATGTTCTGAGGAAGTTTGCTATTAGTCAGATGAAAAGCGCTTAATCTATTGTGTCTTTGTCTTTGTAAATTATTACTGTGACTTGGTCGGAAACGCTACCAGTTTGGATTAAATTTTGTCTTCTGTGTCAAAGATCGGGTTTGTTATTCTTTGTTGCTTATACAGTTGAAGTGCCGTCCCTTTGTATCAGTTGGTTTTATGGCGTCCGACACTCCCGTTCTACCTGGCTCAGATCTACTTACAGGTCAAGTGACATTGGGTACTATTAACGAATTTGACCTTATTCCTTTATCCGGAATCCAAGCTGACTGTACTAGTACCGTAAGGTCAATGACAGAAGAAGATGTTCACAATGGTTCCGGTAAAAGTTGTTTTTTAACATTACTCAACAAAATTGAGCTGATCTCGAAGAGACTAGATCAGCTGGATGCTGTTTACACTTCTTTGGTGAAGGCACCTGCAGGCGAAATGGGTAAAGAAGGCAGTGTGCGGGAAGACAACAACGTTATGCTAAATATTAATCAAACACAAGAGGAACAACACGCCGTACGCGTTACTGTTGTGGACGCATTTCCGCAAGGACAACGAACGGGGAATCAGTTTGTAAATACAAATACAAGTACTTGCAACAGTATTACACAGGGTCAACGAATAGTTGACCCAGACCGAATTTCGGCTTCAACAGTTAATTTAGACCGAACTTCAGGTCCACCAGTGAACGCCATTGTACCGGCAGCCTCTCTCGATGGTATCCCTTCCATTTTTCAAAATACACAAACCGGAATGAATAAGACGCCGACAACAACAGCTGTTGCACAAAATTCAAGGTTAGTACAGTCAATGGATGATAACAATTTCTCTTTAACGGCTTGGTTAAATAAGAGTTTCAACTTTGGGGGTGAACAAGGTTCACCCTCGGACAGCCATTTAAATGATAGTATTGTTGAAACTGACATTGTAACCAACTTAAAATTGCTGGATAATTTATTACTCAAGTATAAAAAACTCAACTTGAGGTCTCTTATTTAAGAGAATGTTTACACTTAAAAATAGTACCTAAAGGTCTTCGGAAGGTGCAGTACCCAACTGGCCTTATTAAAGACTCAGATTTTCATGTAGAATTAATCAAAGTATTTAATAAACACAGTCTTGAATTAATGGAAGTAATGATCAAGCACTACTTTATCATGTCTGAAAAAATACTGAGTTTGGTTCAAGACATTGACACTAAGATATCTAATGATATACAGTTTGAGAGATATAAATTTGACTATAATAGGACATTTGTTAGTATAAATCAACATCTCTCAAAATTAAGTACCAACAAGGTAAAGAAATTAGAGCGTGACAAACAAGCCTATCAAAAGGGTCAGGCTTTTCCTGTACCGCCTCCAGCACAAATATGGCAACTGGGCTACTCCTTGATGGACATGGCACCTAGTGACTTGAACTTTAGTCTTGAAAAAACACAAGTTGACCAGGCTGTGGTACAACCAGTTGGCCAAATCAGGCACCAACCTGAGAATTCACCTTGTTTAAGTTATTCACTACAGCCAAACAATGAACCTTGTCAAGATGGTCCGAGGAGGAGTGAAAGACTCATGAATTCATCTAAGGTGAATTATAATTACAATAACAAGTTTGTAAACCAAGGTGGCCATAATCAACAAGACCCGGTTGATAAGCATAATCCATCACAGCGGGATTTTCGCAACTACAATTCTATGGGTGCAAGACCCAAACACCAAAAAGCTCAGAGACCACAAAGGTGACCTCAACTCCACCATGTGACGATGTATGTCCATCAATGATTGAAGGAATTAATGACTTTGTGCCACTTCAAATTGGGTTAGATTCTACCCTTACTCTTGATTTACCAACTACACAGTATAGGTTGAATGACTCCTTCTTAGGTGAATTTACCTCAGACCTGAC
>NC_056725.1:900035176-900065681 GCF_019279795.1 Protopterus annectens | reverse complement strand
ATCAGGCTCACAACAAACTCTTGTAAAATGTGGTATCATGAACCTTCATAAAAAGAACTCTATTTCATATTCCCAAATTAAGGAAGTTAGCTAGTTCTAAAACACCATGGTAAATATGAAAACAAAATACTTTTTATAGGTCCCAAGCCAGGTCCCTGGAACAGTCATCAGTCTCTCACCTGCTGACCTATGATGTGTTGTAGGGATATAAGTCTGCAGCAGCTGTTTTTGATGAGCAGAATTCAGATTTTATAGCTCATAATAGGTGATGGTAAGAATTTTGAAAATGCTTCTGGCCACAACCAGCAGCTAGCACAGATACTACAATACTGGTATAATATGACATGTTCTAGGCATGCTAGTCAAAAGCCTGACAACAGAACTCTTTACTAGCTAAAATCTGGCCAAATCACCATCCAAAACACCAAGTAAAAAGCTTTTCAGTTATTAAGACAGGGGAAATGAGGTACATTTGCCACTGTCCTAAGGTTCAAGGTTGGAGTAATTCATTTGTTTTACACAGTATTCCTCAGACGGATGTAAGATACCTTCATGATGATCAAACTTTGCCTTTTATTGAGCCTGTGATCAAGAAGAGTATCCAGATCTCAATTGCAAGAAACACATTTTAATTGATTTTTTTAATTAATGAATAGAACTGAAGATCATTCAATAGTTAGGTGGAGACATGTACTAGCATTGCTTTAATCTTAGCTGGGTTGAGCTTTAATTGATTACATATCACATCCTCAAGGATGAAATTCTAGCAGTCTTCCAAACAAGAAAAATAAGTAATATTCTCTGGAGAAATACAGAGCTAAAGTTGAATATATCTATCAAATGATTAACAATAAATCCCTCTCCCTGTAATGACCATCCTTAGCAGCAACATATGCACCAACAAGGTTGACAAAACTGAGCCCAAAGGCCACAGCAATCCAGCATGTAGGGCCCTACAGAATCAGGACCTGAGACCATGTACTGAGTATGTCCTCAGATATAAGAAAACAAACAACTTCTATATTATAGCAGATAAGCACAGTGTACCTTCAAACACTCAGAATCCCTTGACCCATGGTGTCAAAAGTTGCTGAAGGAGCAAAACTGAATATAGTAGCTTACCCCCTTTCATTCAGGAGATCACCAACTACTATAACAACTTTTGTCTTCATACTGTGCCTAGCTCTAAATCACGACTGACAAGGAACTACAAGTCATGTGAAATCAGATGGGAATACGGCTGCATGTATATCATCCTCTGTCTAACCTTTCCAATATACAAAGGGTTAGAGACAGGGTAATAATTATCCAGGAACTTTGAATACAAAGATGTTTTCTTAAAAAAGGGTAATATGAGCCTCTTCTAACAGAATGGAAATGCAGCACTTCTCAAGGAGGATTGAAATATTTGGAGAATAACTGAGCCTAGCAGATCTAGACATGCTGTTGTAAGCCTCATAGGGCAAGGAAGCAAATACAGTAGGTCAAGTGTATAATCAAAGCAATGTCTTTATTAATTAAAGTAATGTCTTTATTAATTAAAGCAATGTCTTTATTAATTAAAGTAATGTCTTTATTGCTCTATCAATGTAGTCAAAGTCCACCCAGCAAAAGCCTGAATTATCCAACTGCAGGAATTAACCATAGGGGACTCTTAGAGAAAAGAATGCCTTATTTCAACAGTCTTATCCGCAAAAAAAATGTGCAGCATCCTCACAACAGACAGAAAGGAAAAAAAAGTATTTGGGCTGTTGACCCAGGGAAAGAGGCAGCCAGATTGTAAGAGTCAGGGCATTGAACTGTACTTCAGTCTTGGTATTACACTTCTTAAGATGCATGGAACTCGTGGAAAAAAAAAAACTTTTGTTGTTTTTAATTTTATTTTTCAAGTTAACCCGTTGTTTTTTAAGGATAGCAGCAAGAGATTTGCTTAAACCTCAATAATGTGTGAGTCCTTTGCTGTGAGTAAAGAGGTGCCACACCACTATTGCTGAGCCCTTAATATATGTATATATATATTTTACAAGAGATGAATTTAATCTATCAGAAGATACTATGTAGACTGCTGTCAGTTCAAAGTGTACTAGTTATCAGGATAAGTATCGAGCAGCGTGGCTGTGTGTGAAACTAGTTATCAGGATAAGTATCGAGCAGCGTGGCTGTGTGTGAAACTAGTTATCAGGATAAGTATCGAGCAGCGTGGCTGTGTGTGAAACTAGTTATCAGGATAAGTATCGAGCAGCGTGGCTGTGTGTGAAATTAGTTATCAGGATATGTATCGAGCAGCATGGCTGTGTGTGTGAAACTAGTTATCAGGATAAGTATCGAGTAGCGTGGCTGTGTGTGAAACTAGTTATCAGGATAAGTATCGAGAAGCGTGGCTGTGTGTGAAACTAGTTATCAGAATACATATCAAGCAGCATGGCTGTGTGTGAAACTAGTTATCAGGATAACTACCGAGCAGCATGGCTGTGTGTGAAACTAGTTATCAGGATAAGTATCGAGCAGCGTGGCTGTGTGTGAAACTAGTTATCATGATAAGTATCAAGCAGCGTGGCTGTGTGTGAAACTAGTTATCAGGATAAGTATCGAGCAGCGTGGCTGTGTGTGAAACTAGTTATAAGGATAAGTATCGAGCAGCGTGGCTGTGTGTGAAACTAGTTATCAGGATAAGTATCGAGCAGCGTGGCTGTGTGTGAAACTAGTTATCAGGATAAGTATCGAGCAGCGTGGCTGTGTGTGAAACTAGTTATCAGGATAAGTATCGAGCAGCCTGGCTGTGTGTGAAACTAGTTATCAGGATAAGTATCGAGCAGCGTGGCTGTGTGTGAAACTAGTTATCAGGATAAGTATCGAGCAGCATGGCTGTGTGTGAAACTAGTTATCAGGATAAGTATCGAGCAGCGTGGCTGTGTGTGAAACTAGTTATCAGGATAAGTATCGAGCAGCGTGGCTGTGTGTGAAACTAGTTATCAGGATAAGTATCGAGAAGCGTGGCTGTGTGTGAAACTAGTTATCAGGATAAGTATCGAGCAGCATGGCTGTGTGTGAAACTAGTTATCAGGATAAGTATCGAGCAGCGTGGCTGTATGTGAAACATGAAACTTGGTACAGTGAATTCAGTTATGTAATCCAACACTATGGTGGTCGAGGGGAGGCAGGAGAATGACAACAGACAAAGTATACAGCACCAAATTATTATAAAATTCATGAAAGAAATAGGTTGCATGTCAACTAGATACTGGGTGGGCATATCCATATGATGCAATTCTTGAAATGGAACGAAGGTGAAGCTACACAACTCAACTAACAAAAAAAGTATAAATGTTGCAGCACATTACATCAGATCCTGACTTTGCAGCTAATGTAACAGATAAAGAATGGAATCAGGGATATTGTATACAAAAACTATGACATTATTCATGCTTACATATGGTACCTGTCTCAGGAAGCACCATACCAGAATAGTACAGACAATGTTAATTCTGGAGTATTACCCATGAGATTATGAAATAACAACTTACAATATTAATAAATGGAGTTATGACTGTATACATACATTAAGTATTGCATTATGATTATTTACTGTATGTTACACAAATAGGAAAGACTTTTGTTACATATTACTTCATTAATAAATGAATAAATTGACAAATGTTTTAGGAAACATACCCTATCTTGGTTCTTTATTAACCTCAGGGACTATTTCCAGAGCAGATCAGTTCAGTGAGATGTCACAACATGACAACTGCATTTACAGACTATGCAGAGAAGCAGTTTAAAGCTTTGAATAATATAATAGGGCAGCATGAAAGAATTTGATGCATATTTAGACTCCATGGTGCAAAAAGAAAGCCTTAAAGGTTTTCTGTCTCCTCTGTTAGGACCTAGAAATCATGCGTAGAGTTAACATGCAGGAGATGTAGCAGAGGATAGAATATGAGTGATGATGAACATACACATTTCTTAAATAATGGTAACTGAGATTAATCACAGGTGGCAGTTTCATAGTGACTATTTGAATACCAGAGATGTGATTCTTATTGGTCAGTGAATACACAGCGGTAACTGCGGTGATTCACATATTAGAAAATGGACAGAGACACAAACATATGGAAAGGTTTGGGAACCTTGAAAAAATAGTTTATTGGAAGTGGTTTGCAATCCTTGGAGAGACAATTTAAAGCATGGAGATTAAATTCACTGCTAAAAACGAACATACACTAATGCACCAGTAAAACAACATAACAAAACTTGAAAAAAATACACATTCTGAGCAGAAGCAGCAGCAACATGTGGCTAAAGGCTCTTGCAGTTCATTATATGAGTTAGACTAAATGCTATTTAGCAATGAGAGAAAGCAAGCTGAATGACTGATATGATCCCAGAATGCACACAGAAATTGTCACACAGTTGTTTCAGACTTAGAAAAGATGCCTTTTTGAGCAGTAAATGATAGCAAATATCAAAATGTTTAGGTTTCAGAGGTATGCACAAAGTAACTTTTCAGCTTTTTTCTTCTGTGTAATACTTACATTTCAGACCTCATGCCTATATGTCGATTTAAGTTGTCAGAGTAGCTTAGACTAAATATTAAACATTCTTTATTTTTCTTCTGAAATTCTAATGTGTCTTGTGGCTTTAGTCTCTGACACACACACACACACACACACACACACACACACACACACACACACACACACACACACACACACTCAATAACAAAGCCCAGCCCAATAATAATATAATTGAATCACCTTATTTAGTAGACATTTTTAATGTCTACCGGATCATAGCATTAAACATATGCAGAACATATTAAAATATTTTTTGTACATTTAAAAATAGAAACATGGACTGCCTTTGCAGGAACTTGCTCTGTCTGATGAACATGACAGGGCAAACAGCATTTTATGACACTGTTCATAACTGTAGGGCATAATGAAAAAGTAGGGTTGGTCTATTAAATACAGCTCTTGCAGTGCTTATATATAAGAAATGACATTATTCAAAAAATTATTAAATGCATAAAGTTTGATGCACTGAAGAGTTCAAATATGCAACACCTAAGGGGGCTCCAGCAATCCTGTGCAAGTAAATTGTTGGTGGGACTGGGCTGGGCATTGGGTGTGGATCTATGTAATGTGTCTATAAACTCACTCTGTACCTACGCAGCATATACTTAAGTGCAAACACAAGCCAAATAGCCTTAGGGAATGAAGAAATCTGCTATAGCAGGTTTATTGTACTTAATGAGTGCCTACCAGCTTTCTTTAATTGACATCTGTCTAGCTCCAGTAGTTACGTATAGATTGTTTTATATATTCATTCATATTATAAATAAAGAGGAAATAAGTGAAGAAGATAAACAAACAGCTGTGCACAGCAAAAATGAAATAATGGCTTTTTCAAATAATGCATTAAAATTTTCAGTTAAGCAATGTGTTTATGCAGGCTGTAAATCTGTACATTTTTTCCAGACATGGCTGTAGCAAAAAACATCATATGGGAGTAGAGTTATGTTATAATGAGAAAGAAACTGCTAGCAATCCTTTCACACCCCACCATACACACACACACACACACACACACACACACACACACACACACACACACACACACACACACACACACACATAAGGATGGTAGCAACTATGGTGCGTTCTTCTTTTTTTAATACTTTAGTTTATATTTCAAATGCAGGCAGATGAAAATGAGAGGTTCACAAAAATGCTGTGCAAATTTAGTTGATTAAAAGTGCATAATTATACCCACTGACTGCTTTGCTTGCCTGGTTTCCTCCTATATTCTGTAACCTACTGAACTTAAGTTGTGGAGCAAAATAAAATAAATCCCCTGTCTATTTAAGCTGTAGCAAACTGTTTTCTACATCTGTAGCAAGCAGCTGCTATAGATTATGCCACAAGAAAAGCAATGCAAAGCTTTCAGTTATTACCACAAATGTAAGGTAATGCATTAAAACTTGATTAGGATCTATTAATTTCACCCATAACACTTTACACACAGTGCAGCTGCCCCCTTCACACCACCTTAGCTATGACTATGACTGAGATAGTGACTAATTTGCAAATCTTCTATGATAAATGACATTAAAAACAGATTTAAAAGTATGACCAAATAAATGAGCTACTTCCTGTGGTACAGTGTTTAATTCCTCACCTTTCATGAGACTATTGAGTGGCCTTCTGCAAGTCAGTGCTTTGGGACAATTGGGGCTAGGCCCATTAATGGTCTCCTGAACTGCATGACTAGTAACCACTTATGAGCCTAAATCATGGAAATTTAAATCATCGACAAGTTGTCAAAGCAGTCTAAAATAAATGTATGATACAGGATTAACAATTGTACAAGAAACTGGGTGTTGAACAGAGCACACAGAAGCAATCAAAAATATTAACAGATGTAAATGCTCTGCTTGGTTGTTTTTAGGGTAAGGGTAACAGGTTCATTAAGAGTAAAGTCTTTGAAAACATCCCCCGGATTTACTATTCCTCCATGCAGGACTAGCTTAGTCCTGCACGGAGGCGGTTGTCTAGGAGCAGGACGGCAGTGCACCCTGCATAATAATGAGGCATGCTGCCTCAGCTCCTAGGCTTACACGGAGCATGTAAGAGTGCAGGGACATGTCTGAGAGCAGAGCTCTCAGAATATACATGCCCCCGCAATGCAGAGCAGCAGAAAAGGGTAAGAAATGAGCGAGACCACTCATAGGTGTCTGCATATCCCCACCAACAGTTCCCCTTGTGTACAACAGCAACAGTATACATAAATAAAATGAACAAACCCTTCATTTTTTTTTTTAAATCCCATGAAAGCTAGCCGTAGGTGAGCGGGTGTGCCATTGCTTAGTTATGGTTAATGCAGCTTAAATGGCTGAAGAGGATAACAAGGAAGATATGTGCAAATGAAGCAGCATCGCAATAGTATAGTGGGCAGAACATTTGCCTTACAAGCAGACATTCCTGGTTCGTGTCTCACTGCAGTAAATTCCATTTTCCATGGCAAAGCACATTATGAGTAATATTTATGTTGCATAGCCCACTAAATAACATATTTTTATGAACTGGAGTACTGCAATAAATGCACATGTGAGGTGTCAGCGCCATAATGAATAAGGCACTAGTAAGCAGGTTTAAGCACAAATAAACAGTAGTAAGCATATTTAAGCACTAGAAAGTGGGCTTAAGCTCATTTGCATGGCAGTATGCAATGCCTACACTGCTTAAGCAGTTCTAAAGCTAACTCTCTGTAAGCAGATGTAACGGCAGGTTAGCATTGCTTACCGTCACGCAAACCCACACAAACCTGCTTACAAATACTCAAAAGTGCCTTAACCACTCTGTATCCAACGGACCTTGTTCTGCCCATCAACAAAATCAACAGCCATGCAGGTCTCGATCCCAGGATCCTATACACCATAGTCACAGTACTTAACCACCAAGCCATCACAGAAGTACAGAAAGATGAGGCATCAGCAAACAAGTCTTCACCATAGTAAAACCAAACTGAAACTGTGAAAGGAATCAGTATAGAGTCATATGTTCCATAACCCATTACTTAACATAAATATGTGAACTTGAGTACAGCAGTAAGCCCAGAAGTGAGGTGTAATTGTAATAGAGTGTTGAAGTCCCCAATAAAACACAAGGACCCCTTAGAGGGTACGTACACATTAATCATGGATACCAGGCAGATATATAAGATGTAATGAATTAGAAATCAATTCCAAAAAGGAAATATAATGCAAAGTCTAATGTAAGCAATGCTAAGCATTGCACAGGCCAGCATAGGAGGTGTAAGCAATGTGTACACCAGATAACTTATTGTGCCCAGTGGTATACCCCTTTAAAAAATGCCAGCCTTAGGTAAGCAGGTTTGCCCATAGCTTAGCTTTTTCAAAACCAGCCAATAATAGAAAAGTGCAGGAAATCGGCCCTACTTAAACCCAAGAGGAAGGAATACATCTCATAACTGGTTGTAGCTTCCCCTTGCAGGCACTAAGGCAGTAAGGGGAGAAGGTTTGCACTTTTGGGTGCAGCGCTGGTGCATCCAGGAGTCCAAGGTCATGGCAGGACTCCTTGTCAAAGACCATGATTATTTGGTCATACTTTTAAATATGTTTTTAATGTCATTTATCACTTTACATAGAAGATTTGGAAATTAGGGTGATGCTACTCAATGCTAGAAGTCTAAATCTCAAAATGCACTCAATCGAGGCACTCCTTAAAATGGAGAACATCGATATCTGTGCAGTGACTGAGACCTGGTTCAAGGCTCCATAAAGCACCCCTGCACTACCAGGCTATAACTCATACCACACTTTTTGGCCATGTAACCTGGACCGGAACACCAAAGGCGGAGGTGTGGCAGCCGAGGTTATCCAAGTGCAACTAACTCTGGGCAAAACTGCAATCCAAATTGTAGCTTGCTACAGATCACCCACCATGCCCCAGGATTCCCACTCCTCTTTTCTTGATGTACTGGAAAATATTAGGGTTCAAACAAGCACCCTAATAATGGGTGATTTCAACTACCCCACCATTAACTGGGAAAACTACTCATGTACCAACTCCTTTGCTCAATGCTTTCTGGAATTCATAAACTCCAATGCCCTGGATCAACATATCCACACCCCCACCAGGGGCAACAATATCCTAGATCTAGTCATTACCAACATGAGTGACCGGTGTTCCACACCTGAAGTCAACACCTTATTGGTCCGATCCGACCATAAGCTAATTACCCTAGATATCCACATCCTGCCCCTCCCCCCCAATTAAGGAAACCATGGTAAAAAATGTCTCCAAAGCCAACTTCATGCTTCTTAAGACAGAAGTGGTGAACTTCATGACACCCATGCACATGGACAATACAGTTACAACTACTGAATCCTACACAATTGCACTTTATAAGCACTTACATGAGTGCATGGATCATGCTATCCCAAACAGAACCAAGACGCTATCCTGGAAAAAAAGGAAACCAATCTGGTGGTTCCCTGCCATAAACAAACTGTACAACAGAAGGAAGAAACTGTTGCAAAAGAGAGTAAAATCCCACGAGTGGAGGAGCTCCCTGGTCAGGCTCAGTAAGAAGCTGTGATCCTTGATAAAATCCTCCAAAGCTAGTTATGAAAACAAAATCACCACTGATTCTAAAGACAACCACAAAGCATTCTATAGCTATGTCAAGAATCTCAATGGCAACACTCAGATCTGCTCTGAGTTACAGCACAATGGCACTAAATATACAGACCCAACTGATATTGCCAACATCCTGGCAGATAAGTTCAGTGCTAACTTTACCCCCCTCTCACCCCCTAAAGAGCTCATCTCTATACCGGAAGAATGCAAAGTTCCTATAATCACGGCTGCACAGGTAAAAACCACACTCTTCAAAGCCAAGAACACAGCATCCATGGGACCAGACAACATCTCAGGCTGCATTCTACATGAACTACAGAACGAACTGGCACCCCACCTAAGTACCATGTTCGATCATAGCCTCACCTCAGGCTCTGTGCCTGCTGAATGGCACACAGCAACGGTTATCCCACTCTGCAAGGGGGGAGCCACCACAGATCCTGGGAACTAATGCCCCATTAGCCTGATGAGCCTGGTCTGCAAGGCCATGGAACGTATCATCATGGAACTTATAAACAAAGACATTGGTAATCTCCAAACTCTGGACCCCACCCAGTTCGGGTTTGTAAAAGGCAGATCGTGTCTCCTAAACCTGATAGACTTCTTTGAAGCAGTCACCAAAGCCATAGACAAGGGAAAGGTGGCTCACACAGCCAGCCTATCTAGATGGTTAGATGGTTAGATGGCTTTTGATACCATCCCCCACTCTGGAATTATAGATAAACTCACTAAACTAGGTATAAATCCCTATGTCACAAGATGGGTTGCCAACTGGCTCACTGACAGAACCCACACTGTGAAAGTAGCAGACTCCAAATCCGACTTCAGACCAGTGACAAGTGGAGTACCACAGGATTCAGTCCTGAGTCCTCTCCTGTTTGGTATCTACTTCTCTGAAGTACAGGCTAACACAGAAGGTCTTTGGCTAACGAAGTTCGCAGATGACTGCAGACTAGGAGCCATAATTGAAACTCCTAATGATATGGACATCCTACAAAAGTGCCTCACTGAGACAAATGCCTGGTGTCAAAGCCATGGCCTCAAGCTCAATGCCAAAAAGTGCATTGTCATTCCCCTTGGTAAAAACTCTGTACCCAAGAACTACAACATAGATGGTAGTATACTTAACACCGAAAGTGTGATAAGAGACCTTGGGACATAGGAGGACAGTAGTCTCTCCTTTTATAATCACATTGCCACAGTAGTCAGGAAATCCTTCTACATGGTGCACCTCATCACAAAAGGTTTCTCATCCAGAAAAAAAGAGGTCATTGTTCCCCTCTACTCATCACTCATTAGACCCATTATAGAGTACAATGCCCCTTTTGGTATGTACCTCACAAGACATCTACAACAACTGGAAAGGCCGCAGAAATATCTCACAAAGAGGATTACCATCCTCAAACAGATGCCCTACACAGACCGTCTCAAAAAACTCCAGCTTTACTCCGTCGCATATCACCTACTCAGAGGTGATCTCTGTCTAACATACAAAGCTATGTCAAATGTCAAACCCAGAGCTGCTGGACATGCTCCACTTAAAGAAATCCCAATCCCTCCGAGCTACACGCTCTAGGGACCTAAACTTTGTCACCACAATAAACAGAACATGCTGGAGGGATAGATTCCTGTCCCAGAAACTTCCCATACTCCAGAATAAACTACCTATCTATATCAAACAAAGCTCCTCATTAGCACTCTTCAAGAAAAATCTTGATGATTGTATGGGAAATAGGAAATTCACCCTGGGGATCACCTCTGTGGCTCTGCTCGACAGTGGCACAGGAAAATATCTTTTTGGCTGGGCTTGTATAGGCCCTAGGGCCGATAGCCTAGTACCTACCTATGAACCTATGAACCTATGATCAAAGACTGCTGCAGGGCAAGTACCAGGGCTACCAATATAAGGTGGTGGCCTGGGACCATCTTGTCTGTGACCTCACTAGTGCCACTGGCATACCCCGGACTGGTGAACAGGTCAGGCACCACTATGCCGACCTGAAGCAGTATAAGGGGGACCTATTTGAGGAATGGTTCCAAGAGGCTAGAGCAGAAGGGGATGTTCCAGGGTGTGTAAATATCACCCCAGTATGTGTGTAATAATTGACAGCTCAGGTACATCATGGATAGGTATGGCTAAATATTCCTCTTATGTCCCCCACAGCTACAATGGAGTGGGCCGCAAACCAGGAGGCAAACATCAGTCACCTGGCAAGGGTGCGACGTGAGGCAGGTCAGTAATACACATGCATTTACTGTCATAAGAAATAAAACTAAAATTAGTAGTAAATTAATTGCCTGTATAAAACCTGTATTGTTCAAGGCAAATACTGCATACACTAGAGAATATGGCAGGAAGAGTCTCATATTGTTTGTATGTCCATAAAAGTGTAATAGCCTGACAAAACAGGTCTATCTGCTGGACTGCATATGTATATTCTGGTATCATATGGTAATGTAGATTTGCACTGATGTAATAGTACTGCTGTATTAAGGACTGTTACCCACACCGTCCACCATAAATTGAATGTGTAGGAATGCCTGTATATGACAGGTGAAATCCCCAGAGGCCATTTAATACAACTGAGAGACACATAGACAGTAAACAGGGAAAATGCAGACAACAAAAACCGAATAGCACATACAACTGAGATGTGAACTGTTGTTTTTTTTAGCACACGCAGCCTTGGTTCGAATCCTGCCAGTGGTAGTAGTCTGCATATAGAATCATACCCCACAACTGTACAGATATGTACAGAATTCCTATGAAAGTGCCTCATATATGTTGCCTATCAACCTGTCCCCCTGGGAAATCAGTGGGATGATCCCAGATGTATAGGCAGCAAACAGGAAATACAACTGATTGACACACATCTATGAGAACAAAGCTGGCACACTAGCAACTCCCCAATACCTTAGTGACTAAGAAGCCACGTATGTCCCATTTACACCCCAACTTGTCAAGCTGTGGTCAGAGTGTGTACAGTAACAGAGTCAGATGTATGTGCATAATAGTAATGTGGAATCTGGTACTGTGTGTGGGAACATTCAGGTAGTGCTATTAAACATTCCTCCCACACATCTGTCAGATACAAACACTGTGCTCAGAAATACAAGAATGATACCCAGTACTGGTACTGTTCACAGTGGTATTATATGGCATTGCAACTGATGCAGTTGCTCTGAATAATGAGGTATTACACATCACTGTTCCCTACACTGTCCTACAGCATATAACTGTCTAGGAAATCTGTATAAGAGTGTTGTAATACAAGGTCAGATTTGAAAAGCACAGGGGTTTAATAAGACAGAAAGCAGATAAGAGATATACAGCAATATCTATATAGCAGACACAACTGTGATGGACAGTGTTTAAGTTGTAGCAGACACAGCCATGGTCTGAATCCTGGGAGTGGAATTAGGCTGCATACAGAATCATACCCCACAACTGTACAGATGAGGCCAGAATGTCCAGTATATGAGCCCATATCTGCTTCCTGTTCCCCTGTCCCCCTGGTAAGTCTGTGGGATGATCCCAGATGTTTAGCCAGCAAACAGGGAATACAAGTGATTGTCAAACATCTATGAGAACACACCTGTCACTGTAGCACCCCCCAAAACTGTTAGGAGAATAATATGTCAAGTATGTCCTATCTACACTCCCTTCTTGTCAAGCTGTGACCAGAGTGTGTGCAGTAACAGAGTGAGATGTATGTGCATAATACTAATGTGTAATCCGGAACGTTGTGTGGCAACAGTCAGGTAGTGCTAACAAACATTGCTTCCACAGGTACGTTGGATACGAACACTGTGCTGAGAAATACAGACCATTATAACCTGTGCTGGTACTGTTCACTCTCGTATTGTAGGGAATTGTGAGTATTGCAGTTACTCTGAATAATAAAGTATCACTGGTCACTGTCACCCACACTGTGCTACATAATATAACTGTGTAGGAAAGCATGCATATTTGTATGTCAGGTCACTAAAGTTGGAAGAGGGCAATATTCTAGATATGCCCTGGCACACCAGCATGTGTTAAACACATGGCCAGAGTCTGTGCAGAAAGAGTTGGATAGCTATGTGCACAACATCAACCCGGAATTTCTGAGTATGTGTAGAAACAGTTAGTTAGTGTTAACAAACATTCCCTCCACAGCTATACCACGTAAGAGGTGTATGCTGCAGATAAAACCGGTTCATGTGTAACGATGACGACAGCCATATCACTGTCCAAACTAAGGCTATAGGGTAGTGTAGCAAGACTTGTAAGGTACAGATAACAGCACTGACTAGGAAAGTAATGTAGACTACAGGAATATACTAGTTGTTAATTGACATCTTTCTCTCCCGCCCACCATATCTCCAACAATAATCCACAAACCCAACCCAACTGGTATGTAATGACACCTATGTTATGATAATGTCCAATTGTTTGATAAATATTTTAATGGTTCCCATGCATGTGCTATATTGAATTATTCCAACATTGGTGGCATGGTGCCATCAATGTACCTGCATGCTGTTCTTATTACCACTGTGGTCCCATATATGCTTATGTTCTGTTTGCTATGCAACTGTTCCATATCTGGTGTCTGGGTTAATGGGAATATCTATGCATGCTGTTATACCTAACCTTGGAATGTGTGGACTATTACTAGCCCACATATGATGATGAAATCTAAACACTATAGTATGCTTGGGAAGGCCGGTCCCAGCAGACCCACCTGTCCCACCTCAGCTGGCCGTGGCACCAGCATGTCTGGGGCCCAACACAGGACCTCCCTGTCCATCGGTCCTGCACCACCTTCAGGTGGAACCACCTTAGGGGATGGGGCTCACCCCCCAGGAGTGGGTATGGACAGGCACCTGTCACCTGTTACCAGGTTGGGGTCATGGTGTATACAGAGATCAACCAGCAGTTTGGTGATTTCCTACACCAGCTCGAGGGCTGCATGTCAGGATTAGAGAGTCAGCCTGGTTCTGCAACTCAGCCCCCAGCACAGCCACCTTTGCAGCTGTGAAGGTGCAGTGGTGACTGCCTATGGGTGGGGACCTTAGTCCCACTGTTACCACTAGGGGGCTTGTGGGCTTCCGATTTCCCAACACCCCTCCCTATCAAGGTGCTTACCCCACCACATGTGTCATATACCACCCCTGTATACATTTTGTTTGTCTTGTCTGTTAACCTACCCACCCTACCTCCCCAAATATACCTACTACCCCTCCCCAACATCCCACTCTTACTTAAAAAAAGGGCAATCTCTTCCGCAAAACAATCTCGCCCCCATACATAGCTGTCCATTTCGCACACATGTCCACTGGACACATGTAATCTGGTCTAATTGACATCACAATGTATTATTGTTGTCCTCACCCCCTCCCAGGGGTTTGAGAGTCCAAATCTACCTCCAAATTCAGTGTATATGCACAACTGTTGCAGTAGACAAAATGGGCAGCCATGGACCTTCCCTAAACCCTTCCTAAACATCCATGGCTATTTTCCCTACTGTCTTTCCTTTTTTTGCCCCATTCTTCACCACTTTCCTATCAACCCCTTTTTTCTTTTCTTTTAAAGAAATTAGTGCAGGGGTAAGCAGGCGCAGCAGTAAGCGGGTTTAAGCCTGTTTGCTTGAGGGTAAGCCATGCCTACACAGGTTAAGCAATTTAGAAGCTAACTGAGTATAAGAAACTGTAACCGGAAGTTAGCAGTGCTTACCTCCATGCAAACCCACATAAACCCACTTACAACTGCTTTAAAGTGCCTCAATCACCCTGTATCCAATGGCCCATGTTCTGCCCAACAAAAAAATAAACAGCTTATGCAAAGCTCGACCCCATGACACTGCACACCATAGACAAAGTGATTTACCACTAAGCTATGTCAGATATACATAATCGTGATGTATCCACAAACATATCATCCAGCCCAGTTATTCAACAGTACAGAGAATGTATTCCAATATTTAGTTGTATCTGTGTGTGCAAATATATTAACATCTAAACAGATACAGCATATATATATGTATATATATATATATATATATATATATATATATATATATATATATATATATATATATAAACATATATACTTGCAAATGCCTACATCTATAGATATATATGTCTACATCTATATGTCTAAATATACACAGTAAGTTACATATATATAAGCAGATATATATATATATATATATATATATATATATATATATATATATATATATATATATATATCTATGTAGGTATATATGGACATAGTTATATATATGTAAGCAGATATATATATATATATATATATATATATATATATATATATATATATATATATATATATATAGGTATATATGGACATACATCTGTAGATAACAATGGGAAAATAAAACATATATGTCCACATGCACCGTTAATGGGGTTGAGAGGCCCCAAACAATGTACGTCTTGTACGAATAGGTATACCCCCCACAGCCAAACATGTCCCCCCTGCAATACACTACCAAGTGTTGCAGATCCCATAACCAGGACCTGACATGACATGGGAACAAGATATTAACAGTACTACATCCCACCTGCATGATGTCAGGCTGGTATTGGTAACATATCATGCAGTACTATCTGGCTCCCATAGGAAATGTACAAAGTGGAAGCTATCAACATCCCCAGGATACATATACACAGACACATATATGCAGACATAGATATAAAGATATATATATATATATATATATATATATATATATATATATATATATATATATATATTTATGTGTGACTACACTTACACACGCAGAGATATGTACAGTAAGATACATATGTAGAAGGTGCACACTATATGGAACAGCCACTATGCCTACAGTTAACACCTTAACAACTGGACACTATTTGAGCCATCCATACAAATGACAATCGTTGTCTGCAACATTTACCCACAGAGAGGTCATAGGATATAACACCACGCACATGTTTGCATAAATGGAAAACCTTTATTTGTGTACTATTACAGTTTTATATGCCATTTCATATAGCTGTTCAGACACTGACATCCATATAAACAGAGTAATGCAACTGTGAAACAGTTATACTAATACAGTAATCTGGAAAGGTTCACAACTGTTGCTGTCCATGCCAAGCCCTTCAAATAGTTCACTAGTAATAGCAGACTGGGCCACAGGATGCCCCACATTTAACAGTAAGTAATGCAGCTGTATAGTTCAGCAGCCTCTATCTACACTCTGTACACAATCAGTAGGTGTTAAAGACTTCAGTTGACCAAATGGGATGTAACTGTTACATAACAAGGCATAACTGGGCCATCACAAACATACTGACAAACAGAACAGTCTGTATGGCAGGAGGCAGTAGGCCTGCATTATCCCAATTTATGTAACTAATGTAAATACAGGTGAATTGCATGGTACTGTACATCCAGATGCCTTAAGGCAGCTCACCCCTGATTCCCCCACATCTTTTAACAGCCTAGGTTCTTTATGGTGCATCCCCCAAGACTCCATAATACAGGGCCTTATACCACTGTTGCATACACTGGCCTCTGGAGTGCATAAGGACATACATGTATTGTGTAGGTGAAGCCCACAGATATATGGCCCCAGCCCCACCATATGTGTTGGGGATACAACAGGAGTAGACTGATGGCAGGAATGGCAGTGTAATATACTCACAGCCCACTACAGAACATCCCCTGACAGCATGTCATATGTGCAAAGCTTGGTATGTAGGTGGAGGACAGAGGCTGGAACACAGGCCCATATGTAGAAAACTGTTGCCATACACTAAGCAAGTCGCTGGTGTTACAGGATAGTCTGCAACATACCGTTAGTCAGGGATTTGAGGTTAGAAACATAAATGGGTGTAGCCATGTACTGATAGCACTCAACACACACTCTGCCAGTGAAATACCTGACACAGGTCCTGTGTAGTGGACAGACAAAACATGATTGGCACACCTCTGGCCAATAAGAGCATAGGACCACATTTGAGAGTTATGCAGACAGACTGCATTCCAAGGTAAACTATTATGTACACACAAACCCTGTTACACTAGTACTATACAAAGCATAACACAACTCTACTCACACTATGTCTGTAGTTCTGGAACCTCCTACAAATATGTAGCTGGCCTGAGTGTGCCAGTTATCTTGTAAGAGGTATTGCTACCTGCTGTCTGTAACATTGATGTCCCCCATATTACTACCACAGTGATGCGTGCTGTGTGCGAGGCTCCAGCACACATAGCAATACACACAGATATCTACAGCTGGAAGTGTGTGCAACATGGATGGGTATATCACATGTTAGTGCCTTGTTGGGAGCACATTGTCCCCATCTGTGAAGTTTGCAATGGGAATATGGGGAAGTATGGCAGGTACACTTGTGGGGGTGGTCAGGATTGGTAGATATAGAGGACAGTCTACAGGGGTGGTATGTGACACATTTGGTGGGTAATCACCCTGGATGGTGTGTGTGGTCTGTGATGTGGATGCCCCATGGGCCCCAATATGGGTAAAATGGGGAATAAGCCTCCCACCCACTGCTACTCACAACAGCAATCCACGTCCTCAAGGTGCCTGGTCTGGAGGCTGAGCAGGAGGAGAATGTTGGCCCTGTGAATGTGTACTGGGTGCCTCAGACTGATGTAGCACATTCCACATGTGTCTGTGGTGCCCGGTATGGAACAGACCCTAGACCTGACCTCAGGGGACAGGAACATGTCTGTGTGTGCCCCGAGGTGGGGGCAACATCCCCTGGGTGGTTCCACTTGATGATATTGCTAGACCAGTACATGAGGAGGTCCCAGGTTGGGGCACACATGTGATGTGGTCAGGTATCATGGGTAGATGGGTTTGGAGAGGTGGATCTGCTGGCCAATAGAACATATACATGTATTGTGTCACTGTTATAGAACATATGTTGATAGTAATACTCTACACAATCCTGGTACATTTCCAACAGCATGCATAGATATCCCCAATAACACAGAATGTCAGATGTGCAGCAATCCCAGAGCAGCCATACCACTAGCATATATGGAACCATAGTGGCCCTGACAATGGAATGCAGGTGAATTGTTTGTAACAGGCCAGCAATGATAGTGTCCACACAGGGGTGAAAGTGTGGTACAATACAATATCTGTCCCACTGGTAGGTAAGCTGTAGTCATACCTAATGAGCTGTGTGTACAGTTTGTTGAAGCTGATATGGTGGGGGGTGACAGAGATGTGTATTATGAACTGTGGTAACCTTGCTGCATGAGTTGCTCAGACCTATTTCCATCTTTATGTCATTCAGCCAAGATGACACATGCATGGTTTCCCACCTATTCCTAAGCAGAGAATGATGTGTTGATATCACACTTGATCCAGCACTATCCAGTGCTGTTTGGCAGGTCCATACATAAGCAGCAGGAGCAGACTGCCCTGTGGAATGACCTAGTATACAGGGTCAATGATGTCGGACTGCACAACCGCAGTTATGAGCAGGTCTGGCATCATTGTACTGACCTGCTTTGCAATGCCTATCGGTGTGCTGCTACAGTCCAGGGGGATCACCTCACCACAGGGGGGCCATGCCATACATCCCCCCGACACACATGGAGGAGTTCCTGGCCAGCCTTGTGGCACATGCCCATTCAGACAGCCATCAACCACTGAACTCCTTTCTGGAGGTGGGTGTCATCCACACACCGGCCAAGGAGCATGTAGGTAAGGACACAAGGCACATCAGTAGACCACTGTTGCATATACATCCGTATTGGTACAGGTAGATCATGCATATCTGACATGTCATAGATATATTGTGTTGCTGCATTGTAGTGATAAACAGATGTCCATATGTGGCAGTATCATGTGAATGTACCGTTGATGTATTGTAATACTGCACCCACCCTGTAGCACTGCCACAGGTGTGGCCACTGACATTGCATCTCTCACCCTCTTATGTAGGTCACTCTGGGATACCACCAAGGCAGCAGCCAGTAGCTGGTGAGTATGTTTTATGCAGATGCTTGCCAACACACCGGGCATGTAATGGTGATGGTATATTCCATGCACACATCTAACACACCTACCCTGAATGCATGCTGTACTTGTGCATGCATTGTTGCTGTGAAATGCACAGGGGTGACCATGATGGGGTATTGGAAGGGTAAGTTAGACACATACATGATAACTAACATCCTGTCATTGTGGAAGATGTCCACAGGGAGTAACATACTATGTTGTACTATGTGGTAGACATGGCCTACAGTAGGGACATGTTCCAAACAACACCCATATACAGTGCAACATCAGTGTATATACCTGTAAAACAATGGCAACTACTGCTGAGATACCTTATGGCATAAGGCATTACAGTAGTCCACATTATCAGCTGTGTTTAGGCAGCAACATGTGGAGTTCAGTGTATTGGACACTGCAAAGTGACACATGTGCAGGGCTTATTTTTCATGCATCTGCATAAAGGCTGAAGGAGGGGGGTTTCAGCATGACACAACAGTGCACTGCAGCAGGGATCCTAAGGATGCTAGGAATGGCTCTATCTGCACATAGTCAGGTTCAGGACCTGCGGCAGCTGTAACCCTACCCACACAGCAATAGTGACAGCAGTATGTGAACACCATGGGATGTGCACACGGGTAGACCTTGCAATCATGCAGAATAGCGGGATATGTGTAGGGTAGACTGAACATACACTGGCAAATGCAGATGGCCCACGCTGGTATACCCCTGCCAGGAGCAGTGACTGCTGTAGTACACAGAAAAAGAGGTGCAATAAACCGACATGATAAGGGTGTGCACACATATGCCCACATGGTATGTACGCATTGTGGTCAGCAGCCACACACTTAACACAATCTGTAGACACTGCATGTGAAAGTGCAGGACATATGTCACATACCGGGCTCGTGTACTGCTAAGATATGCGATGATGTGGTACCATGGTAGATCAAGGATATGTGTGTCAAATCAATAAAGGTGTGTACACTCCCCCATAGCCATGGTATGCTCTGATGATTGTCAGTGTAAGAGTATAGGAGTGGTCATACATGGTCTGTTGATGTTGACAGCTGTAAATCAGGCATCAGGCATTCACCAATGACAACTGTCCACATATCATTCCAGGTATGTGTCGCTGAAAAAAATAGGGGCCATGAAAAGTAAAGCTGACATAACTGACACAGTACTACACATTCTGCAATGGGTTGTACACCTGTGAGTTGTGGTGCACAGTACATGGCAGGGTGCAGAAAAGGTGCACAGCAATACTGTGTACATGGGTACAGTGGTATCCAGGGGAAGGTGCATCATCTAGTGACACAGCATATGCATCACACACATGTATACTGTTGCTAGCATGGATTGACTATAGCTGAACTGCATGCTGTTCTGTACCATATGATCTGCATGTTGGCAGATGGGTAATAGGAGGACTGTGTGTACTATCATTGTGCAACCTCACCTGTATGTGTGTGTGTGTGTGTGTGTGTGTGTGTGTGTGTGTGTGTGTGTGTGTGTGTGTGTGTGTGTGTGTGTGTGTGCATCCTGGTGGTTAGTTAGTTTGCCTGCAGGGTCACTCTGGTGAAGTGGAGGGAGGTAGATGCATGTAGGATGCGTGCATGCATGTGTGTGTTTGTGTGGGAGGCCATGTGTGCACATGTGTGATTTAGGGTGTTCATATGGATGTACCTCCTTTTGGGACCATACAGTACATGGACATGGACTGCCACATTACACACCAGGTATATCTGTCATGTGTGTTATCACAGGACAGCAAATAGTATAATATGGTCTGTAGCATGGAACAGGCATCCAGAGGGAAGGTAGACACCAGGTATACCCTTAATATCGCAGACAGCAGAGAGGTCACCTACAGCCCACATATGCAGCTCTACAGATGCATTGGGGAAGTACTAGTCAAGACCAGAGAGTGTATCCAAATATTACAGTTGTCACACAATAGGCTGAAGGAGCAGCATATCTGGCATATACTGAGCATTACATACACATGACACACCAGTGTGAGATACTATGGATACAACATACTAGCCCACATATATAGGGGACATGCACATCATGTCTGGACATACAGAGTGTGCATACCGAATCACAGCAGTGAGGCCATGTAAAACCACTCCACACAGGTGAAGCAGGTAAAGTAGTAACAGGCCTTGTGTTGTGGCCGCTTGTGTGGGTATTTAGATGACTGAGATATTAATGAGTGGTATCAATGTGTGTATGTTAACAAGTGTGATGCAGGATGGTGTAACACATGGACATATACGTGGGACTGTCTGTAAAGCCATGGGCAGTTAGGTGTTACAGAGATATGTGTGTGTGTGTGTGTGTGTGTGTGTGTGTGTGTGTGTGTGTGTGTGTGTGTGTGTGTATGTGTGTACTGTTAGGCAATGCTGTACAGGTTTTAAAGTGTGTTTATTGTTTTCCCCCACAGGTGGTGAGGTGGGTCAGGGTCCGGCCTACATGCAATCTGACGTTGGTGTGCATACAGACACCGAAGGTGATGATATTAATGCTGAGGCACAGGTAGGGTTGTCAGGGGCTGACACTGAGCCAACATTTGACATCCCCCTTTTAGCCACCCCACCCCTGCACACAGTTTCAGTGCCTATACACACTCCATCACCAATGGCCATAGCAGAGGGACAGCTGGCATTTGGTGGCAGTGCACAGGAAAGTGTGTTACCCATACCTACTGTGTCCGGTCACAGCAGGCATAGCCAGATGTCTGGCAGGCCACCACATAGACAGATGTCCCTGGGTGCTCGTGGTAGGACCACTGGACATCATGCCATTGGCAGAGGCGACATAGCTGGTACCAGCAGAAGCATGTTTCAAGCTGTCATGGCGGTGCAGGCACATATAGAACGTTACCACAGTCAGGGCCTGAGGCTGCAGAGGGCTACTCTCACATCTTCAAATGACAATGCCCGTGAACTGGCTGGTTCCATTGGTGGATTAACTGAGTTCATGGATAGTCTGCCTGGTGAGATGATGGCCCTCATTGACTGTGGTCTATCCATGCTTGAACATGTGCTGGGAGTGTGGCAACGGCCACATGGACGTAGGCCAGCAATGCCAACAGCTGGTAGTCAACATGGACGTACTAGGACACCAAGGGGCTCCAATAGTGGCAGTAGCAGCCCTGGCAGTACAGCTGGTGTGCTGTCCACACCACAGCAGGCCACATGCATGTGGTCCTTGCCAGTCCCAGGAGGGACCTGGTAACAGTGGACAAATTTCTTCAGCAGGTGAGAGTAGCACATGGAGGCCTGTACCTGGATGTGCCCGTGGAACCCCTGGCAGGTACAGTCCACGTGCCCATGGCTGGAGGAAGTGAACTGCACACCCTGCTAGGTATGGTCTGCAGCTGTCCATGAACACCTGTGTAAGGCAGCCACATGGCAGAACTGTGTGCATGCATACCCACACACTATGCGAACACACCTAGAGCAACCTCATACCTACACACACCACATCACCTCGCTTAGCTCCCAACAGTACACCCCTCACCCAAACACATGGTGTCAAATGTATGGCCCACCCTCGGCCTCTGGCAAACCAACATCACACCCTGTGCATATGATGATACCTGTGCCACATCCATGTCACCCATACCATCAATACAGGGACAGGCTGATATGGTTCTGATGCACACGGTGACTGTACAGCAGTGTACCACAGTACTGCAGTGTAACATGTTGTAGGGAGTAGAGTGTAAGGCATATTTGGCAGGTAGTGTAGCCATCCAGCAATGATGCCTTATAGCTGCTAGAAACGCTGGTTGGTTGTGGTCTCTACAACGTTATCCATTTGTGATGTAGGTGTACATGTGTCAGCACTAGGATGCCCTGTGCATATGAAGATATCCGTGCCACATCCCTGTCATCCATGCCATCAATGTAGGGACAGGCTCATATGGTTCTGATGCACACGGTGACTGTATTACAGTGTACCACAGTACTGCAGTGTACCATGTTGTAGGGAGTAGAGTGTAAGGCATATTTGGTGGGCAGTGTAGCCATCCAGCAATGATTCATTATAGCTGTTAGTAACACTGGTGGATTGCAGTCCATATAATGATATCCATTTGTGTTGTAGATGTACATGTGTCAGCATTAGGATGGTCTGCAGTTATATTCCACAATGGGGTATGTCACTGCGGTGACACTATGACTGTGACATATGTGGGGTACAGTCGAACACATTTCACAGGTTACTAAACCGGTTATTGCCTGTGCCACATGGAAAGGTGGCCCACTGAGGCATGCATACCCTGCAACCTGATGTAGACCCATCCACATACACGCACACTGTTACTTGTCAACACTGGGACTAGACCCCTACCTAGCTATGTCATGATACTGAAGTGTGTGGCTTACATTGCACACACCACACAGCGTTTAGATGGAGGTGTGTCCCAGGTTACATGGTACATGTAGAACATCCCCCGACATGTACAGTATACTAAAGCGGGATGTAATGAATGTATTTGGACCATACGTAGTGTGACATATGTCATATACACATTTACAGACACATAACAACCAGACACACATCTGAGTTACCAGGACCTATCACTGCTAACTAACTTGACCATGTCCCCAGTGTGTTACAGGTAGGCTGCACACATCACATGCCTAACTGGCTTGGATTGTGGTAACAGTTACCTGTATGATTGATGGTGACAGTGGTAACCATAATGTGGTACATGGAACATATACTGGGTGTACCTTGGTGTAATAACAGTATATACAGCACTCACATCCCCCACTGGATATTGTACTCCCTGAAACCCATGATGAAACTCCTCCATACCCACCATCACACATTGGCCATGACTGTGATACAACCCATAGTATACCCCAACATTGGTACTACAGGGATATGCATCTCATACATATGCCGCATGCGTAGTAGGGTGTTACATTGTCATGCCTCACCTATGGGCAGCAACAACACTATATGTACTACTGTGTGGCAATGGGTATTGTAATGGGAGTATGTGGCCTTGGAATGCTGTACCCTACAGATATACAGACATGCACAACTACACACACATGCCAGAAACAATGGGTATCCCATGCCTATCATCCCATTTATAAAACACTGTTGTGCTGGTACTGGAAGGCTCATGTAGCCAGTATGGGGGGGGTTTAACAGGGTACATGTAATGTCCCATACAGCAGCAGCCACAACTGACTGTGGCAATGGGTGTTGTGTTGGTTGTGAAGGCCCTCATGGAATTCCCATGTACAGTTGTGCTAACACACAGACACTGCTATACTCGGTCATGCACATGTACACATGTTTCAGTGCAGGGGTGCATCCCTGCAGGTGGTCATAGCTCTGTATCTAGCTATTGTCCAAGGGGAGATGGGTTATGTAGGGGTTGTGGGTACAGTGTTATCCTGCCACCTGCCAGGTGGCTGCAGGCAATCAACTGCCAGGCACTATTGTTGTGACCCTCAGGGTGAGAATGACATGATTCAGCCAATCCTCCAGGTACCTTCCGCACATGGCCACTGAGGTGGTCAAGGTCACATGTATGCAACATGCATTACAACACATGGTTAGTGTCTGAGATGGAGACCTGTACTCAAGCATTTTCTGTTGACTGCATTAGTATAATGAAGGTACCTGTGGCATGTGGTGCATATGGGGTGACATCTCCTATATGTGCCACTACTTACACAGCTGGGCAGACATGTCAGTGTCAATCAAGCTTAAGTTGCCTGTACATATCCCAGCTGGATACCTGCCATCTGCACATCTGTACAGGGACTGACAGTCATCAGCTTGGCAAGTAGCTATGCAGTAGCAAGAGTGCATTGACAGACGTCTGACAGCAATACGTATGCCATAACTACATGTCAGATGCTCTCACTAACATGTGCTGTACAGACGGTAGTCTAGAGTTACATTCCACATGATGGATCATTACCCAGTAAGGGATATATACTGTGACACAACTCACACACCAAGGATACAACAGGGAGCCCTCGGTGTCCAGCCATGCTCGCAGGTGTGCCTGTTGTCAGTGCTACATTAAGCACTCTGCTCTTGCCTGGGTTAGCACTGTCAACAGCAGTAATGCCATGATGCACTACATGCCAGTGTGACAGCACACACCCTGGGCTACTACACCTGTAACACATTCACAAGGATAACAGTACTGTACAAGCTTCATATATGTTTGTGTCCCACACATGACAGTCACATCCCTTGCTACTGTAATGACAGCACATAGGTGCATGTATTGTACATGGCATTACATACACTTATTACAGGTTATCAGACTGAGTTGTGCGTCCTGGTTACCAGGGCTAAGCTATGTTTAACAAGTATCAACACTGTTGCAATATAACAGCTAAGCTGATTTGTGCACCGGTAAGCACTGCCTACACTGTGTAAGTGCCAATATGTTTACCTATAGCTTAGCACCACAAACCTGTGCAAACACACTTGAAGCTGCTCAAAACTGCCATAACCAATCTGTATCTGACAGCCCTTGTTCTGCCCAGCAACAAAATGAACAGCCCTTGCAGGTCTTGAACCCAGGACCCTTTACACTGAAGTCACAACACTTAACCACTATGCCATGACCACTGTGAAGACTGCTGTTGTTTTACCAATATAGCTGTCAATACACATATTGAGCAGTATTGAACACGTGCCTGAAGTTCCTAAATTGTGTAGTCCTTGTTATTAATATGACTGTTGCATCACATATGTTGTTTTATCATAATGTGCACATAGCAGATACATATGGTGAGATACATATGGGAGGGTATACACAACCATGACGTTTATTCATGACAGGAATATGGTCTAATTCATATAATAGATCTATATATGTCTACATGTACATACACATGTATACTCATACATATGTCTGCATACACATCTGTATAGTGCTACATATATATGGCCATGTGTACATGTCTTCGGATGTACACACGCACACACACATATATATATATATATATATATATATATATATATATATATATATTTATATATATATATATATATATATATATATATATATATATATATATATATATATATACATGCATTATAGTGAACGGCCAATGTCTGAACATGAACTTGTCGAAAGCAGAATCCGAAGATTGCAAAATGTCAAATCTGCAGATGCCAAACCCGGAATTATCAAACGATGGCCAGGTTACTATTCCCCCCCTCTTAACCCATGGTAGCACTTGTTGCAATGGTTGTGTGATCGGGAATTTCAAATTCGACATTGCGTATGACATTCCGTGCATTCACGCCTACGGGTTTCGACAATACGGTTTGGAATTACAATGGATCGGCATTCTGTCGCACGACCAAATGCATGTATTTTATATATATATACATATATATATATATATATATATATATATATGTATATATATATATATATATATATATATATATATATATATATATGTATATATATATATATATGTATATATATATATATGTATATATAGATATAGATATATGTCTACATAGCTATATATGTATGCACATCCTATGTCTACAGATATACCTAGTTATGTTGGTATATATGTAGATATCTATAACTATATGTGCATACATATCTATTCTGATATACCTACTACTGTCAATATATATGTAGATATCCATATGTATATGTGCATATGTATCACTATCTGTATATGTGTGGACATATATTGCTCTGTATATGTATATATCTGGGTGTGTATATGTATATCTATGTACATATACATACCTATCTATATATGTCGATATGTATAAGTGTATATATCTATAAAGATATCTGGATAATTATATATACATATATTATCACAATATGTCCTGAACATGGAGTGTAGCCCTACTTCAGCCCCTATAGTCCCAAAAGTCCCTGCCGTATAAAGCCATGTCCAACCCGGAATTAATGGACATGCTGCACCTCAGAAAATCCAAATCCCATCGAGCTACGCACTCGAGAGACTTGAACCTCAGCACTGAAATAAATAGGACATGCTGGAGGGACAGATTCATAACCCAGAGGCTCCCTTCACTCTGGAATAAAATCCCAGTCCAGGTTAGGCAGAGTCCCTCATTGACTCTCTTCAAGAGGAATCTTGATGAGTGGATGGGAGATCGTAGGTTTACCCCGGGTATCACTTCTGTGTCACTGTTAGACAGAGGCACAGTATACTAACCTCGAAAAAGGGCATAGCAAAATAAATTTAAAATGGGTGGCGAAAGCCAAACACATTCTGGCTAGGCTTATAAATGCCCTAGGGCAGATAGCCTAGTATGAACCTATGAACCTAAATTCATAGTGCAAGAGGATATCAGGTATGTATAGCAGGTATATTAGTAGACTACTGCTACTGTAATAGGGATTGTCTTCACAGACATGGTGTATGTGGGAGGTCACATCTGCTTTTCACATGTGCACCATTGGCTACTGACAGATATCCTAAGGACATCATAGTACAGTACTGCTGCTAGCACATAATGCTCCTGTGGACTACAGCAGAGATATTGGCCAATATATGTGGACATTCTGACACACTCTGGACAATCCATAGGTATACACAGAACCCCTTAGTGCAAAACATGTGGACCAAGCCTGGCAATGTGGATGTTAGCAGCCATGTAGATGGGTAAAACATGTAATGATTGGTATACATTTGCCTCCATAGGTTATGCATTCACACACCCCTGTCTGTCCTGACACATAATAACCGCTGGTACAGAGGTGCCATGGCCACATACTACCCACTAGATATTGACATACATCTGTACAGCATCCCAGTGCTCTGTCTGACATACATGAATGTTAAGGGAGGCCTGGCAGCAGTACATCTGGCAAGTATCTGGACATGACATCTCACTGGGTAAGTACACTAAGCTGCTAGGCATGTAACAAAGCACTGTGCAGGCTGCACACAGACTGGTTTAATACTGGTATAAATTTCCTATGGGGGGATGTACATGTACCTGCATATATAGCAGGCTCTACAGGCATGTCACAGCACAGGGTAAGATACACTTGTGTGAAAGTGCATAACCACAACCAGTGTGAATACAGCCACAGCCACATATAATAAGCTAGCATAATATTACAGTATATGGACTATCTGTTCAACACCATCCTCATATGTGCCACTCACACACTAACCCTACATATACTGGGCCACTACACAGTGTGGTCCGATGCCTGTCTGTGGTATGAGATATGTGTGTGTATGGCTTTACAAACATGTAAGCCGATATGGTAACATACAGTGGAGCAGCATGTAACATCAGATAGGATGGGACCAAGAACAATGACATCTACCACAGTCTATACACACGCCAAAGTACATATTAACAATACACACACTGTCGACATTCACCATAAGTACACAGACCTCAGTACTGTGTACACAACCATAGAATATCCAGATTATGTCATCAAATATAACCCCTACTGTACATAACATGTGCAGCAGTCTGATATCTCACTGGCTTGTTATCCAATATGATGTCACTAGTTATGGTGTACAGCACATATGCACCTCTTAATGCATGACATATGTACAAAGGTTGAAAGAGTTGTGGCTGGAAGCAAATACACAGGGCCAATATTGACATGTTACTGTGATAACCTCATACATTTACTGTTGTAACAGGGTGTGTTGCAACATATGTCCTATGAGGGATATGAAGTCAGTAACTGTCATGGCTTTCACCATTGATAGACTGCAATCCTCACACTAACTTCTGCAATTCACAGATAGATGCTCTGTGGGTAACACATGAAACCAAAGGCACCACACACTGCCCAGTATGCAGATGAGTATACAGATGGGGATTCCTCATAGACATAGCACTGACATGGCAGGTATTAAAACATGTAGGACAGCCATATCCACACACACCCTGTTAAACCAACATTACTCCAAATGTATCAAGCCCCTGATGACTATGTAGTGCTATCACATTTCTATGCAGTTATTGGAGGTGCCACATATGTTACATGTTGAGGAGCCCTCAGAATGTGTATGTGATGGTGAGTGACATCTGCAACAGGGATATAGTAGCTATACGGTAGGTGTAGTACACGTGCCTGTCTGCATAAACAGGTGCCAGCGTCAACACAGCCACACTCTCACAGGGATGCACACACATTGACACAATTGGCAGGGCCAGGAATACAACTCATTACTAGTGAGATTGCCACAACACATTACTGTGCAGGTATCACATGCACCACAGGGGTCATAAGGAAGTTATATGGGGAAAGGGTAGGGGGAGGTGTCCGACATCAGACAGCATGCTTCAGTATGCCAGTGGGGGTTATAGTGAGTGTGAATGTGATCATACACATCATACCACACACACACACACACACACACACACACACACACACACACACACACACACACACACACACACACACACACACACACACACACACACACACACACACACACACACACATACATGTCATGTCTGGGATTAGAACTCCTACCTAACTAGTTTATTACTCTACAGCACTACACAGTTATAGTATGTGCCACAGGATTACTAGAGTACTCCTTCCCAAAAGGTGTATTTCACTTAGGATGACATCAGCAGAATTGCCAAAGTAGGGCATTCAAATTGTAGTGAGTGTGGCTAGGCTAAAATGCATTACTCCCTACACAGACTTTGAAAAATTCACAAAACATCCACAACCAACATGTGTGGGATTAGAACCCCTACCAGAGTTTTATATCACACTACAGCATGAAGCTGTTATAGGACGTACTGTGGGGATTTCTGGAAACTCCTTCCCCAAATGTATATTTCACAATGAATGACATCAGCAGAATTGCCAAACTAGGGCATCTGAAGTGTAGTGAGTGTGGCTAGGCTAAAATGCATTGCTCCCTACACAGACATTGAAACACACGCAAAATATCCACAACCGACATGTGTGGGAATAGAACCCCTACCAGAGTTCTATATCACAATACAGCACAAAGCTGTTATAAGATGCACCAAGGGGATTAATGAAAACTCCTTCCCCAAAGGTGTATTTCACAGTGTATGACATCAGCAGCCTTGACACAGTAGGGCAACTGGATTGTAATGAGTGTGACTAGCCTAAAAAGCACTGCTCTCTACACAAATGGTCACACACACACACACACACACACACACACGCACACACACGCACACACACACACACACACACACACACACACACACACACACACACACACACACACACACACACACACACACACACACACACAGTTGCCATGTCTGGGATTAGAACTCCTACCTAACTAGTTT
>NC_056725.1:899882676-900030176 GCF_019279795.1 Protopterus annectens | reverse complement strand
TTTGTGACCCTGTGTAGTACTGGCTACTATGGTGACTCCAGTATGTGTTACAGATGTCATGGTGCCACTGTGGGTGTCTACTATCTGCTGTCATAACATTCAGCCACCCATTTCCCTTGCATGCTCACATTCATACCATAGATACAGGTAATGAAACATTCTACTTGATTTAGCAATTGGTAAGTTGATTGACTTATTTTGTTGGTGTGCCAGAATTGAGGATGGTGCTGGAGGGCTGCCTATGTCGGATGCAAATAGTACACTCCCTTTACATGGCTGAGCGCAGGTAGTGTCATATTTGGCATCCCTTTTACTGTATGTGCGAGTCAGAGAGAGGTGTCATTCCCTGTATCCCTACTGTGTCAGTGTATGTTCTATGCATTGTCTCTTTGCCGCAGCCTTGGCATACTGGGCATGCCTCCATCTGCCTACTGGAGCAGGCTCAGGTTGTTCCTCCTCTGATTCACTCTGTGCCTGTGCAGGCAGTGACACTGGTGGGGGGCTGTGTGGCCCTGCCCTGTGCTGTTCCTGCTGCAGCTGTTTCTGTAGGATCATATTGTGTAGCACGGCACATACCATAACAGTTTGGGTACATGTAGCTAGTGAGTTCTGCAAGGCCCCACCAGATGGGTCCAGACACCAGAACCGTGACTTGAGCATCCCAAACACAGGTTCTATTATAAGTCTGGTCTGCGCGTGTGCCTCAATATGGCATTCTTGTTCAGCTGTGCGTGCATTTCTGATGGGTGTCATCAGCCACGGCTATAGTGTGTAACCAGGATCCCCCACTAGGTGACAGTGTTAGCAGCCCATAAGCTACCTGGGCTGAATGATTATGTATCTCTGAAACCTGTGTTGAAAGGTAGGAAAATTAGGAAGAAAGCTATTTAATTTTGTGATTTTTTTAGATAGGGTTATACCAGCATTTTTTTATATATATAGTATTTTTATGTATGTTCTTTGTATGTTTCTTTTACATTATATTATATGCTTTTTTTATACATTGCCTTGAATGAAATTTTGTACATTTTGAGTGTATTTGCATTTTGAATGTACTTGTTCTTTTAACTCATTTCATTAATTAATTGGTCATAATCACGCAACACAGGATTCAAGGCTTTTAAAGTTTGGGATGAAGATTTTTTGTAATCTTTGGCCTGAGGAAGCAACCAGGGCTGGTTGCGAAAGCGCTTACCTACAATAAAGAGCATTGGATTTATACTGGATTTTACAGTGGTTTTTTGCTCCTTCAGTGTAGTTTTAGCAGTATTAGGAGTTTACGTTTTTTCTGGACAGCATCCCCCACTAGGTGACCATTGGGGATGTCCCCATTGGCAAGTCTCTGGTACAGCTGCATCAAATGCCAAATGTGGGACTCTTGAAAGCTTCCATGGCAGCCACCACATATATTCATTATAATGCCATGGGCATTGCAGACGACCTGGCAATTGATGAAGGGGATGCCACTGTGGTTGATGTAGGCCTTACCTTGATCACTGGGTGGTACTTTGATGCATATGTGTGTGCAGTCTATAGCACCCACCACCTCAAGGTATTCTGCTATTTGGTGGAAGAGACGCATATTGCTGGCCAACAACTCACGGGTGTTGAGGAAATACATGTGCTCACCGGCATGTGCTGACATGGCATCCAGGAACTGGTGGAATAGTCGGGATGCTGATGCCTGTGAGATTTCCATGATATCCACGGTTGAGCTTTGGGAGGTACCTGTGGCTAGTAATCCTAGGCCTACATATACCTTGGTATCCACTTGGATGGGTTCCCCTCGGTCAGTTTGGTGTGTCAGGTGGGGCTGGCACAGCTCAATAATTTGCTGTAGGAGGTCCCTGTCCACCCTATAGTGCTCCACTATCTCCAGCTCATGTAGCCCCTGGTAAGTTACCCTGGGTCTCTACACTCTTCTCCGTCTCCTCACTGTGGGTTGATCGGCAGCATTCAAATCCTCACCACCCTCAGCCTCTTGCACATGTTGTTCTATGTTGTCTGCTGCAGCCCCTCTCATTTTGTAGGTTTTTTTGCTAAAAGTTCCCTGCTTGTATACACCGGTGGTGTAGACTGTGGGAAAAAACAGAGGGGAAGGTGTTTGCTTACTTTATATTAGTGTTTTGGGCTGGGCTAGTCTGCTGCCTGTGTAATTGGGTGATTCTGATATATTTCACCTGCCAGCTATGCTAGTTCTCCTTGATTACCTTCCTACTGCTGTTTTCCCTTCCCATTGCCTTCCTGTTTAAGCCCAGGGGTGCACTGCACAAACAGAGTGCTCAAATGTGCACAGTGGTGCTATTTCCTGGTTTAACTTTCTTTTTCTTCCTTTAAAACCGGGTGCGTGGCGCACACACTCGCTTAGGCAATGTAAAGCATGATAGGCAGATTCAGACACACCCCCTAGCTTAGCTGTGCTAAGCTAGGAGCAAACCCGAGCCACAGGGCTCCAATCCACTTACAGTATGCCTGACACACCCTCATGATGTCAGCTAACTCCTAGTCTTGCACCAAGCTATTCCTACTCTTACACTGTTGGGACCTGACTAGCATGCTGGGGAAAACTGGGATTCACTATCATTCCCCTCATTTGCATAGGATTGCCTGCTGATGCATAGTTAGATGTCTCACACTGAGCCTATCCCCTTAGTAACCACTACTCACTGGCCATGTTGTCTTCTGCCTGCCATTGACTTGCATGGCAAAATAGTGATTTTAGTTAGAATGCTTAATTTAGGTTTGTTTTGTTATTTTCCCCACGATCCCAGTTGCACGCCACTGCCATATGCTTAAACAGCCGAGATCGGTGAAAAAATATATAAAAGTTGATTTTTTTATTTTTTTGTCTTTTTGCAATGCCAATGGCCTTATACTTGGCAGTTGGCATGCTTCCTAACTGATATGCAGCCTTTATTTGGAGCTATCACAGCTACGTTTTGGATTTTGCAGAAATGTACTTGGTTACTAACCGAGTACATTTCTGCAGATTGCACGGCCAGTTGCAAGCTTCCTGGATCGCAAATTCACCTCATTTGCATGGATTTCTCCTGCAAATGGGGTGATTTGCATACAGGGGCTTAGTCCATGCATGACTAATGCAGGAGCGCTCATGCACGCCCCTGCAGGCTCTTCCTGGATCGCACGGCAGACATATTGCCTGCTGGAGCTCCTGCTCTAATCCTGCACGTCGTGCAATGCATAGAGAATCCAGGGGATTATATTGTCCAGAAATATCTGCTGCTAGGTAATGTGGAAAAGGAAACATCTGGCATTCACAATACCTCGGGCAAGAAGAGTTAGTCTTAGAAAAAGGAAGACATCAGCTGAAGAAAGAACAGGGAATATAATTCTTGCCCAGATGAAGACTTGGTGTTTAAGTCTTTTGTCAAAATTAACTAGCTGGACTGTTGTCAGGCAGTAGAAATACAAATCATGAAATGGCAACAGTAGCCAATATATTACAAATAAATTGTATTTACTGTTTTATTAAATTTATGCATTTTAATTTCCTGGAACCTACACTGATATTTTATCTATTAGTTTATTTTATTTTGGCATATTGTTGTCCGGAAACTTCAGTTTTGGCTGTCTGTTTAGTTGGAGACAAGCATCCTAGAATATGGATAAAATGAAATTACATATGATTTTGGTACCTCATGGATATTTTACTAATACCTTAGATAGGGGGTGACCTGTAGATCACACCCTGGTTGGAGAACAACATTCTCCAGCAGGGTGTTAATCTACAGATAACGCCTGCTGAAAAACGAGTCTGCCACTTAGGAGCTCAGACTGAAAAAAGTAACATCCACCATTACTTTATGCTCTGGTTTTTAATGTTTAGTGAGTGTAAGATAAAATAAGAAAAAAAAAAACAAGAAAAAAAATGTGTGTATGTGTTTATGTCTGTGTGAGAGTGCATGCCTATATGAGAGTGAGAGAGAGACTGATCGAGCTATTATTTTACATTTGCTAAGCAGTACTTTTGCTGTTTAGCCAGTGTAAAAAATAAACTCAAACAGAAAAAAAGTGTATGTGGGTTTGCGACAGAGGGAGTTAAGAGTGAGAGCAACTGAGCAATCCCTGGCAGCAGCAGCAACAGTTAAGTTGTTTGCGTACCTCTCCACCTCTTAGCTGAAAATGGGGACAAATTTTAAAGATTGCACTTATAAAATTAGACAGTTACTTGAATAATAGGATTTGTTTTAACATGCATTTTCTGAAGCAGAGGAATGTATTTGTGTGTGTGTGTGTGTGTGTGTGTGTGTGTGTGTGTGTGTGTGTGTGTGTGTGTGTGAATGAGTGAGTGACATGACTGCTGCAGCAGCAGTAAAGTGGTTTGCATACCACTGCACCTTTCAGCTGAAGAAATCTGGATAAAGTCTAAAATGAAGGGAGAACAAAGGCTATAAAATAGAAACAGATTTTAATTATTGTCTTTTCAAATTACGAACTTGCTTAAATAAAAGTATTTGTGTTAGCATGAATTTTCTGAAGGAAATAAAAGTCTGAAGCTCAAATGTATGTCATTATTTAGTAACTTCAATCTCCAGTGAATGGCAACAAACCAAACATTTTAAGTGTAAGGGACCAACAAACAAAATAAATACCTGGATATTTTTTAAAGGATTATATTTTGGGTATTAAATGCTTCCTTCAGCACCATTAACATATACTACAGCAAGTTTGAAACATTAGACAGATGAACAATTTTACATCAAAAGTATTTAAAAATAATAATACGGTAATTTAAAAATATAAATAAATAAGTAAAACTCAACAATTTTACAGACAGCCCATTCTCTAAGCACAATAATTCCCTCCAGGGTGTGTGTTATACTGAAAATAATGTCCTTCCAGGGGTGGATAGGCCTTCTGCCTGTGGCATTGGGGCCTCAAAACACCCTTGAGAGGGCATTATTTCCACAATAACATAACCCTGTTGGGCATTATTGCTTGCTTATATATGCTAACTATATCAGCACATGGTATGCTTTATTTTACAACAAATGAGAAGCTGACACATTTTGAGAAATATTGGTATTTTAAGTAATTAATATATAGGATGCATCACAAATTAAATGGCATTGACCAAAGGGGCCACAAATTGAGCAGAAAATTACCAGTCATGTAGCATTGAGTCTATAATAATAATAACGTAGTAGCCTGGGAGTGGTCATAAAATCTCTAAATGATGTCAACATCCTACAAGAGGTCTTTCACAAACAAATGATTGGTGCCAATGTCATAGCCTTAAACTCAATGCAAAAAAATGTATTAGCAACCCTTTCAATAAGAGTGATGTTCCTGGTAACTACCACACCAACAGCAATACCCTAAGTATGCACTCAGTGGTGAGAGACCTGGGCATACAGGTTGACAGCAATGTTACCTTTAATCACCATGTCTCCACAGTAAACAAAAGGTATTCTGTATTGTTCACCCCATATGTAAGGGCATTGCCTCTAAAAAAATGAAGTTATAACCTCCTTGTACTCTTCCCTCATCATACCAATAATTGAGTACAATCCCGCTTTTGGTATGTAACCTTTCCAAGCACCTGCAGCAATTGGAGAGACCACAAATGTTCCTCACAAGGAAAATTCAAGTTCTTCAACATCTGTCCTATGTGGATCATCTGAAATCACTGTCACTTTATTCTGTTTCATACAGACTACTCAGAGGCGATCTCTTCCCCTCATATACACAATCTCTGACCCTGCTTTATTGGAAAAGCTGTATATCTGCAAGTCAAATGGAACATAGGTTACTTGCTCTAAAGACCTTAAACTAGTATGTGACATTAACAGAATCTGCTTGAGGGACAGTTTTGTCTCCCAGTGGTTACCACCCCTTTGGAACAGACTCCCACCTCATGTCAAACATAGCACCTCCTTGGGCCTCTTCAAATGCAATCTGGATGATTGGATGGGTAACTGTAAATTCAGCCTAGGGGATCCACCTGTATTCCTCTTGGACAGGAGCAATATGTGCTGATTGTGACTACAAGAGTAGAACATAGCTAAGCTTATAAGTGCCCCAGAGCCATTAGCCTAGTAATGTCCTATGATCCAATATACAAACATATGAGAAAAAAAAAGATATAGGACTTGATTCCAAAAGACTTACTCTGACCGCTTACACTGAGAGCAGGTCTTTTGGAATTTGGCACCCAGTGTAGATAGGTCTTACACTGAAGGACATCACTTACACTGACAACAAGTCTATTCATTTTTTTATTTTATTTATTTATTTATATTTGTTTACTGGGGTAGTACACTGATCTCAGTAGACTATTTGCATTCACAGCATGGGTAAATAGGATCACATAAGAAATTAATAGAACATATTTACAGATACAAGAATATAATATAAACATAGACATATCTGCAGATGCAAAAATATGCTGCAAAACTTAGTTCAAGAAGCAGTTTACAAAGTAAAAACATAGATGGAAAACTGCAGTTATGCTTATAGCTTTTTGGATAAGATGTAACCATAATGAATGAGATGGCTTAAAAAAATGAAGTCTTTTGGAATCTGGCCCACTCTGTGAAAGTAAACATTAATTTTCAAAACAAAATACATAGCAGAGATGAAAGTATGCATCCATGGGATAGAAAAAATGAAATAAGTACTAGAATTTGATGAAGAGAACATTATGCAGGTAATGAGTAGAATATCCTTGGCAAATTTAATAGGAAATGCATAGAAATTGTGAAATATAGCCATTTTTCATGGTATGTTGGAGTCTTTGTGCATGCACGTGTGTGTGTGTGTGTGTGTGTGTGTGTGTGTGTGTGTGTGTGTGTGTGTGTGTGTGTGTGTGTGTGTGTGGAATAGACCAATTATCATTAAATATGAAGTGTATGTATTTAATACTTGTAGAAATGATGAGTAAATACCTGTCATTGATTTGGTATATCAAAAATATATCTTGGGTATCATGGAATAACACTGACTTTACAAATTTCAGCCAACAAAAACTCCGAGCCAAGCCAATTTAGGATTATAGAGAAGTACAGTGCCTGACTGCTGCTGGTGGCAGTCAACAGCTTATCATTACACTGCTGCCTTATGCCATTGTTAATCCTTCACTACCACTTTTCTGAATTTATACTGTTATTTGTCATTCACGAGTGACAGTCAGAAATCCCAGAGTACAACTGCATGCATCTTGACAGTGCAAAACATTGTTGAAAATGCAGTACATCAGACTTTAATAACTTCAAATTATGCACTTATAGCCTGTGCAGCATAATCTATAAGTGCAAGCAAGTAAATAAAATTAATAGAAAAATTCAAAATTCCTTTCACATTACTTGAACATTCCTTTCACATTACTTGAACATTCCTTTCACATTACTTGAACATTACATTACTTCCCCATACATTTCTAGTTCTGCTGCTGTCATGAATTCTGACTTATAAATGACACATATGATCAGTTTTAACATGAATCATATGATCTGAACATCAGATATGTAAAATACACAATTCTCCCACTGGCCATTGTTCACTAACATCAATATGAACTGCTTCCCAATAATTATTAACATTATTGCTATTGTTTTCTTATTTGATAAAATGTGCATTTTCCTAAACCATTTGCAACCTTTCTCAAGTGATCACAACTTAATATGGCAGTCCTAAATTTATCTGCATAAATTCATGCTCATCTATACATTTTGTATGCAAATGCGGTTTAATTGTGTTTATCTCTTTGAATCTCAATAATATGTGAGTGGGTAAGTCAACATATCCACTTAAGCTATGAGCAAGCAGTGCTGAGCCAAGCTGTCCTGGGGAATGCACAGATAAGCCTAATATGTTTCAAATGTCCCTATACATAGAAAAAGGAAAACAGATTAGGATACAGTACAGTTTTTCATATCTGAGTTGCTTAATCAATGTCCATCCTGCATACTGTGACACACCTCATTACCTCAAATCACTTTGTAGTTTATATGACATAATAATGACATCATCAGGAAAATGTATTTATGCAGTAATGTAAAAAGATTTACTGATGGAACAAAAAAGTGTATTTAAATAAATGATTAATGCTTGAATTTCAGGTTTATTGTTTAAATAAAAATAACAACATTACAGCACAAAGGCAGAAACACATAAACAATTAAAAAGCATGGATTTCACAACTGAATTTTTTTTTACCATAGCAAGAAAATGTGCAGTTATTCCTTTAAATATATATGTAACTATGTGACGATGCAGTTTGGTTTAAAACAAACTTGCCAATAATAGCAGTTTCATGTCTAATGACCCTACTTTGTTGCTGGGGTTTGCTATGCTGTTGACACTCCTCAGATGGTGTCATTTCAAACGTGTGAACCACAGCCCTGCACTTACAGTCTTCATTTTACTACTGGCACTATGAAAGATGACAGTACATGTGATGGCACAATGCCAAGCTCCAAAATAATCTGGCAAAAAGACCAAAATCATGGTCTGTATTTCATAAGATTTGTACTAGGAAAATTTTGAGGCAACAGTGCGTGGCACCAATTAGAAAGAAAATGACATCTGGCAAGAGCTGGGTTAGCCCCTGTCATCCCTCGCAGGGCTCACCTGCTCTGGCCCCTAGTGCTACCACAGGCACAATGACCTACAAAGACATAGGCTTGGCCAGCTGTACGTCAGGTGATGGTGAGAAAAACAGATTCCTATAGAAAGTATTTATACATTTTTTTAATCTTATCAAAATAGGTTTAAAAACATGCTATATAACTATTGTAAAAATGCAGGTAAATGCAAAAAGAAATGAATGTGTAAGTGCAAATATGTATCTATATATAATCCAAATGTATGAGTAGGCATAAATATATCTGGAAAAAATGCATCAGTATACAAATATCGCATGTTTTGTGCTGCCATGTTTTTGTGTGCAAATAGAAATGTATATGTAGAAGTAAAGAAATATGTGCAAGGATGCATTCATAAAAGCGTGAAAGACATATAAAATGTAAATCTGCAGAGATATGGAGTTACAAATATTTTATCATGTATATTATGTATGTCTGTATCTATATCTATATATATATATATATATATATATATATATATATATATATATATATATATATATATATATATATATATATATATATCTATATATATATATATATATATATATATATATATATATATATATATATATATATATATATATATATATATATATATATATATATATATATATATATATATATTGATATGTCTATATATATATATATATATATATATATATATATATATATATATATATATATATATATATATATGGGTCTATATTAGGGCGTCAAAATGCCATAACAGCGAATACGAAAAGGCCAACAAGTATTCAGCGAAATCCAGTTCTGCGATTCGCTGAAAACTTGTTGGGAAAACAAATACTTGCCCTGCAATGCAACAAAACTAATCTTACCTAAAACAAAACCCATCCGATGTGTGGGGCTGTGCCCCACACACTCTCCTAACTAAATATACCAACTCTGAGGTTGCACTACAGTGGAGAAAAGGGCAAAAGTGTGTAGTTAGCCAGCTACATCTTTGCCCTGTGAGAATTCAGGGAATCGCGGAAATGGATTTCGCTGAATACATGTCAGTCTTTTTGTATTCGCTGTTACAGCATTTTGCCATAATATAGACAATATATTTATATCTATATGTATATATGTATATATATATATATATATATATATATATATATATATATATATATATATATATATTTATATTTATATATGGGTATACTTTGTTTCAATGCAAGCTCATTTCACTAAATTTGAATTCACCCTAACCAAATCGCTGAAAGCTCAAACTATGAAAACTCATTTCAACAAATCGCATTTCACTGAAGTGAAGTACTGGCACTGTGTAGAGCACTGTAAGGCAAGTAAAAGGTATATGTACTTTTTGCCACTGTAATGCAATTCTGGAGTTAGTGTATATAGTTAGGGAGGTGAGGGGGGAACAAATATTGTAATTTACCATCCATGCAGAGGAATGCCTTAAACTCTTTAATACATGATGATAGAATTGTTGTCAGACCTGCAGACAAAGACGGAGCTGTGATGGTAATGGGTCAAGAGATGTATAAAGAAAAGATTCTGACCCTGTTACAGGACGCATCCACTTTTACGCAAATTTCTTCCTTAAGTATGAAAACAGTAATCAATACAGTAAGGAATACAATAAAGCTGTTTTAAGTGTATTTTTTACTGTTTTTGCCTTATCTTTTCAAAAAAACAAACAAAAAAAATATATATATATATATATATATATATATTCCTTGTTTCCTACCTTTTTAAGCTACTATAGTCCATTTTTCAGGCTAGTGCTGAATTCAGGGCTGTGATACTAGTTTCTGAGTTGCCCATACCTTACTTGGATAGAAGGCAGTTTATCTGTTCACCTGTGAGAGATGGGAGCTTTGAGCAACCTATTTGTGCCTGGAGGAGTGGTTCCAGCCCAGAAGTTAGAAGTTTATTGGCCATTTTGGGCTAACAAATGCATTTGCATGGTTTTGTGCACCGGGCAGTGCCAGTTAGCTACGGTTAAATTATTCCTGGCTCCACTAAGTCTCCTCTTAAGTTTTTCCCTTGAAACTAGTCTAACACTCAACCTAAGCACTCAAAAAGCATCTTACAACCCAGCACTTGCTCAGACCTAATAGCAAGCACTAATATACCCTGACACTGATTGCCCAGCAGGGCAAGGCTCTTTATTCATCTCTCACCAACCAAGCGACTAAGCAGCTCACCCTACTATTCAGGCATGACCAAAGGGCAGCTTCAGGTGCACTCTCCAGTCCAGCTGGTGAATTTGGGTATCCTCAGGCAATGTTACAACTGCCTCATGTACACAGACAACCCTCTCCTCCTACCACAAAACACTAATATATGCGAGAGATGCAATTATACAGCCAAACTGGAAGCTAAACTGTCTCCACCCAAGACTGGAACAGACAGTCAAGAGGAGAAGGTTAACACTTGCACCACAACTCCAGCCGCACACAGACCTACTAAAACAGCAATAGCAAAAAATACACATAAATACACAAAATCATACTCGGAGGCTCTAAATAAAAACCTGCAAAAGCTTCAGAGACTCCAAAGCAGACACCCAAACAACCTGCACGTCCCGTTACAAACCAGACAACACATAAAACACAAAATCAATGTGCCGCACAATCACAGCCCTTAAGGCGAAATAACATACCTAACACATTAGTAATAGGTGACTCTATAGTCAGGCACACTGACATCCCACTCACTAGGCTGGACAAGCAGAAGGTTACTGTTAGCTGCCTGTCGGAAGCCAGAATCTGCCACATAACACAAGCACTCAGGTCACTCCAGAACAAGTACAAATATGACTCTGTCATTGTTCATGCTGGTGTGAATGACCTGAGATGTACCTCCCTGGGCTACATGAAAAGAGACATGGAAGAGCTCTCTGATCATGTAGCCCAGGCTGGTATGACCCTGACCCTGAGTAGCATCCTGCCCTCACCAAGAATGATACCTCAGTATAAAGAAAAAGCTCACCCAGACTCTGCTACACTTTGCTGTGAGGGAAAGGTTGGTTTGCTTTTTATTTGTTGTATTTTGTATTGGTTAGTTGCCTTTTTATATTTTGAGTGCTGTGATTTGTTTTCTTTACCTTGTGTTTTACTTGTGTTCTCCTTTTAACTGCATATTAAAACTTCAAAAGACACCACAGCTCTGTTTCTTGTGAGTCAGGCAGAAATTTTTCCCCACCCCCCCACCGTGTCACTGTTGTGTTCTTAAAAACTACTGTCTTTCTAGATGCCTGTCTCTTATGTTAATTTGACCATATATCTCATTTCCTCTCTGCTTTCACTGGCTTGTGTGAGTAAGGACAAAATTATAATTTTGTGAAATCATTCCCCTTCAAATATTTAAATTTATTGGCCATTCTACTGTATTCCATAGTACCAGAATACAAAAGTGATCACCCCCTTTCAATCTATCTTGCTGTTTTAAAAATAGTGACTCTCCACTAAAACTTAACTTTTTAGACAGGTAAAACTTAAGTTACCTACTTTCACATCTAACTTCTCTAGTGCACACTGCAGTGTTTAGGATAAACCATTGTTTTCTCATCTTACCTTTAAGCATCCCTGTGACTAGCACTTGCTCTAATACCTGCTGGAAAGCACTAGGAAGCCTTAAACTGATACAAGCACTCAACTCTCCTTATTAATAAGGAGAAATTAATCATAGGCACTAAACAGCCTATAATTGCAAAGTACCTTGCTAAGGTAAGGGAAAGCAGCTCCAGTACTTTAAAAAAAAGCACCAAACCAGGCATGTCCAAGGGTCAGCTTCTGTTGATTTCTCCTGTGCACTTGGTGAATCTGAGCATACTGGGGCAATGCTGCAATTGCCTCATGTACACAGACAACCCTCTCCTCCTACCACCCAACACTACAACTTGTGAGAGATGCACTTACACAGCCAAACTGGAAGCAATGCTCTCTCCACCCAAGATTGCGCTAGACAGTCAAGAGGAGAAGGTTAATACCCGCACTACACCTCAAGCAACACATAGCCCTTCTAAACTCACACCACCAACACCTACACATAGCAACACTACATCCACATATGCGGAGGCCCTTAACTGTAACCTGCCCAAGCAACAAGGACCTCCAAAGCTGAAACGCAAACAAACACCAATCACAACCAAAGTGTCACATGGCTCACAACACCAGTGTGCCACCCAGCAATAGCCCCTAAGGCAAGACAACGTACCTAAAACTTTAGTCATAGGTGACTCTATAGTCAGGCACACTGATGTCCCACTCACCAGGCTGAACAAGGAGAAAATTACAGCGAGCTGCCTGTCGGGTATCAGGATCTGCCACATAACTCATGCACTCAAGTCACTACACAGCAAGTAAAAATATGACTCTGTCATTGTCCATGATGGAGTGAATGATTTGAGACGTACCTCCCTGGACTACATGAAAAGAGACATGGAGGAGCTCTCGGATCACGTGGCCCAGACAGGTATAACCCTAGCCCTGAGTAGCATCCTGCCTTCGCCCAGAATGATACCACAATATAAGGACAAAATGATTGACTTCAACAATTGGCTAAGCTTCTGGTGTCATTCAAAGGGGATCCAATATCTATCTGCCTGGGACGACATGATCGACAGACCATGATGCTTTGCCAGAGATAGTCTGCACCTGTTGCCCCTGAGATTCAGGTTACTGGCTAAGGCTCTTGCCACCCCTATAGTGCCTTTTTTAGGCAAAGTTCAAAGGACAAAACCACCACCGTAACAGGTACAAGCATGCAAAATCTGAAGGTAATGCTACTCAATGCTAGAAGTCTAAACCTCAAAATGCACTCTCTTGAGGCACTCCTAAAAATGGAGAACATCGATATCTGTGCAGTAACTGAGACCTGGTTCAAGGCTCCAGAGAGCACCCCTGCAATACCAGGCTACAACTCTTACCACAATTTTCAGCTACCAAATCAGGATCAAAACACTAAAGGTGGAGGAGTGTCCATATTCACCAAGGATATTCACACCACCAGGTTAGTTGCCCAACACAATGCATCTGAAATTCTCCAGGTGCAACTAACATTAGGTAAGAGACTGCAATCCAAATTGTAGCTTGCTACAGATCCCCCACCATGCCCCAAGATTCTCACTACACCTTTCTAAACATACTGGAAAATATTAATATACAACCAAACACCCTAATAATGGGTGATTTCAACTACCCTGCCATTAACTGGGAAAACTACTCATGCACCAACACCTTTGCCCAATGGTTCTTGGAATTCATAAATTCCAATGCCCTGGATCAACTAATCCATAGTCCCACCAGGGGCTCCAATATCCTAGACCTGGTAATTACCAACATGGGAAATCGATGCTCCACACCTATGGTCACCCCCTCGTAGGTCAGGTCAGACCATAAGCTAATCACCCTTAACATCCACATCCCACCTCCATCCCTCAGTAAAGAAACCTCCATAAAAAACTTCTCCAAGGCCAGCTTCATGCTACTCAAGTCAGAAGTTACAAACTTCATGACACCCATGCAGATGGGAACTGAAAGTTCAACTGTTGAGTCCTACACTAATGCACTGTACGAGCACATCCACTCATGCATGAATCATGCCATCCCAAATAGAACCAAGATGCTCTCCTCCAAAAAAAGGAAGCCAATCTGGTGGTCCCCTGCCATAAACAAACTTTACAACAAAAGGAAAAAAACTGCTGCAGAAAAGAGGAAAATCCCAGGATGCAAAAAACTCCCTTACCAGCCTCAGTAAGAAGCTGAGATCCCTCATAAAATCCTCCAAAGCTAGTTACGGAAATAAAATTGACAAAGATTCCAAAGACAACCACAAGGCATTCTATAACTATGTCAAGAATCTAAATGGCAATGCTGAGATCTGCTGTGAGCTACAGCAGAATGGCATTAAATATACTGATCCCAAGGATATTGCCAATATCCTGGCAGATCGATTCAGTTCCAACTTCACCCCCCTTTCACCCCCTAAATGGCCCATCTCAATACTGGAAGATTGCTAAATTCCGGTAATAACAGCCACACAGGTACAAAACGTACTCTACAAAGCTAAGAATACAGCATCCATGGGACCAGATGACATCCCGGGCTGTGTAGTACATGAACTACAAAATGAACTGGCACCTCACCTAAGTGTCATGTTTAATCATACCCTCACCTCAGGCTTCATGCCCACTGAGTGGCGCATAGCTACAGTTATCGCACTCCACAAGGGGGGATCCACCTTGGATCTCAGGAACTACTGCCCCATCAGTCTAATGACCCTGATCTGCAAGGCCAAGGAATGTATTATCATGGAACTTATAAACAAAGACATTGGCAACCTTCAAATACTGGAACCCTCCCAGTTTGGGTTCGTGAAGGGCCAATCTTGTCTCCTGAACTTTATTGACTTCTTTGAATCAGTCCCCAGAGCCGTGGACGAGGGTAAGGCAGTCCACACAGCCTATCTTGACCTTGCCAAGGCCTTTGACACCATCCCCCACTCTGGAATCATAGATAAACTTACTAAGCTGGGCATTAATCCCTATGTCACTCAATGGGTTGCCAACTGGCTTACTGACAGAACCCACACTATAAAAGTAGCTGACTCCAAATCCATCTCCAGACAAGTGACATGTGGAGTACCTCAGGGTTCAGTCCTGGGACTTCTCTTGTTTAGCATCTACTTCTCTGAAGTACAGGCCAGCACTAAGGGACTCTGGCTAACAAAGTTCACAGATGACTGCAAACTGGGAGCCATTATTGAATCCCCAAATGATGTGGATACTCTACAAAAGGACCTTACAGAAACAGATACTTGGTGCCAGAGCCATGGGCTCAAGCTTAATGCCAAGAAATGTATAGTTATCCCCTTTGAGAAAAAACATGTACCCATAAATTATCACATAGGTGGCAGTACACTAAATACCGAAAGTGTGATAAGAGACTTAGGGACACAGGTAGACAGTGGTCTCACCTTCAATAACCACATCGCCACAACAGTCAGGAAATCCTTTTATGTGGTACACCTCATCACTAAGGGCTTTTCATCCAGAAAAAAGGAGGTCATTGTCCCACTGTACTCATCCCTCATTAGACCCATTATAGAATACAATGCCCCATTTGGTATGTACCTCTCAAGACATCTGCAACAACTGGAAAGGCTGCAGAAATACCTCACTAAAAGAATCACAGGCTTAAAGCAGATGCCCTATGCTGACCGCCTTAAAAAACTCCAGCTATACTCTGTCGCATATCATCTACTCTGAGGCAATCTCTGCTTAACATACAAGGCCATGTCAAACCCAGAGCTATTGGACATGCTACACTTACAGAAATCCTAATCCCTCAGAGCCACATGCTCCAGGGATCTAAATCTTGTCATCACAATAAACAAAACATGCTGGAGGGATGGGTTCCTGACCAAGAGTCTCCCCAGACTCTGTAATAGACTGCCCATACATGTCAAGCAGAGCGCCACTTTGGCCCTTTTCAAAAGGAACCTTGATGATTGGTTGGGAGAAAGGAAATTCACCCCGGGGATCACGTTAGTCGCACTGCTAGACAGGGGTCCAGGGAAGTAAATAGTGTGGGAAGAAATAGCCAGGGAATTGTTATGGCTAGGCTTGTATAGGCCCTAGGGCCAATAGCCTAGTACCAACCTATGAACCTATGAACCTATTATCAATTTTAACAATTGGCTAAGCTTCTGGTGACATTCAAAGGGGATCCAGTGTCTGTCATCCTGGAACGACATGCGCAACAAGCTGCGTTGCTTCGCAAGAGATGGCTTGCACCTGTCACCCCCTAGGCTTTTGAATACTGGCCAAGGCTCTTGCTGCCCCCATAGTGCCTTTTTTAGGCAAGGCTCAAAAGTCAAACCCACCTCTGTAAACAGCACAATTAACGAAAAACTGAGGGTTTTGCTACTCAACACCAGGAGTTTAAATCTCAAAATGTACATGCTCGAAGCACTCCTCAGTATGGAGAACGTCGACATCTGTGCAGTAACTGAAACCTGGTTCAAGGCTCCAGAGAGAACCCCAGCCCTACCGGGCTACAACGCATACCACATGCTTCGGCCACAGAACACGGACCAAAACAAAAAAGGAGGGGTTGTATCTATATTCATAAAGGATACCTACACCTCCAGGTTAGTGGTGCAGCATGATTCCTCTGAGATCATCTATGTGCAACTAACATCGAGCAAATCTGCAATGCAAATTGTGGCCTGCTACAGATCACCCTCCATGACCCAGGACCACCACTCCATCTTTCTGGAGTCACTGGAAAACATGAAGGTCCTACCGAACACCCTGATATTGGGTGATTTCAATTACCTTACCATTCACTGGGAAAACTACTCAAGTACAAATTCCCAGGCCCAGTGATTCCTGGAATTCATCAACACAAATGCCCGGGATCAGCTGGTAAACTCCACTACAAGAGGTGAAAACATATTGGACCTGGTCATCACCAACATGGGCGACAGGTGTTCCACATCGGAGGTCAACCCGTCACTGGTTAGATCAGACCATAAACTAATCACTCTGGATGTCCACACCCCACCACCATCCCCAACTAAGGAAACCACAGTAAAAAACTTTTCTAAAGCAAACTTCACCTTACTTAAGACAGAGGTGGTAAGTTCCACAGCTCCCATGCTAAAGGATAACACTGCCCAAGATGCAGAAACCTTTAGAAATGCACTCTATGAGCACCTACAAGGATGCATGGATTGTGCCATCCCTAGCAAAACCAAGACTCACTCCTTTAAGAGAAGAAAACCAGTTTGGTGGACCCTTGCAATAAACAGGCTATACAATAGAAGGAGGAAACTAGTTCAGAAAAAAAGCAAATCCCAAGAAGGAAAGACATCCCTGATCAGTATCAGTAAGAAACTAAGGTCCCTCATGAAATCATCCAAGGCTAACTTTGAAAGAAAAATAGCCAAGGATTCAAAAGATAACCACAAAGCCTTTTTTAGCTATGTTAAGAATCTAAGTGGCAACTCGCAGATATGCACTGAACTAGTGCAAAATAACACAAAATATACTGAACCTACTGATACTGCCAACATCCTGGCAGATAAATTCAGTGCAAACTTCACCCCCCTCTCACCTCCAAAAGGGTCCACAACAATATCGGAAAAGTGTAGTGTCCCAAAAATCACAGACACACAGGTGAAAACAGCCCTTTCAAAAGCCTAAAACACAGCATCAATGGGACCAGATGGTGTCCTAGGCTGCATCTGAAATGAACTACAGAACGAACTAACCCCCCACCTAAACACACTGTCCAACCTCAGCCTCTCCACAGGCTACATGCCCATAGAATGGTGCAGAGCAACGGTTATTCCTCTCCACAAAGGAGGGGCCACAACTGACCCAGGTAACTATCGCCCCATAAGCCTGACTAGCCTGGTCTGTAAGGCTATGGAGTGCATCATTATGGAACTCATTAACAAAGACATTGGGAACCTCCAAACACTTGACCTCACCCAGTTCAGCAAGGGCAGATCATGTCTACTAAACCTGTTTGACTTCTTCGAGACAGTCACCAAGGCCATAGATGAGGGAAAGGTGGTTCACACAGCCTACCTTGACCTCGCCAAGGCTTTCGACACCATTCCTCACTATATATTACAGAAAAACTCACCAGCCTGAACATAAACCCCTATGTCATGAGATGGGTTGCCAGCTTGCTTACAGACAGAACTCACATGGTAAGAATAGCGGGCTCCATGTCTGACTCTAAACCAGTCACAAGTGGTGTCCTGCAAGGCTCGGGCCTGGGACCCCTACTGTTTGGCATATACTTCTCAGAAGTACAGGTAAACACAGGAGGACTGTGGCTAACCAAGTTCTTGATGACTCCAAACTGGGAGCCATAATTGACTTTCCGGCTGACATGGACATCCTCCAAAAGGGCCTTGCTGAGACAGACACCTGGTGTCAAAGTCATGGCCTCAAGCTAAATGCCAAAAAATGCGTAGTCATCCCATTTGGGAAAAACAAAACACCCAATAGCTACCACTTTGGTGGCAGCCTCCTTAATACAGAAGAGGTAATAAGAGATCTGGGGACCCAGGTAGATAGTAATCTCTCCTTTGATAATCATATTGCCAAAGTAGATAGGGAATCCTTCTATGTGGCCCATCTAATTACTAAAGGGTTCGCATCTAGAAATAAAGAGGTTATAGTGCCCCTCTACTTGTCCCTCATTAGACCCATCATAGAGTAAAATGCCCATTTGGGATGTACCTCACAAGACACTTCCAACAGCTGGAAAGACCACAAAAGTACCTCACCAAGAGGATTACTGGCCTCAAACATATGTCCTATGCAGCCTGACTGAAAAAACTCTGGCTGTACTCAGTGGCATATCACTTACTCAGAGGTGATCTCTGTCTGACTTACAAAGCCATGTCCAACTCAGAATTGATGGACATGCTCCACCTAAAGAAACCCAAGTCACTGTGAGCCACACGCTCTAGTGAGCTAAACCTTGCCACAACAATAAATAGAACATGCTGGAGGGACAGATTCCTGTCACAGAGACTCCCCCATGCTTTGGAACAAAATTCCAAATTACATCAGGCAGAGCCCCTCACTAACACTCTTCAAGAGAAACCTTGACGAGTGGATCGGTAACAGAAAATACACCCCTAGGATCACTTCATTGGCTCTGCTTGACAGAGGATCAGTTAATTAATCAATGGGGTGGTGAAAGCTGACACACTCTGGCTTGGCTTATAAATGCCCTCAGGCAGATAGCCTAGTACCTACCTATGAACCTATAAAGTACATCAACACCTATGCTCTGTTATTCAAAGATACTAAGCCATTACAGTTCCAAGAAGTAATTTATATTCTGTTATGAATGTATCCAACAACACATATGGACTTGATGCAGACTGTGAAACTGAAAAGTTTTGCAAAATGTCAATTTCTGTGATTATAATATAGTACATTATTGATTATTTTGTAATTTTTGTCTAGCTCTTTGACCAGTTGGACTTTCCCAGTCAGCAAATGTAATTAAATAAAATAAATAAGTACATTTTGAGTGACTAAACAAAGCACAGCAAAAAATGCAGTGGGATATCAAGGAAGCTGACCCCTTCAACCCGTGCAGGACAGGGCAAACTATCAAGATCTTTTAAACTCTATGTGCAGGAAGCTGCACTTGGCACTAATATAATTCCAAAGTCACAAAACCTTGAATAAGTTAAGTCACTTACCAAACAATTGTTCATTCAGTCATATGTTTTCCTCATATAGACGTCTACCACTGTTCCACACAGAAAAAGCATTCCTACCAACAGAATGTCAAACCAGCATAAGAATGGATATGTTGTTTTAATCGTCAGCAGCAGTTATTTATGGTGGTAAGATAATGTCAGCTAAGTCTGTAAATTTGCATCAGTATGGAAGCTATTCCCTGCTCCCTATATCAACAATATACATCAGACCAACCAAAGTTATACGGAAGTACACATACTGCTGCTATTATATGGCCTGACTTGCAAAGAATTCCAGCATTGACATATTACACATTTGAAATGACTACCTCATCAATTTTCCATTTCCATGAGAAGGTGACAGATTGATGATAACAGATAAAAATCTTTCTTTAAAAACGACACTCAACAAAACCAGCAATGCTAATCTTTTTCAAAAAGTGACAAAATAATTAGTGTTCTAATTTTGTAAAATAAATGTAGGATTAGTTAATGCACAAAGTTTATAATGCACAGTTATTCTAGTCATATATTTGCATAGTTCACAAACGGCATCAACAAAGCAACATTAACACTGTTATTTCCAGAACAAACCCTGATAAAAAGATGACAGATCAGTTTTCATTTCTGCAGCAAATAAAAGCATTTTTCCGAACATTAACCTAGACAGTGGATATACAAAAATGCTGCAGTTTAAACTAATGTTAATATCCCAAAGAGCATTCCTGAGATCCTCATGTGATTTGTTTATTTAGTTTTCTTTGAGCCAAGTCTGGGTCATGAAATAGGACAGATTAATTCTCATCACAAATTCCACAATATATGAGATCTGACACAGAATTTCTGAAGAATAATATTCTTTTTTTATAAGATCAAAAAACACTCAGAATTATTTGTATAGCATTAAGCTCATTGATTGCTATACCTTTTCCAGATAGTAGAAGAATCCATAAGGCAGCATTATTAGTATCTTTTTCTCTTTCACCTGTTTTCTTGTTTGCTGATTATTTATCCTGATCTTAATTAAATCTTTTGATGGCAATAATTTTTTCATGATGTATCTGATTTGCTTTTAACATTGGAATGACATTTTCTGCATAAACAGTCTATTCTGTATCTGATTTGGTGTCATTTGAAATGTTTTGAAACCTGACAAAAGCTGTTGCTGTTTCTTTTCACTGGGCAATTTAATTTTGCAGACTTGGATGCTCTCTCTATCTACTTTTTTATTTCCTTTTTATATTCATTCTCATCAGCGTTTGAAGAATCAAACCCTTTCCTGCAAGCCTCATTTAGTCAGCTGAGTGTACTGGAGACCCCTTTCAACCATGAGTTTGTCCATGGGACAAATAATCTGTGTATTAACAGAACTTAATTACTAAATTCTCCTTATTTATAATATAGCATTATGATATTTTATTTTATGAAACAATTCACCCAGTCTGTTCCTGAAAAAGATCAGTTTTGATAAGTGTACTACCCCAATTTTCATATAAAAACAAAATAAATAATTGCTATGTAGTGTAATACCCTCATAGCTGCAATGACCGCATAGTACACCTGAAACATTTGTAAATAAAACTTTGATGACATGCTGCAACTGAAGAAAACAGAGCATAGATTTTTTTAACAGATTTCCTTTCAGCACAAACTAAATGTAATAATGTACTTTGAAACATGAGTACAAAAACATTATCAGGTATTAATGGCTTAGTATCACAAATGTCCAAGTAAACAAAAAGGATTACTGCAGGATTTGAACAGAGATTATTGATTACTGACATGACTCTAAAACTGCATTTTCCATGCCACAGATGAAGTTAATTATCCTATTTATACCTGTATTTGATCTCCATATATTTGACAAAAATTGTGGCAGAACATTTCATAATTCTCTTCTGTCATGGTTTCGGTTAGGAAAGAATTCCATGAGCTAATGCAGTCTTAAAATCTGGTCTTTTTCCAAGGGCTAGACCAAAGACCAACCTCAGAAAGGCCAGTGGTCACTGACCACAAACCCTTAGTGAATAGCAAAATTTACATATTCAGATCTTTATGACTGGAAAAATAACCCTGATTTTAAAGCCTGAATGAATGGAATAAAAGTAATAATGTGACCCTCGAAGGAACTAGCAATCATTTTTCATTCTCAAAAAAAAAAGGCAGTGCTCAGTTTGCTACTGAAGGTAGTAAATTTAACTAGAAGGTTGTGCGTTAGGCCCAGCAAGCCAGCACATAAAACTCTACTGCCAATCATTAGCGGACTGGAGTTCCACTGTGGCGACCCCTAACTGGGAAAAGCCAAAAGACACACACACACTTAATGCCAATTTGCAGTATTAGTAGTAGTGCATTGTAAACAAAGATGAGGTTAGCAATAAGGACATTATTCTTTAACTTTGGCATGAGTTAGTAGACCTTGATTGCCCTTATAGGAAATTTAACAATATAAAACAGTGTGTAATTAGACCTGGGAATCTATTCACAAGCAGTTGTATATTGTCTTAAAGAAGAAGTTCTTATGATATATACTGAGCTGTATCTGTGAGATGGAAAAGGTGGAGATGCTAGAGGTCTGAATACTGGCAGCCTTCTTTAGCTTCTGATGAGTGATGCAAATCGAAGTTACAGGACATTTTTGACAGTTAATTTATTCACTTCAGTTATGGCATTGGTATGTATACATAAATATATATGGGTCTACTTCAAAATATCGAAATACCAGAATATCAAATCCCATTTCATCAAGATGAAAAGAGTGAATATACTTAATCGAATAGTTACATCATTGTAAACGATGCCCGGGAGAGGAACTACTATATCACTGGAAAGATTAATTCATCCTGCCATGGAAAGGGTGGTATTCTACCTGACATAAAGAATGCAACGTAGGTACTCCCAGTCATAGGTTCAGAGATTGTCATGACTAACTGCAGTTATGATTACTACAGTATAATACTTTAGGATTTTAATTTGACTGGTTATCACACATTTTTTAGTACTTGTTGCCCCATCTAAACATAGCAAATAACATCTACTTGTCACATCACAGATACAATGATGTACTAAAAATTATACATATCCAGAGAGAAGATTTATTTAAAGTGTTTGTATCAATTAGGCACAAGTTATAACCTATTACCTACCAATAGAGGTAGATATGCACAAAACGTATGTTAGATAATACTTATCCTGCTGTGGCTTGGATGAACAGCCTGTGACATACATTTATGATGCCAGTCAGAGTGAATTGACAATGATCTCTGTATTAAAGCAGATAAATACTGCATGTCGTAACTTGGAGTTAGATCTGACAATATTCTTCTAATGGCAAAAGCGCCCATCTATTTGTTTTTAAATAAAGAAGTTTTTATTTCTAAACACATTATAAGTCCTTGATTTCTCTGAAGTCTCAGCTGAGCTTGTCTACAGTACATGATTCTTTTCTCCTGATCTTTTAGGATTCCCAACCAGCAGCTTTGTTGCTCACAAAAACAGTGTTCCAAGTGGTCTATTGCTTTTCCTCATGGGAAGGAGACTTCTTACCTCACATACCTCTCACCCTCTTCTAAAAGAAATGGACAAAAACAAAGCCATGAAAAAGGTGGTACAAAACAAAAAAAAAAAATACAATTTAAATATCACTTTTACAAACTTAAAAAGTTGATAAAATAACACATTTTACATTAGCATAAATTTGCTGAAGCATTTGAAGTCTGAAACTCAAGCGTCTGTCATTATTTTCTAACTTCAATCTTTAATACTTTGCCACTAATTTGCCAGAAAACCATAATTTCATGAAAAATAGACCAAAAAATATGAGGCAAAAAAATCTGGACATTCTGCAAAAATCTGTACAGTTGAGAGGCATGAGGTTGGAAAACTATTGTGCCTCACAATCTTTTTTTTTTTTTTATTTCTATTTCAATATATATATAAATATATATATATATATATATATATATATATATATATATATATATCTGCATTGTAGGGTTTTTCTGACAGTTAATTCATTCACTTTAGTTATGGTATATATATATATATATATATATATATATATATATATATATATAGATATATATATCTTGTCTCTCACACTCTCTCATCATCATCTTCTTTCGGCTGTTCCCGTTAGGGGTCGCCACAGCAGATCACCTGTTTCCATTTCTTCCTGTCCTCTGCATCTTGCTCTGTCACACCAACCACCTGCATGTCCTCTCTCACCACATCCATAAAGCTTAACTTAGGCCTTCCTCTTTTCCTGTCACCTGGTAGCTTCATCCTTAGCATCTTTTTCCCAATATACTCAGCATCCCTCTTCAGCACATGTCCAAATCAACATAATCGTGCTTCTCTGGCTTTGTCTCCAAACCTTCCAACCTCGGCTGACCCTCTAATATACTTATTCCTAATCCTGTCCACCCTTGTCACACCCAGTGCAAATCTTAACATCTTTAATTCTGCCACATCCAGCTCAAACCCCTGCCTTTTTGTCAATGCCACTGTCTCTAACCCATATAACATAGCTGGTCTCATTACCCTCTTGTAGACCCTCACTTTCACTCTTACAGGTACTCGTCTCTCACAAATCACTCCTGACACTCTTCTCCACTCACTCCATCCCGCCTGTACCCTCTTCTTCACCTCTCTTCCACACTCACCGTTATTCTATTGACCCCAAGTATTTAAACTCATCCACCTTCGCCACCTCTGCTCCTTGCATCCTCACCATTCCTCTATCCTCTGTCTCATTCACACACATATATTCTGTCTTATTCCTGCTGACCTTCATTCCTCTTCTCTCTAGACCATATCTCCATCTCTCCAGGGTATCCTCCATCTGTTCCCTACTCTCAGTACAGATCACAATGTCATCTGCAAACATCATAGTCCACAGGGACTTTTGTCTGATCTTGTCTGTCAACCTGTCCATCACCATTGCAAATAAGAAAGGGCTCAGAGCTGATCCTTGATGTAACCCCACCTCCACCTTAAATGCATCCGTCACTCCCACCACAGACCTCACTGCTGTCACACTACCCTCGCACATATCCTGTACCACTCTTACATACTTCTCTGAAACTCCTGACTTCCTCATACAATACCACAACTCCTCTCTAGGCACCCTGTCATATGCCTTCTCTAAGTCTTCAAAAACACAATGCAACTCCTTCTGACATTCTCTGTAATTTTCCATCAACACTCTCAGAGCAAACATCGCATCTGTAGTGCTCTTTCCTGGCATGAAACCATACTGCTGATCACTAATCATCCCATCCCTTCTTAACCTTGCTTCCACTACTCTTTCCCACAACTTCATGCTGTGACTGATCAATTTAATCCCTCTGTAGTTACTACAGCTCTGCACATCACCCTTATTCTTAAAAATCGGTACCAGAACACTTTTTTTCCATTATTCAGGCATCCTCTCACTTTCCAAGATTTCATTAAACAATCTGTTAAAAACTTCACTGCCATTTCAGCTAAACACCTCCATGCTTCCACAGGTATGTCATCTGGGCCAGCACCCTTCCATTCTTTATTCTCTTCATAGCTATCCTTACTTCCTCCTTGCTAATCCATTGTACTTCATGATTCACTATCCCCACATCATCCAACCTTCTCTCCCTCTCATTCTCTTCATTCATCAACCCATCAAAGTACTCTTTTCATCTCCTCAACACACTCTCCTCGCTTGTGAGTATGTTTCCCTCATTATCCTTTATCACCTTTACCTGCTGCACATCTTTCCTAGCTTGGTCCCTCTGTCTAGCCAATCAGTACAGGTCCTTTTCTCCCTCCTTAGTGTCCAACCTTTCATACAACTCTTCATATGCCTTATCCTTAGCCTTCACCACCTCTCTCTTTGCCATGCACCTCATCTCCTTATACTCCTGTCTACTTTCTTCATCTCTCTGACAATCCCACTTCTTCTTTGCCAACCTCTTTCTCTGTATACTCTCCTGTACTTCCTCATCCCACCACCATGTCTCCTTGTCATCCTTCCTCTGTCCAGATGTGATACCAAGCACCTTTCTAGCCATCTCCCTTACTAGCTCTGCTGTAGTTACCCAGCTATTTGGTAACTCTTCACTGCCACCCAGTGCCTGTCTTAACTCATCCCTGAACTCCACCTCACAATTACCCTTTTTCAATTTCCACCATTTGATCCTTGGTGCTGCCATCACACTCCTCCTCCTCCTCTTAATCACCAATGTCATCCTACAAACCACTATCCTATGCTGCCTAACTACACTTTCTCCAGTCACCACTTTACATTCTCCAATTTCCTTCAAAATGGCCCTCCTACATAAGATATAATCCAACTGTGTGCATCTTTCTCCACTCTTGTATGTCACCCTATGCTCCTTCCTCTTGTTAAAATATGTATTCACCACAGCCAAGTCCATCCTTTTCGCAAAATCCACTACCATCTGACCTTCTGCATTCCTTTGCTTAACACCATACCTACCCATCACTTCCTCATCCCCTCTGTTCCCTTCACCAACATGCCCATTGATATCTGCTCCAATCACCACTCTCTCACCCTTAGGTACAGTCATCACCACTTCATCCAATTCACTCCAAAATTTTTCTTTCTCATCCATTGCACACCCAATTTGTGGAGCACATGCACTAACTACATTCATCATTAAACCATCAATTTCCAGCTTCATAAACCTTACTCTATCCGACACTCTTTTCACCTCCAAAACACTATTAGCATACTGTTCCTTCAGAATAACTCATACGCCATTTCTTCTTCCATCCCCACCATGATAAAACAATTTGAACCCACCTCCGATACACCTAGCCTTACTCCCCTTCCATCTGGTCTCTTGCACACACAATATACCAACCTTCCTTCTGTCCATCATATCAGCTAGCTCTCTCCCTATACCAGTCATACTGCCAACATTCAAAGTTCCGACCCTCACTACCACAGTCCTAGCCTTTCTCCTCTCTTCCTGTCTTCGGCCATATCTTCTGCCTCTTCTCCTCCTCCTTTGGCCAACAGTAGCCCAATTTCCACCAGCACCCTGTTGGCTAACAGTACTGGTGGCGGTCATTGTTAACCCGAGCCTTGACCGATCTGGTATTAAAGTATTTATTGGTGTCTGCATAAAATGATTTGGCGAAGTTCTACGCCGGATTTCCTTCCTGATGCAACCCTCCCCATTTATCCGGGCTTGGGACCGGCACAAAGAAATGCACTGGCTTGTGCATCCCCAGTGGCTTCTTTCTCTCTCTCTCTATATATATATAAATATATCTATCTATATATATATCTATATATATATATATATATATATATATATATATATATATATATATATATATATATATATATATATATATATATATATACATACACACATATATATATATATATATATATATAAATGTGTGTATGTATGTGTGTTAATGTATATGTATATGTATATTTATATCTATATCTATATCTATATCTATAACTGTATTTATCGATCTAGATATTAAGCTGTAGTTCCAGAGGATAGAGTGATAGATCATACAATAAGAAGAGGATTGTCTCTAGAAATTAACCTTGTAGGACCTCCTTTCTAACAGATCCCACTTATAATCAGCAAGACAAGAGGCCACCAACACTGGGCACATTGACATTGTTCCTAAACAATATCAGTGGACATTCACTGACCCTGAGCTTTCAAAGTCTGGCCAGTAGTTTAGTGAGTAATGTACCTATTTAAAAGCTCTTGTCAAGTTAACAATAACAACAGCTGCACATCAGACTAACATACTTTTTTCATACTAAAAATTATAGAGTCTGCTACATTGTACCCAACAGAAGAAGGGTTATAGCCTCATCTAAAACCATGTATGAGCCCTAAAACTGTGTTTGACTTGAGTAAAAAGGTTATAAAAACTGAAGTATTCACAAACTATCTTTTGTAAAACATTGTTAGGGTAGGTATTCTTTATGGGATGAAAGATTTGGGAGGGTGTAGGAGAGCATGCCTTGGGAAGCAAAGAGACAGTCCTCTGTTTGAAAGACAGAAGTAAATTTCCATTGGAGAGTGTGATGTTAGAGACTTAGGCCAAAGATTTCACTATTACTGAGCCTGCATTAAAAAAAATACAAGATGAAATGGGTACATATCTATTAAAGGCTGACTTATCAAGGTTATCGAGTATCTTACAATTTGTTCTTGAGGAAATCTCTTTGAATTTAAAAGGAGGGTACAAGTGCATGGTGAACTTTGATTTGAAGAACAGAAGATTAGACATGGGCACAGATGTTATTATGTGGTTCTTATCTTCTTTAACTAGAAACTGATTTAAGGACATGCCATTATTTAGACTAGAATTATTGCTATCTGCTGTAATTTCCTTAACTGGCTTTTCATAATAGATTTTAGCAACTGCCTAGGAATCTTTGTTTATTCCTTATACATGGAGTCTCATCAATATCAGTGGCAACATTACAAAATTTCATAAAGGAAAATAGCTTTAGTACTTATCTAAGTTCAGATTGACTTGCATCCAGTTTTGTCAAGCACAGTCTATTATATTCAGTCCTGCAAAATCAACCAAAGTGTACTTTTTCTTTCACTCTTGAATGTATTGGGAATGACTTGTCCTGCATTTTAGTGAGAGCCTCATGTACCACAACCCAATTGATTTTGTCAAACATAAGAAATGTGTCTTCCTTGCATACTTGGAAATGCTCAACTCATGGCTAATGCACAAGAGCACTCGTCCATCTGCCTATGTAACTGAATAAACTACTGGAAACATCAGCCAGGTATCTTTATTATTCCACAGGGAGGGTATCAGAGAGAGAGTCTCCTAGATCTGCTAGCTATAGTGATTTTATCTGGACTAATCCTTTATACTCCATTCCTTGTTAGTCCTATCATCCTCTCGGTCAGAGGTGGGATACTAGACTTCACTCGAGCCCTCTGGATTACCTCTGTTAACTTTTTTTCATTTGGGAAATTCTTATGCACATTGAATTTCCTGTTCCTTTATGATTTCTTCACAAATGTCTTTATTGTGTTTTTCATTATAAGTGACTGACAATTAACTCTACCAGGATTTACATTTTCATTTTTTTTCAAATAGACATTTAGTTATCTACTTTTAAATTTATATTCTGTTTTGTTCTCTAAATTCATTTTGCTGCATTGCTCCTCACCTTGTCTGATTTCCTTCCTTCTACTAGATTTTCTTCTGCTACCGAGTTTCTCATTTCATCTATTTACTATCTTTTTTTTGTTTCCTACCATTTCCTTTACTATTTTTTTTCTTTTTTTTCTGTTGTTTTCTATTTTCTTTAAGTTTCTGTTTGCTTCTATCTATTGTTGTCTTTCCATAATCCATGATTACATGATGTATCGCATGCCAGCAAAGCAAATGAGTCAAACTTTCCTTTTTCCTTCATATTTTTAACTCTTTCATTTAATTGAACATTTTTGCAAATTAATATTTTCTGTTAACCAAAATATCTGTCTCGTACAGATTGTTAGATTAGACTGAAAAAAATATTTGTTTTCCTTCCATGGATTGACCTTATCTCCCTACACATCTCATGTATCATGAATTATTTTCTAATGTTTTATGAACATAGTCTCTTGAACAGTTATAATCTCTATTAAGTGAATGCTGATTCTAGCATAGTATGCAGAACTTTGAGTTTTATATCATGACCTGGTATTCTAAAGTTTCAGGCTCATACACTAACACACAGTCTTTCTCTCTCGCTCTCTCTCTCCCTCACTCATTTTCACACACACACACACACACACACACACACACACACACACACACACACACACACACACACACACACACACACACACACAGAAAACCCAAAAATAATGGGGTACATAATCAGGGACAAATGTTTAAATGTTACTGTAATTTGCTTAAAATGTTTATAGCACAGCAGATAATGCATCAATATGCATTTTTTGAGCAATAGGAACAATGAAACTCTAATGTCAGGGATTATTGACTGACTTTAACTCTTAGTGATTTAAAACAAAATCAAATATTTTTATGAAGGTCTGTGAAAAGATATGAGGCAAAGTCAGGATGTCTGGCAAAATCAAGATAAGATGGCAGGTATGGTATACAGCTATTTTCTATGCTGTTCTGCTTAGTGTATACTCGTCTTGGAAATCCAATAAAACATCCTTATGCATTGCACTTTTAGATTTTAAATCTACTCTTACTTTTTCCTACTACAGTACTGTAAATAGAGTAAAAAATACAGTGCCGGCTAGGTTATCAGCAATAACCCTTACCAGTCTGCCATTTTGTCTTTCCCTAATATATTCATCCTTCAAACATGCAGTAATCTTGGAGCTGATTTTATTAATTCGGAGATCAATGCAAGTCACATTCTCTTTTATGCAGTGCATGAGGACAAACCCACCCACTAAAAGAAATTCAGTTTTGTTTTGTCTTTGATCATTGCATCTTTCTAGAGACAATGCTTTGTGAGATATAATATCAGAGGTGTGCTGTCTTGACAAATTACTTTTAAAGGATCTGAAGAGCGTACTGCTAAAATTATTTTTTTGTTTTTATTTGTCTGTTTCTTAACTGGGTTGAAGGACTAGTTTGATGATCTTTAATGGCCATGATCTGAGGCAAGAAAGCACAGTAGAGTTAATACAAGTACAGTATACATTGAAAATAAGTTCACAAAACAGAAAAAAACTATCCAGAGAATTAAGCATATGCAGAGAACTGGAGGTTAGCACTGCACTAAGCAATAAGATGAATCATTTAACAGGCATAAAGCAATGCAAAATAATTAGTGTACCAGGCAATAATCGTAAGTGAGTTAAGAATGCCTATAGCATAATGCATTTGACATGTTTAGAGTCTATAAATGGAATTAGCTATGATTAAACAACAAGATATATGAAGGACAAAGAATACTTTTTACAAAGATTCAAAACATGGAAAGCTTATCGAGGGTTGTCCAGTAGAGAAAAAAAAAAAAAAGCACAATAGAAACTCAGTTACATCAGAATGATGACTTACCCATAACGGTGCATTGTTCGTGAGCATACAAGTTGTCAAGGGTGGGTATGACGAGGCATACTATCTACTTAAAGGAGTGCTGCATCTCTGCTCAGTAGATCTTTCAATGGCACATTGAGAAAGAAAGATGGAATCCATTGGCAGCAACTACACAGGTGAAAGGTCAGGAGTTACACTGGGAGCTTAGTGGCTATATGGCGACTATTTAGTCACTTGTGCAGTGCCAATTTCTTGTCTATTTTATTTAGTTTAATTGGAGGGGGGTTATCAAATAAGTCACTGATGAAATACTTTGCTTCAAAATTAAACAAACAAACAAACAAAAAATTAAAGAACCAGTTCAAAGGCTATCTTGGTATTCGGGAGTCACCCTAGTGGTGGAGAGGGGGTAATTAATTTAATTTATTTATTTATTGCTACAAGTTTTAAAAAAAAGAAGAAAGATTAAAGAGTTAAAGGAAATCATTACTTAGATATGCATTCCTCTACCTGCAATCCTGCCTTTCATACTGTATGCCCATTTGGTATGAGCTGTAGTAGGGAGCATAGTGTTTGGGGATTTGGCATAATGTTTATGTGTTTACCTCACATGAACAAAGTGGTGGTCTTGGCTATCACTCAACAAAAAAAAAAGCAGAAAAGAAGAGAAGAATAAATGCGTATATTATGTTGGTATGGAACAATCAATAGTTGGGGCATCTTTTGTGCAAGTATATAACAATACATATGTATATAAATAAGTATCTGTGATTGTACTGTTAAATAATAATATATAATTAATGATCAGTATGCTTGAGTATTCTGAGGAGTTTACCTCCTTGGATTGGTGCAGGGATTCTAGTTTCTTCCAAGTGATGCTTTGTACCTTCTGTTTGTGCTAAGTGATTTCTTTTATGTAAGGGTTGTACAGTTACCATATTTGGGTAGGGGCATAAATATAAGTTTTTTGGACTTGTATGATGTTTTCCACTCATGTCATTATAATTTATTTCAGTAAGGCTATTTAGCACTGCATGTTAAGCAGCCTAACTATGTCATTGTTTGTTTACCTAGATTTATATTGAGTGTGTTTGTGTCTGAGTGATGTCAGGTGTAGAAGACTGCATGCTTTCACCAAAATTTTAGAGTTAACTTCCAGTTTCAAGTTGGTTGCTTGTGTGGTAAATGTCTGAAGTTAATATGGGGGATGTTTTGGAGCTCTCCCATGAGGTAGTCAGTCAAAGTTTTAGTATGGTGCTTTTAGCTGTGGTTGTGTGTCATTTCATTAAGGGATTGGGCTCTGTTTTGGCTTATCAGCTTGGGTTGGTCTAACGTACGTATGCTTTCCTTGTATGACATACATTCCTGCAGCTGGTTCCAGGGTTGGTTGATGTTATCCTAAGCAGGTAGCAGATGAGTTTAAGTGTGAAAAAGGTATTATGCACAATTGTTATGGTGTGGTGTATTGCACAAGGTTCTTATAGTGATTTTGTAATGGCTGTCTATGAGAGATTCTTTTCCTCATCGCTTCTTTGATAAACTTCCTAGCAGTTATTGTTATGTTGGATTTGGTAGTTTAACTGTTTTTCAACTTTTAGTCAGAGAGGGATGGGCACACCCTTGGTATTCGGGCAGTGTCACTTGTGGAATGACAGGGGCATGGGATTCCAGAACCGCCACAGCAGCTTTGCAGTGTTTAGCCACTGTGGCATTTTTCTGAGTCAGTGTCCTGGGAAGACAAACAGCTTGATGGCTATATATTCTAGAAACCCACAGCAGCATAGCATCCAAAGATGCAGTGACTTGCCATTTTTGTTATTTTTATTTGGAAATCTGAGTGTTTTTTTTTTAGTTTGACATTCCCCCTTTGTTGTGTTTCTTATGCTAATCCTCTCTATTTTCCAGGTTCTTCTCTAGTCCAGTCAGTTAAAGAGAGATGGTTTCAAATGGCACAGAGATTCCTCTGGCCAAAGGGTCACCCCTTCCTGCCCATCAAAATATCAACAGAAGCACAAGGTAATGTCTTTGGTAGGTCACTGGGGCTTAGAATTAATGGTAGGGTTCAATCTTCTGAGGATTGTTTAGATGAGTTTATAAATTCTCTATCAGGAGATGGGAGGGTTGGGTTGTTTGACTTAGCTCTAGAAAAAAAACTTTGGTGCCTCTGCAGCTGCAGTTCCTGGAGAGGGGGTAGGTACTGATGCTGGCTAGGTTGTCCACCATCTTTACCCAGTTTACATATTGAGTTTGAGGAGATCAATGGTTCAAGGAGGGAGATCCTCCCTCATCTGGATGACTGTGCCTCCCAATTCCTGTCCCCTATAGCTAAGCTCAGTGTATCAGGTTCCAATTCATCAGGCTCTCATATCACAGCACATGTTCCCACCAAGGTCAAGGACAAGATTATCAAAGGGGAGTTTGTAGATATCTTCGACTTTGTGGGAAATGAGGGAATTAAGTGCATCTTGGATGCCAGCAACATCTCTAACAAGGTCTTGATGGCAGCCTTAATTGTCATTAAGTAGAAGACAGCAGCCAAGACACCAGTTAGGAACTGGGACACTTGATCATTGGGTTTTGTGGTGTTCATGGTTGTGATCATCAAGAAGGACTCCAATCAAGCTTTGCCTTTAATAGCTTACTTTGAAACCATAATGGAAGCCCATTATGTGAAAGGAGGTTCTGAATTTTTGAATTATGATCAGTTTTGTAGGATGCTGAAAGCTCTCAATAAGTCCCGCAGATGGTAGTCAAGGCATCCTGGCATATGGTTCACTGCCATGATTGATAAGGAGGTGGTCACAGGAACTGATGGCGGGGTTAGTTATGTGATGGCAATAAAGTTTTGCTGGGCCTTCAACCAAGGTAAATGCATTTGGTCTGCTTGCAAATATAGCCACATGTACTCGAGATGTGGGCAAGGTCATCCTGCTTCCAGGTGCTGGGGGTTAGTTGTCAGGGGTAGGGCTGTTTTTCCCACTTCGCAGTAAAAGGTGGAGATTGAGGGGTGTGACACCTCATTTCAGGCTAAGCCACATTTTTGTGGACACAAAGTACATTTTGGCAGTAGACTTGAGCATATGGCTCAGTGCCATGATGGATAAGCAGGTGTCCACAGAAATTGATGGTGGGGTTGGTAATGTGAAGGAAATAAAGTTTTGCTGGGCCTTCAACCAAAATAAATGAATTTGGCCAGCTTGCAAATACAGCCATGTGTGTTCAGGATATGGGAAAGGTCTTCCTGCTTCCAGATGCTGGGGGTTAGTTGCCAGGGGTAGGCCTGTTTTTCCCACTTTTCAGGAAGAGGGGGGAGTAGGAGGGTGCAACACTTCCTTTCAAGCTAAGCCACCTTTCCATGGACACAAAATAGGTTTAGGTAGGGGACTTGAGAATACCATAGCAATCTCATTCCCCCATTTGCCTAGATAGGCTAACCTGCTTATTAGCAGATTATCCAGATCAGAGTGCAGCAGTCACTCTCTTAAGGATTTTTTCAAGGGCTTTCCTATTCATTCCACAGATCTGTTAAGATTCTAAGTTAACTAATAATCTGTCATCAAACAAAGAACATAAGCAAATTGTTGCTATGTTGATAGAGAAAGAGCCTTCAGCTGACAGGATAATTTTCCTTCCCTCCATGGTGTGTGTTTAAAATGTCCCCATCAGTCTTTTTCCCAAGAAGCAGGAAAGCGTATTTTAGCTAATTTATCATCTGTCTCACCTAACATATGAGTTCAGTCAATGATTTTATTCACATAAATCTGACTGAGGTACACTACTCCTCTTTGGACCAGGAGGCGGAGGTCATTATGGGCTATTCCAATCCCTGGCTCTGCAAGATGGATATACAGTTCGCTTTCAGTCTTCTCCCTGTGAGGAAAGAAGATCGGCTGTATTTAGGTCTCCTGTTTGATGGTAAAATATTCTTTGACACTGCAATGCCCATGGGACACTCTGTGGTTTGTGCTACATTTCAGCTATTTATCACAGCTGTACATTGGTGCTGGCAAACGCGAGTTCCCAGCCAGTCAGCAGTTCACTACTTACATGATTTTCTGATAGTAGGGGAGGGTCAGGATGGTGCTTTAGAGGGCATGTCTGTTTTAAAAATGGCTTTGTTTTGAGTCAGGATTAAGTACTATTGAACAATGACAAATCAGAAGGACCAGGCCGAGTTTTGACTTTTCTTGGTCTGGAAGTCAATACATTGATAAGTCATTCAAGCTTCCTTTGCCGAACCTTCAACAAGTCCGTCAGTTACTTTGGTGATGCATCTAAGTTTGAGCAGGAGAAATCATGCAGCTGCATATGTAACTGAGCTTTGCCTGCAGGACAGTCTCCGCAGGCAGGACTTTAATGTGGTCTGCTTCTGACTTGTTGAAGGGTAACAATCCCAAGCACTACTTTATGCATTTGATCAGGCAGGTCAAGTACGACCTCTGACTCTGGTTCATGTTTTTGGTTCAGTTCAATGGAGTTTCTTTTTGGCAGTTCACTTGTGCTACCTCCACTAACCTTGAGCTTTTCACTGATGCAGCAAGTGGATCTGGTATGGGGGGTTACTTTCAAGGCAGCTGATTTGCTGAAAGCTGGTTGGTAAGCTGGTCCAAAGACAGGAGGGGAATTATGTTTTTGGAAATGTTTTCGATTTGTGTGGCAGTTTTGGTCTGAAAGGACAGGTTACATAATAGGAGAATTACCTTTCACTCTTACAATATCTCTGTGGCGCATGCTCTCAGTAAATATTCTTCCAGGTCCAAGTAGTTCCATTTGGTTATCAGGCTTTTGTTTTGCTGAGTTTAGAGATTAATTTTTCATGTGTTTATGTCCCTGGTCATCTTAACACTATACCTGACAGTATTTCCCCTTTTCAGTTCACCAGGTTTCGCCAGTTAACCAAGCAGTCAGATCCTAAGGGTGCTTCAGTACCTGTGGGAGTTTGGCTAACTGGAGAAGAATAACAGGATTGCTGTTGGTCAGCTCTTGGACCAGCAATACTAGGAAGGCATACTAGACATCCCTCCAGGTTTTCAAGGTTTTCTACAGGTGTTTGCCCTGTGGTCTCAGAACAAGGGATTGCAGTTGTTACTCCAATTTTTAGTGGCTAGGTCCACTACAGGTGATTCACATAAGACTGTTAGAGTGTCCCTTGCAGTTTTGGGGTGGTTGGAGTATTTTTTTGGGCCTTCAGGAAATGTCAGACCATTGGATTATTGGGAGGGTACTCTTGAGAATACTCAGGGGCCTTCCCAGAATTCCAGAAAGCCTACTGATAGACAACTGCTTCCTCTTATCATCTGAGGCCTCTATAAGACACTGGGTGATTTTCACACATTTGTTACTATAGCAGCTTTGCTCATGTCCTTATATGTGGGTGCCTTCCATGTCAATGAACTACTCCTTTACCTTTGCTGGGAGGACCTTCTCATTAACAGTAATTTTATCCTGGTATGAGTAAGTAAATCTAAGATCAATCAGTTGAGTAAAGGTCAGCAGGTGTGTTTAGGCAAGGCCATTGGGCTGGCCACTTGCCTGGAGTACTGGCTTAGATTTCTACATAATTTCACACCCACAAAGAACAGGTCAGGCCTGGTTTTCATGCAGGCTTTGAGTAGGTGTTTTAGCCTGGTGGAGATCAATTTGTTAGACAGGCTATGTCAGGGCAAAGAATTCGTCCACAAGATTACTCTTTGCATTCCTTCTGGATAGGTTGTACTTCTGACTTGGCCATGAAAGGGGATTCTGTCAACGTTATTTAAAGAACTTGGGTGTCTGATGCCTTTTTGTTTTACAACAAGCATTAGTTTTTATTTCTGTTGCAGGGAAGGAGATTTGGCTCGTGGGCCATTCTTTCATTGAGAGAGCTACAGTCCAAGTCTTGACCCACCCAGCTGGTCATTCAACTTCCTTTTATTTTTAACAATTGGACAGTTCATTCTTTTGGTTTCCATGCCTTCCATCTGTTTCAGTTCTGGAAAATCTGGTGTAAGATTACCATGGAGAAAGGGTTACCCAGAATTATAGTCTTACAACTTGGGGGTAATGATTTGGTTCAGGCCTCTAAAAAAATCCTGTTGGTTAGAATGCTCTCTGATATGCACTGGTTGCATCAGCTGTACCCAAATATGGTTTTGTTCTGTCTGTCAGCATCCTGAGATTTCACTGGAAAGGCACTAGAATGTCTGGTGCCACTGAGAGAACCAGGCACTTCATCAACCATAGAGTCTTGTGGGCTGATAGTCAAATTGGTTTCCATGTAATTCAGCACAGAGATGTTGACAGACTGGATCTTGATTTTTATGATTTGGACAATGTTTGTTTGAATAACATGGGTCTGGATTTGTTTAATTTGGATATTGTTTTTGCTATTAATGAGTTTTTCAAAGGTTAACTTGGTTCTTCCCATGATCCAGATTCTACTTTTTGAGGCCAGCTGTTCAGTAGAAATGGCATGGTACATGTCGAGTTGGTGCTGAACTTATGGCTTCACCCCCCCTTGCCCTCACATTCCTGTTCAATGGTTTCAGCTGTCCTCAGGGTGGACCCAGATTTTACTGGAGGCCACATCAAGGGGTATGTGGCTGGTAAGGATGAGATAAATGGGTTTGCTAGCTATTCCGAGGTAGCTTGGAATATGCACCCAAGTTTTTCTGTAGTGGCAGCCAGAAATGGCTGGGTTATGCCAACTGGCTTGAGATAACTGGTTTAATAGTCATTGGTTGTATATTGTATCTGAATTATTGTGGCATCATTAATAGTTGTCAATGGCTGTTATTTAATAAAAGGTTGCAAAGTCAAAGTGGTGTGGTTTCAGACTCAGCTCAGTGGAAAATGATGAGTTACCCATAATGGTATGCTGTCCATGAGCATATGAGTCATCAAGGGGGCTTGGCAAGGCGTACACCCTACTTAAGGGAGAACTGCACCTCCACTCAGCACAACCGTCAATGGCACGTCAATCTTCCCTCCTAACCCTCATCTCAGGGTCAGGCGGCAGCCATCCAGCTTCACCCCCTTTATTTTCCTCCTGTTACTGTTCAACAGCCTCAGCTCTATTCAAGTTGTATGCAGATTTGACTGGTGGGCCACATCAAGGGGTATGTGACTGGTAAGCATGAGTTAAAGGGGTTTGCCAAAAAGTCCAAGGTATCTTGGAATGTGCACCATGTTTTTCTGTACTGGCAGGCAGAACAGGCTGGGTTACACCAACCGGCTTGAGTTATTGGTTTAATGGTTATAGGTTATATGCTGCATCTGAATTATTGTGGCATCATTAATGGTTGTCAATGGCTGTGATTTAATAAAACTTCACAGAGTCAAACTGGTGTAGTTTCAGACTTGGCTCAGTGGACAATATAAGTTTGTCTAAATATAAAATATGGAAAAAAAATCAGAGGGCTCATATTACAGATTATATACAAGTTTCAAATGTGCCATAGACATTCTCTATCAATATCTGTTGATTCATCCTTCTCCACCTAATACAGAACACCATTATGTCACTCTGAAGAGCTGTCTGGTTTCTTCTAACATAATGAGCAGAATGCCTTTTGCTCTGCCTTATGCATGCAATCTTAAATAATGATACCACATTTTATCTAAGCCAAAGGCTAGATGAGAAAAATAATCCTATCCCATGCCAGCTTGTGTCACAATATAATAAGGCTGCACTGCACTTCAGAGCACAATCTTCCCAATCTTCTACTGACCATGCCTTAACACAATCTTAGGACCTACCTTTTTGATTCCCTGCCTGCTGGAATTCATAACATTCATGATTAGAATACTTCTGACAAAACTATTAAGAGTTATTTTAACTTTGTTTTTTTTCTGCCTTTGTCTACCAACCTACCAACACATTGCTGTATAATTATTACTTACACTAACACATTACTTAATTGCTTTATTCTTCAAATTTCACTTTTAAAATATGCTCTCACAAATTGAACTTTTCTTTTATTTCTTTCATCTTTCTATGTTTTGAAGAATTATTGTACTCAGATTTTATTCATGACCCACAAACGTTTTATATATTGTTATGTACTGTTGTCTTTTTAAAAACTCTGTTCATATATTTTATTATGTATTCTATTTGCTTTCATTCTATTGAATTGCTTAAAGTAATTATTATTTTTCTTAACTGATTTTTCAAACTTTTTGTACATATATTGTACTTGGAGCTTTTCTCCTCAGGCTTTCACATAAAAGGGGCAACTTATGCCAAAATGGGTAGTCCCACTACAGAAATGTGAATAAATAAACTACATAAAATGGACATGCTCCACTTAAAGAAATCCAAATCCCTCCGAGCTGCACGCTCTAGGGACCTAAACCTCGCCACCACAATAAACAGAATATGCTGGAGGGATAGATTCCTGTCCCAGAGACTTCCCATACTCTGGAACAGACTACCTATCTATGTCAAACAGAGCTCCTCATTAGCACTCTTCAAGAAAAATCTTGATGATTGGATGGGTAATAGGAAATTCACCCCGGGGATCACTTCTGTGGTTCTGCTTGACAGGGGCACAGGAAAATAATTTTCTTGGGTAGCCAAAGCCAAGGTACATTTTTGGCTAGGCTTCTATAGGCCCTAGGGCCAATAGCCTAGTACCTACCTATGAACCTATGAACCTATAAAAATAAAATAAATAAAAGTCCTGGGGGAAGAAAAGAAACTGCTCTTGTTTGTCACCCCATAACATAACTAACCTAACTAGTCTAACTACCTACATAATCTTATTACAATTTTCCCATCGGCTTTGTTCCTGACTGATAACAATGCTTCAAAACTTCTTAATGTTGCAAATATGTGTGTACTTTATTCAGCTTAAAGCCGTATTGTGTGACAAGGATCTTTTTTGCATGCATTTACCTCATTTTATCAACTCAAAAATCATGCACTCAGGTTTCACCAACTCACTGCTGGTTGCCTGAATTATGCAAGACTCGGAGTGAAAGGCAAGTTTTTAAAAACCTGCACATGCCTCCCTCACCTCATGTGACTCTGCCATTACACTCCAGAAACTATAAATATACTACTATTGAGGTTATAGAGTTGGATACAGCATATTTACTGACATGGTCTGTATACTTGAATGTTTCACAGACAAGTGTAAACAAACTAGTCAAATGCAACTAAATGGTGAGCAGCAAAAAGATGACCATTTACCGCACTTGTTGTGGTATTCATAAAATTGCTCAGCACTATTGTCTTCCTTACAAGTTCAACTATTATTTAATGTACATTCGAAATGATGATTTATATTCATACCTTTTCTCTGTTGGACTGTCATTGATATGGGTCTGTATAGAATCAATTCAGTACCTTGGTTATTAAACTTTAAAAAGAATATATAAACACTGATTCAAAGAAGAAGTAAAACAAGAAAAAAATTGAAGAACTATAGATAGTTGCAGAAATTTACCTACAATGTCATGTTTTAAAATACTGCCATGTTGAGACATTGTGTGTTTAACAGAGAAGGTCCACATCTACCCCAGTGCTGAAGAAGAGAAGATTAAGAGGAGAACAACAAAGGTTCAAAACATATGAGATGGTACTGGAGCTGTAAGGTGCGAAACATTTAGGTCCACACTTAAAAACATTAAGGACAGGAAAAAGCAGCAACAAGGTATTGATTACTAAGCGACCAGAGTAAGCTAACATATATTTTTGCTTGTTTTTCTTTTTATTCCAACCAACCAAATAAACAAATGTTGTTGTCTTTCAGCTTTTCCTGGTTAGGAGTCACCACAGGGGAACTCCAGTCTGCTAATGTTTGGCAGTAGATTTTGATGAACGCGAGGTGCCAGCTCAACATTCAATGAAGGCAAGCCTATTTACGCATGTCTTTCGAATGCCCTCCCAACCGCGTAGAGGACATGCAGACTCCACATGAAGGCACTCCCTGCACTCCAGCCGAGAATCGAACTGGACAACCTCTTGCTGTGAGGCAACAACGCTACCGCTGCACCACCGTGGCTGTTCTCAACCAAATTAACAAACAAATAAATAAATAAATAGATGGATAGTAGTCCTATGCATCTAAAAAACTGAATAAATTGCTACAGGAAAAAAATGAAACAAAGCAAATACTTTAGGCAGTGTTCAGAATCAAATAATACAGTGCATTATGTGAAATAGCAATAATGATGTGGATTGGACAGATGATTCACTGAGACAATAAGTGTGACAGCTCTACCAAGGAAATAATGTGGTATGCATTTATACTAATTATTACACTCTGATATGCTAATTAGTGCTAACATGCTAATCAGATAGAAAGATTAAGAGCTTCAGTGATAATCTATTCTGAACCCCAGGAGTTTAGAGTCTGCAGGAGAATCACTTATTCTAACATGTGGCAACTAATATCAGTAGTAGCTGGAGAGCATATGTCAGTGTCTGCATTCAGAACCAGTACCTGCAGTGCTGAGTGCCATGGCACTCCATTTTACAGTAGGGTCAGCCAGCTGGTAACATACTATTACCAGTATGATCAGGGCATTGTTCACTGCTACTGTGAGGACAGAGACACCATATGGGAATCAGTAGCTATGTAGCTTCATAGTTTTATACTTGGCTACAGACCACAAGGGCCTGTATAAGCCTAGCCATGCAATCCTACTCAATTGTGTTGCTATGTAACATCATCTATTACGAGTAGGTATGTTTGGAAGTTTCTAGATGTTATGTGTTGAGTATGTTATTTTGGGCATTTCTGTCTGCTTCTGTCTATCAGATATATGGGTGTCAGACCCAGGATGAATTTTAAATTTCTCATCCATTTGTTAAGGATTAGGGATGGAGTGTGCTTCACATAGATGGGGAGCTTGTCCTAGAGCATGGGGATCCTCTGAGACACATATCTGTCTCACCAACATGTCTTATTCATGTCACAGTCAAAATGTAAATCCTTAGATCTAGTGATACTGATGCTGTTTGTTTTGTGAATGTACAAAAGGTCCATCACTGCTGAATCCAAGGATGCCTTGTATGCCAAGCATAGATAGGTTCTCAGTAACCTGTGGCAGATAAGCTATAGAGATAGGGCTTTAAGGTGATCCACATAGCGCAGTACATTTATACCCTGGATTCTCCTAGTAAGGAACCTTTGTGGGGAATTCTAGTTGCATATATTTGATCAGGTACATGCCAAAGAGGGAACTGTAGTCAATGATGGATCTAAAAAGCCAAATAAAGTGGCACTATGACTTTGTTTGACCTGGTTGCCATGCACTAACTTATAAGTTGGGTGACACAGAATGCTTTTCTTACTACCTTGGCCACATGCTCGTCAAAGTCCAGATTGCTGTCTACATATATTCCCAAATGTCTCACTACTGGGTCAACTCTTATGGGTGATTTATTGATTGAATATTTAGCCTGGGTGGCAGTTTTCCCAAAATGCACTATAAAGCATTTCTTGATATTAATCTTTAGTCCATGACTTTGGTACTAGTCATTTGTCTGTGTTAGACTCTATTGTAAGATGTTTGTGTCATGGGGGGAATCTGTGATAGCTCCCAATATGCAGTCATCTGTGAACTTGGTCAACCAAAGGCCCTTGACATTAGCCTTTACCTCCGAGGAATAGATGCCAAATAGGAGCAGTCACAGCATGGAGCCTTGAGGTACCCTGCTGGTGACCCGTCTCTTAGTGGAGGTGGTATCACAAAGCCTGACTTCCTGGGTGCTGTCTTATACCAGCTGACAAATCCAGTGAGTTATGTATGGATTTATGCCCAATTCAGTGAAATTGTCAACTATACTCAAGTGGGGTATTGTACTGAATGCCTTAGCCAGTTCCAGGTATACAGCATACACTGTTTTCCCTTCATCTATTTCCTTGGTGACGTTCTCAAAGAAGTTCACCAGGTTTAGTAGGCATGACCTTCTACCGACAAAGAAAAACTGGGTTGGGTCCAGTGTCTCAAGGTTGCTTATGCCTTTGTTGATCAGTTACATGAGAATTTCTTCCATGACTTTTCATATTAGACTAGTCAGACAAATAGGACTGTAGTTTCTAGAATCAGTTGATGATCCACCCTTGTGAAGTGGGATAACCACTGCAGTCTTTCATTTTCATGGCACCTAGTCTGTTTTGAGGCTATATTTGAAAAGTGGCTCAAGTGGTTCTGATAGGTGTGCTGCCATTACATGGAATCAAGGTGGATACATGAAAAGTCTGTTACAGTGGACATAAAGATTTGTGTAGTATTATCTGTTCTTCCTACTGGTGGCTGTTCAGGTCTCTGGAAGGGGACACATTAGGAGTTTCATAGGCATCAGCTTCATAAATCCTATTCCACTTACTTGGTATGATGGAGCAGCTCATGGAGAAACATGTTTAGTATTCATGGTCAGCAGAGGAGAGAACGACCCTTATTTGGACATTTTATAAAACAGCTAATTTTCTTGTGGTTCTAGAGGCCACACACTGAGCTACCATTGCTATCAAGGTCCAACTTGCTCCACATGACATCTAGCATAGCAAGCAGAAGAACTTCCAGTCCTTCAACTGCCAGGTATAATGTACCACACAGGGCATTATATAAAATGAGTTTGTAATCCAGGCAATTCCCATGATTCCCACATCCCACATGTATGCACACACACACACACACACACACACACACACACACACACACACACACACACACACACACACACACACACACACACGCAAACACATGCATACCCACACACATGTGCATGCACACACATACACATGCACACATCTCACACAGTCACACACTCACACACACAAACTCAGATACATGATAGTTGCGGTAACCATTTGAAATGATGGGATCCCCAAGAGTGAGTATTGAAACATAGAAATTGAATAGCCACAATAATGGATTTCAGTATACTAAGTCCTAGATGCTGTTTGTTAGAATATTGCCATTTCTCCAAGGTATGGTGATCTCAGAGTTGGTATATGTAAGTTCAGGGGTTGAGGGGGCTTGCCCCCCCCCCCCACAAAAACATGTTTTAAAGGAGAAGACCGATTTTTGAAATTCACTCTTCTACAGTGTTTTCAGTCTTTCTGGAGAGCTTGTCAGCACTTGGCATTTGGACTACAGAGTCGATAGAAGTAACAGGATTTTTTTGCGTTGTGACTTTTCTCGGGTTAGGTTGACAGGTGTGTGTATATATATATATATATATATATATATATATATATGGATTTCTTAATATTCTGATCTCTTGACTGTAGGAAGAGGAACACTCACAATGGTAGCCATTGTTTTGCATTGGAGGTGATACTTGATATACCATTTTACCATGGCTTATGAGCCCCATCTGCAGCCTCTATGCCATGGCACAGATGGAGTATAATACCGCATTTTCACAGACATGCAACATAATCAAGTATATGAAGATCTGAAGACTTGATTCTGTTCTTTGGATATATCTTGTGGCATCCTATTGAATGACTCAGACCCTGCAGCAAGATATTTGTAGTCTATACAGTGGTACGTAATTTGATTTCATAAAAGTATTTACAGTGTGCAGACACTATAACACTGCCATTCCTTCCTGCAGCAGAAACATATGATGAGTTAGATGAGAAGTTTTGAAAATATTCAGAGTTAAAAAGAGTGATGCAGAGTCAGGTATGAGACACTGTGACACTGACAAAGAGGTGGCATCTGGTTTACAACTATGGACCATGCAAGGAAAAACACAGAAGAAAACTGATGCATTTATTAACACTCCAAATGGCTAGGAGTGGATTACATTGATTGGTCATGGCATGTATCAGACATGGTCATACTCAAAGAGGCTAAAACAGTAGGCACTGCATTGTCCTCATCATGTGCACAGGAAGGGTTGTGCATAGTGACAGAGAAAATAGCATAAGTGGATCTGTCATGGTTGGTGAGTGTGGCAGCACTGCGCACCACTATGAGTTTTCATAGGTGAGTCAGGGATCACATCCTAATGTGATAGAGTGGAGCTTCCATGAGTGGAATGCCATTTGGTTGCACCGAGTGGTTCCACATTGACAGGGCTAGAGACATCCTATCCATGGGATTGTGCACCTTGTTTATAGTGCATACAAAAACCTTGCTGTAGGCCCCATATCGCATTTCAGTAGAATGTTGGCTTCTATGATATGGGCACAGGTAGGTATTGTTCACTTTAGTGCTACAGGGGAGTGTGAATGTGTTGAATTGTTAGACCCTAATTTGCATGTCAGATATGGTGTGCCTATAGTGGAGAGAGATATATGTTAGCCATGACCATGTGAGTGTTCACGCACCAGAGTGGAGGCAGCTATGGACAATATGGATAGTGAATTTATCTCCAGAATAGAGTGTGTCTCTTGTGTAAGCACTGCAGGCCATTATGCAATGAATACCCATTGTCCAGCATGGCCATGGTCTCATTTGTCTGTATCATCAGAGCTGCACCAATAGCTGCCACCTGAACCACCAGTGTCCTCAAAAAGTCATCACTGCTCCATATCTTTATATGCCACATGCAAGATTTCTGACAATCCCTGAAGTGATTGCAGTTTCTCATGCTGACTCAACTGACATGGAATGAGTAATGGCTGATGATGCCTGAATATCTGACCTTCACATTCATCAATTGATGTCAAGGATGACACCATGTTCTGAGAATGTTCTGGGTTTATGGCAGTGATGGCCACCAGCTCACCTCTTCTCTATACTGGGTATTTGCATCTCAGAGGTAGTTTGGCCCTCTGATGCAATCTGCCATGGTGATTTCTGTGTAACTTTGGTGGGACTAGCATGGATGTGTCATCCTGCATTGAGCACATAGGATTCCAGAGGTTCATCTCTCCCTCCATCATCTCAGCTTTTAGTGAAGTTATTATGCCCTTCACTGCCAACAATGCAACTGTGCAGTTTTGTTATCGGACTGTGCCATGTTCATGGTGTCATCATCATCATCATCATCATCATCATCATCATCATCAACCATTGCTGACATCTGGCATTAGGCATTTTCCAGTATGTTGGGTGGGATGGGAAACATGAAATTTTATAAGGATGACATACCTGATGCATTCCTGGATCAGATTTGTAACTCCCAACACTACGTGGCACACAGCTTTCTAGATGCTACTTGTATACGCATCCTATGGATATACTTTGTGGTGAAAATTACTGCCAATGCAGTCCCGGTGCCTTTGGATGACTGATATGCATATATATTTGTCTGCATAAAGCATTTACATTTAGAGTTGCTGACAATAGTAATGGCACAAGACGCCATTAGCCTGGTGCATCCCTTACAAACACTAGGGCATTTGTCTCCAGTACATCTCCACATCCAAGCCAGTGCCAGGTATGAAGGTTCTATCACATTTCCCAGTGAGGGATAGCAAAAATTATTCTACATCTGTGTTGGTCATCTAGTCCCAGATCTGCAATGGTCAATATGTCTCTGGGGATAGTAATTTCCTATGCCTTGGTCTTGGCATGCCGTAACATATCAGTGATCCTGTGACACACCTGCACTATTGTCCTATTAAGTATAGCAATTGAATTTACATCCTGCACCAGTCTCTGTCAAACCTGCTTCAGGAAGAAGGTGTCTGCTTCACCCTTCTCAGGGATACCCTTACCTTTCTCAAGGATACTCATGCAGTAGGGTGTAGGACCTGTAGCAACACCTTCCTCGCCTGTACTATTAACTTTTTCAGCCAGTGATGTTCTTTGCTCCCATGACAAGACCTGTACAACTGAGGGTTGCAAGTCAGGATCAGTGTGTGTGCTTGTATGATTGTCTGTGTGACTTGACTATTGCCTCAGTACGGTCTTGTTGCTGTTGCCCTGTGTGCTGCCTTGGTGTAACCATATCGCCATTTCAGTGTGCCATAATGTGGAAGCAGTGAATGTGTTTGCTATGCTTGCTATCCATTGAACAAGTGTTAATAATGCACTCTGTTACCGATGTACTAGGGGCACAATATCCCCTGCAGCATGTTATGTGCTCCACATGTCTATGGTATGCCATTGTGAATCTTACACAGCAGGACAGTGACTAAGCCTGACCATGTTTCTTCTCCCCTATCAGGTTTAGTCCTCAGCATCCTGTCCTGCCTTGCTTTCTCTTGCCCTAATCAGTATGATCCCCTCAGCAAGACAGCAACCTGTCCTGTCCTGCCCTGTCCCCCATGTCTTGTCAGGTTATTCCCCAGCAGCAAGACTGCAACCTGTCCTGTTCTACTTTCTGTGCACTATCAGGACCCCAGAATGTCAGTCCCCTATCATACCATCTAATGTGTTACCCCCCCACACACACACACACACACACAAACTCCTCTGCTAAGTTACTATCCATATTGTTTCTGTGCACACTTATATACATACTGTAGTCCTGAAGTCCATTAACAGAAGTCTTGCCTGCTGTCTGTTTACTTCTATGACAGTACATTCAGATAGCCATTATATTCCAATTCTTTCAGTTGCTCAGTTTAATGCATTCTCCCAAAATATGGTTATCGGTGTTTTTATTGCAATAAACTGGGCCTTACAGAGCAGTAATTATGACTATGCTGTTGAGGTGATTTAGTTGTCTCTGTACTGCAATGTATTATCAGCCATAGTTAGTGAGACAATGCTTGAGCAGCCCTTCTGCCCTTTCCCATGCTGGGATCTTATGTATTGTGACTGTGCATGTGTGCTTGGTCATAGCAAAGCCTGGCTATGGTACTGTTAATTTGCATCATGCTACTGTTAATGTGCATTGATCTATGGTGTCTCTCAGTAATGTTTTTCATGTGATGCCTAATAGGTGTAGCTGTGAGTATCATTTTTCCATTGATCCACCTTTGAAAAATGCACATGGCCTGTTTAGTGGGTATAAAAGCTTTCTATACCTGCAGCATTTGGAACATAGCTAGAACCTGCTGGATACTATGAAGGGTCCCTTTAGAAAACTGGTGCCTGACATTAGCTTGCCAGGACACTGAGAATTTCACTGGCATCATGTGATCTGGCAACCAGTGAAGCCACACGTATAGCAACCTATGGCACTAACCAGACCTTGTTCTCAGTAGTATGAACAAGTTAGGGAGAAGCATCCAGCTTATTATTGTAAGTGTTCTGCACTTAATATGGCACTAGACATTAGACCTAGCACCTGTAGATGTATATGACTTCTGCTGTTAGGAATATGCTGTGTTGATTGTTGCTTGTTTTATGTTTTCCAGCAGCCCAGGAATTACAGGCAAGCAAGATGGTCTGTCTAAAGAAGTCAGGTAGACTCTTAAGAAGGTGGGGTAAGTGTAGTATATTACTGCTAGCACTCCACTGTGTTTAATGATGAGTAATGCACATTATTAATCAGTCATATTTGTTTTTCTCTGTCATTTTTTTTGCCTTTTTTTTACTTTGCGTTTCTTAAGTTACTTTCATTGTTCTGCAGGATTTGCTGTGGAGAAGGGAATGGTGAGTCAATGGCCAGCATGCTTTACATTACCTACTACATCTACTGCTGGGACTCAAGCAGTCCCCAAGTCTGCCTGTCTGCAGGATGTGGAAGGCCACAATATGAAGAGTGACCTTAAATGAGCTTTGTTGGCTTCCATGGCCACCTGTCTGGAGGAGGGGGTAAAGCTTCTTCATGTGAGAGTGGTGCAGAGGGGCTACTCTTAGTCATCTGCCACCAGTTGTGGTGACTGATGAGGACAATGGTGAATTGGTGGCTGCATGTCCACAAAGACAGCTTGGAGCATGTCCTTGTGTGGATGATGGTGTCATACAGCCAGCAAGCTGCATTCATCAGGCCACAAGAGCAACACCTGATTATGGTGTCAGCAGAACTGAATGACATCTAGATAGGTTTCCATCTGGGCCAGACTGGCAGGCCCTTCTGACCACCTTCACACTCATGTCTCCCTATTATTTGGATGTACTTCTCCTTGTTTGTAGTTCAGTCCTATTAATCACTAATTTTCTACCTTCCCCTGTCACTCTTTTTATGCATTACTATGTTAGTCTGGTCCTACTTCCTTTTTGATACCCTGCATCTTAACTAAACTTTCCCCTTGCTATCTTCCCTTCTTCACTCCTTCTTAAAAAAGCAGACATCCTGTACCTTTCTAATGTTGCCCTACCTTTATGTGTTACTATCTCCCCTGTCAGTGTTTGTCTGAATTCCCTTTTAGTTTGTCTACCCCAACATTGTTTTCTATACCCGGCACCCTATCCACACCTTTACTTTGCTGTCCTTCCCATGAACTCTCCTTCTTACAAACAAACAAACAAACAAACAAACAAACAAACAAACAAACAAACAAACAAACAAACAAACAAAAAAAGAACTAAGCCCCTATAACCATAAAAAAGTTAAAAGCTTCTTCCTGTTGTCCTGATGTCTGTTCCTTTGTATGAGCTTCCCCATTTCTATATGTACTGTTTCATCCCTTTCACCACATTTATTTGATTAAATGGCTTGATTCGTTGCTGTATTTCCCTTGAATGGGCTAATCACGGTACTCATATCCCATCTATGGGGGTATTCAATGCATATATCAATGCACATAGCATGGGGAACACCACCTGCTTGCTTCTTTCCTCTTGGGTCAGTTGGCCATTCCAGTATAGCAGTTACTACCTATATCACAGCTAAAAATCTTCATTGTGCAATTCTGCAAGCAGCATAGCCATGGAATGCCAGCATTCAAGCAGGCATGTTTAATCTGCACTGACACACAATACTCAAAATTCACTATACTATTTACTGCATTATGTTTTTCTCTGAATACTTCAGCATGTGTGTGTGTGTGTGCGTGTGTGTGTGTGTGTGTGTGTGTGTGTGTGTGTGTGTGTGTGTGTGTGTGTGTGTGTGTGTGTATGCTTGTATATGGGTTGTCATTCTACAAGAATGCCAATATAACAGTATTAAAGCAGAGTACAAAACGTTGGGAGAAAATGTTACATCTTTCTAAAATCTCTTGAAATCTTCAGATATTTTCATTTCCCAGTCCACTGAACCACTGAATACCTTATCAGATACCAAGGTTTTAATGACCTTAGTTATACCTTTTCAGCTTTCTGCTAATCTTTAATTGAACTAAGACAAACCTATTAGTATTCCATTTTATCTCTCTTTCCTGAAAAGATTATCATAGTATTTTGACCATGGTCATCATTGAAAAGTTCTTTTTATGCAAGTTTAGTGCCATGTCCCGTAATTCTTCAATAACGAGAATTATATTTATAAACCTCATTCTATTCAGCATTATCTCAATGCTCTAATCCCAGACATTGCTTTTTTTTGTATTTCATAGTATGACTGTTGATTATTTAATTTAGGATTTCATACTGTGACTAAAATTCAGAATTTGATCTTGCTAGAACACTTTAAAGTGGAAATTCAGTAAAAGGAGAGTTTATTGTAATAAATGTTAGAATAGCATCCATAGTTTCAGCTGTCTTCATGTATGTTAGTTCTGGACCAAAAAGAAAAGCAATTTGCAATCAACAGAAATACCCAGGACTTTAACGCTGCTTAATGTTTTGCAAGTAGACCATGTCAATTGATACCTTTTAGTTACAGGATTTAGCTAACTACATGCAACATGATTCAAATGTATTTTGTCTAGATTGTTCAGCCCAATTAACAATTATCTTTAAAGAATCTTACACAGTTTTGAAGTCTGTAGTGATGAATATGACCTCTGCTAACCTTGAGCAAATTGCAGATTTGATATGGTACACTCCTTAAAGAGATTAATATTACATATTTAAGAGTAAGAAAAATGTTTCTACTAATGAGTTACTTCAACCTCATTCCTCTTATTTCTCACTGTGCTGCATGATGCACATAGTAGAATCTGCCATAGTCTTTGTCTTAATCCATTTTGAAAGTTGAGTTTCTGTTTGCAATTTTAAAGCTTTGGGGTCATTTAGAAACTTATAGTACAATGTGGTGGATGAATATTAGTGGTGGCTTTCAGGGTGAAAGAGATTCAGTGAGTTATCTTTCACAACCATGCTAAGCTGAGAAATACCATAGCCTGAATGGTATGCAAATAAGCACATAATGAGATGGAAATTAGCAACATTATTATAATGAGGATGATGGTGAATGCCAATGATGCATTGGCAGAGCAATTCAGAAATGTAATAAAAACTACATGTTGAAGCTGGACCCCTATAGTAGCTGCTTGCCAAAAAATCATGGTGAACAGTGACAATGGAATCATGTTAGAGGTAACAGCACGTTTAGCAGAAATGTGCGTGCGTTTGTATCCACACCTATATCTATATCTATATCTATTTCCTCCTCCATGACACATAAATAGTGTACAGTTACTATGTGGACAGAGGAACCATGAAGCAGCTGGTACATATGTGTTGCCCTTACATGCAGACTCATTGGATGCATGGAACACCCATTCCTGTGGACACAAGGTATGTGTGGCTTTAAGAATACTGGCTACAGGTATCTTCCAGCATCCAGCAGGAAATTCAGTGTGTTTATCCTAGGCATCCTAAGGATACTACACCAATTTTTAAATGCCATGCTCCAAGATGTGGAGGAGAATATGTAAGTTTCTATGCAACACAGAGGAGAGAAATACCACCATATGGGCATTTTATGGCATAGCCATTTCACTGTTGTGCTGGGAGCCATAATCTGCACCTGTATTATCATCACAGCCCGCGCAGGGGACTGGGGCAATGATATATCAACTGTAAAGGATTCTACTCCATCAAATGCCAAGTGGTCTGCAATGGACAGGGTAATCTATACACTGCATCATGTTCCACCTGGGCAGTTCCCATGATTTCTACATCTAGAACATGTGCAACCTACATCAATAGGTTCTGTGGGGTGAGTTTTCTATGGCATCCTTTTGGTGATAATGGATATGTCCTGAGGTAATTGCTAGTTATACCGATAAGAAACCTATAGACCATGATAGATGGTACATCAAACACCACCCTGTCACAGTCGGAAATATCATCCAACATGTGTTTGGACTGATGAAGGCTTGCCTCCACTGTCTAGTTATCTCAGGCTGCTTTTGGCATTGTGATCCAGAACAAGCAGCAAAATATTTTGTAAGTGTGTACAAGATTAGATAACATGTTGTTACACAAACAAATAACAGCAGAGGAAATTCCTCTTGTGGAACTCCTAGAGGAACTAACTGCAGGGGATGTCCATGTAAAACAAAGCTAGGTGCAGTAAGATGATGAACTTACTAAGAAGCTACATTTGGTTCATAACTGTGTGACAGGTTAGACATAGAAGACATTTGCAATGATGTATGCAATAATAATGCCAGGCTATGCTTTTTAATGCATACATTGGCTACACTGTGCATCAGACTCATGCTATCCAGGTAACAGAACAGTTGTCATGATATGCCTATTTGAGAATAGCAATGTGCACACTGGGAGGTACTAGTGTGGGCAAGTGTGTGTGTGTGTGTGTGTGTGTGTGTGTGTGTGTGTGTGTGTGTGTGTGTGTGTGTGTGTGTGTGTGTGTGTGTGTGTGAATCCTAGGTAAGTGTGGTGAGCCAGGAAAACTGGACAGAGAGGTGGTAATTTCTCTGGTGTAGTATACCTGGACAAAGGTGGTTGGTGCTGGTGGTTATGACTGTGTGCATGCATACAGATCAAAAAGAAGTTGCAGTACTGTGCAGGAAAACCTGGGACAGATATAGGGCACCCTCAGAAGATTTCTGCACTGACTGTTTACATTCTTTTCAACTGGGTTACCATACCTCTCAACCTCTTAGAGCAAGAAATCTGGAAAAAGCCATAAATAAAAGTGGGACAAAGGCCCAACAATGGGGACATTTTTTTAAATTTTGTTCTTGCAAACTTAGAAAATTGATAGAATACAAGGTTTTGCATTAACTTGGATTTCCTGAAGGGTATGAAGTTTGAAAATGAAATGTTTATTGTCAAAGGAAAATATACTTTAAAAATGATCAATACACGGTAGGTTCAGGTTAAGGCACTTTAATCTTGCAGCAAGGAGACAAAAACATGCTAATACAGAGTTTGTCTAACTAGAATCAGGAAATGCAAGCATTTTTAAACATTTTCTAATAAGACATTGCCTACCAAGCTGATGTAGCAAATCACAAGTTTTAACATCATCATTACGTAGCAGGTGTTTTTGTGAATTTCTGCTTGTACTATAAATTTTTGTGAGAAACTTCCTAAGAAAAACAACGTGGCCTAGGTTACCACCGGTTAGATATATGCAATGTTACCATTCAAGGTACTATGGCTAATTTGAGCACAAAAGCAAGTATAGATTGCAGTTCATTTCTCCAACAGTTCTTTGTTTGTCTTTATCTCTTCCTCCTGTAGCTGTACATGTTCTCATACCATGAACAGAGCTAATTGTTCAAAATCATAACATTATAGAATATGGCATTGTTCATTCATTGCTTCCTGACCTAGCAGTTAATCACCTGTTTCTCAAGTACATTTCCAAAAGGCATAAACATGAATTTTGCTGTGCTAGCAGTTACTAGGTCAGAGGGCATCTTGCAAGTTTCAGAAAGCACACTGCAGTTTCAAAAGCATTTTTTAGTCTCATATGAAACTAAGCTGTATATAAAATAGTGTATATAAAATAGAATAAAAAATGTGTTAACTCTTTTTGTTTCTAATTAGCATTAAGCACACACATTAATACATATTTTTCTGACATTTCCCCCCTGTTAATACTTTTTAATTCTATTTTCAAAAGCATAAACAGTTTGCTTCTTCTCCTAACCTCTTCCATTCAGGATTTGCAGTTAAGAGGGTCATTCAGTTTAGACTTATGAAAGTGTTTCACTTTTCAACAACTCTTCAATTTCAGTACTTTGATACAAAGTCTCAGAAACTGACATGTCTATGAAATCTTTGATTAACTTTTTCATGCAGGGAATACCACAATAAATGCATGCTCCTAATAGGAGTAATCCTACACAAATGGCAATCAGGATGTAGATTAGGATGGAACCCCACCCCCCAAACAGATTCTGGAAAAAGTCCATCAGAGGGTTTGGGCCTGGTTTGGCCATGGTCAACACTTGCTGGATCACCTCAAGATGATCGTTTATTTCGTGCTGGTTGTCAGGAATATATGAACAGCATTCGTCTTTGATTAAAGCGCACGTACCACCTCTCACTGCTAGGGTGAAGTCGAGAGCCATGCGGTTCTGAAGCACCACAGTTCTCATAGCATTCAGTTCATCAGTCACTAATTCGAGAGCAGAAAAAGTTGCATTGCTCATAACTTCGAGAAGTTTAGACAGTTTTCTCAGCTCCCAAATCTATTTCACTGCACCATATGCAGGGGCTATGCCTGCCCACGATATAATGGTGTCACTCAAGTCCATGTGTGTCAGTTTACCTTTGTTTTTTATGGAATTATGGTTTCTCCACCCTGCTTTGATTCATCCCACTGGATTCTCGGGTCTCTTGATTGGACTTCTAGGTTTACTGCTGACCTCTCTGATGTTTCGAATTTTTCCCTGAGGCAAAGCTGCAATGTGTCGTATGGCTGGAACCAGGTAAACCAAAAAACAACTGCCAGACCAATTCTCAGGTAGCCATTTATATGTTTTTTTCCCAAAAACAAAATAACAATTCTCTACTTTAGCATTGATATAAGCTTGCCCTGCATGAAACATTTCTTATCAATAATAGAAAGCTGCTTTAAAAGAACAGGATTATGCTGTATTCCATTAACACTTCTATGCATCTTATCAAAATATGCATCATAGTTTGTATCACAAATAGTTTTAGTCTTACTGGCTTTAATATAACATTTATAAGAAACAGTCACATTGCAATTGCTCCAACCCACCTGAATAGTGTCATTTTTGTAAAAACATACAATCCCTTTTTGTGTAACAGGTAGGTACAATGCTATTTTGTCTTGTGATTTTACAGGTGTAGTATCAAAAATCAAGTTTTCCCAGGTCTCATTGACCCCTAGTGGGACAGCAGTCATCAATAATCCCCCGTATGCTGTTGGTATAGCTGTGCAAATCCAGCAGTTCAAAACATTAAAAGTCTCAGCATACACATATTTAATTGCTTGGTAAGTGTTAGAGTTTGGATGCCAGTCTATGAGTAATGCATCATGTTTGTTCAGTTCAACTCGTGTGGCTGGGAAAAGGAAAGGCCACAGCAAAAAGATCATTGTTATCAGTATAGCTATCAGAATAATCATGCAAATTTTCTGAGGTTGTTCTGCATCTCTGTTTACTCTATACCTGGTCATTTTGTTCTCGTTGTACAACAGTAACAAGGTTTTTGTCCAGTTCAAAGTTCTTAACCAATTTACAGTGTGTCAGATGAATCCAGGACACTCGCTCTGCGATCTTGACTGCAGTGGGTGTTGACAGTAGCACCTGGTACGGTCCTTCCCACTTCGAAGAACTCCAGTTCTTTTTCTTCACAACCTTCACCCAGACCCACGTGCCGGGGCTATTACTGCTTCTGATGGTCTGGTTTGTTCTTTATCTGAAACAGAATTTAACTGCAAAAGTTTGTTATTCAAAAATCGCCTCATGTACTCTTCAAGTGAACTGTCAGCCTCCTGGTCTGTAGGCATGAGAGGTTTCCACTGAGGTGTATAATATGCCCTCCCAAACAGAATTTCAAAAGGAGTTAACCCTTTTACATTTGGAACAGTTCTCATACTCAACAGTGCCAGGGGTAGACAGTGCACCCAGTTCTTTTGTGTCTCACTAATCAATTTCCTAAGCTTGTTTTTCAAAACTCCATTGTGCCTCTCTACTAATCCTGCAGATTGGGGGTGGTATGCACAATGGTTTTTCAGAGAAATCCCGAAGTAATGGCTTAGTTGTTGTATAGTTTGATTTACAAAGTGTGTGCCATTGTCACTATAAATCTTTTCCGGTATGCCAAATCTAGGAATAATTTCTTTAATGAGGACTTTTGCAACAGTAGCTGCATCTGGATTTTTAGTTGGAAAAGCTTCCACCCATTTGGAAAACATATCTATAATGACAAGACAGTACTTCTTATTTTCGCATTTGTTCAGCTCTATAAAATATATACAGATAGTATGGAACAGATACGGTGGTGTAGGGAAACTCCCTTGCTTAGGTTTCAATGCCCCTTGTGCATGATGCTTGTTACAAACATGGCATGCTGCACAAAATTTTTTTGTGTAGTTTGTAAATCCATACGTTGTAAACACTCAATTCACTAACTGTACCATCCCCCTTGTTGAGACATGGCACTGCCCATGGCTCAACAAAGCTGCATATCTAAACAAGTTAGATGTCAAAATCGGTTTCATCTCTTTGGAGATGTACAGTCCTTTCTCAAGGATTGCTCCTTGTTTTATCCATTTTTGTTTTTCTACATTTGTAGTGAGTGTCTGCATTGTTTTTAACATTTCTAAGTCTAAAATCTCAGATGGTTGTAATTCCTCACTCAAAAGAAATACTTCTGAAGCTGAAGCTGCTTGTTTTGCAGCTGTATCAGCCCTTGCATTACCTTTTGAAATCCTATCCTGTTGCTTGGTATGAGCTACGCATTTGCAAATAGCTACTTTCTGAGGTAACTGAATAGAGTCTAACAAATCTAAAATAAATTGCGCATGATTAATTGGTTTACCATTAGATGTTATCATTCCTCTATTTTTCCACTGCTGCGCAAAAACATGTACAGTAGAAAAAGCATACTGGCTGTCAGTAAAAATGTTCACTCATTTACCCTTTGCCAAGGTACATGCCCTTGTTAAAGCAATCAATTCTGCTGCTTGTGCAGATAAGTTGTGTGGTAAAGACTTTGCTTCTAAAATCTCAGTATCAGAAACTACTGTATACCCCACTAGATCCTGTCCTGTAGGACCCCTCCTGCACAAGCCGTCCACATAGTATGTCACCTCAGCATCAACCAAGGGAACATCTGTGAGATCTTTTCTAGGTACTGTCTTTTGCTCAATCTCCTGCAGGCAGCAGTGTGGTTTGCTATCTGCAGGGGTTGGGAGCAAGGTTGACGGATTCAAAGTTGTGCATCGTTCAATTGTCATATGAGGTTGGCTCACCAGTATAGTCATACAAGAAAGATGTCTAGCAGGAGAAAGATATTCTACTTTTGCTTGCAGTAAAATAATCGTGACTGCATGAGGCACTCTCAATGTGAGAGGGTGGAATAACACTACTGAAGCTGAAGCCTGCACTGCCATTGCAGCTGCGACTACTGCTTTTACACAGTGGGGTAGGGATCGCGCCACTGGGTCTAGCTGTGATGAATAGTAAGCTATGGGGCGTTGTTTGTCCCCATGTTGCTGTGTTAACACTGATGTCATATAACCTTGCTTACAATCTACGGTCTGGAAAAATCATTTATAATAGTTCGGTAATCCTAAAACTAATGAAAAAGCTATCAGTTGTTTCAATTTGCAGAAAGCTGATTCTGCTTTTTGTGTCCACTGTAATAAATCTTGTGCTGCCATAGGCTTTTTGAATATCAAGTTGGTCAGAGGAGCAGATTCCAAGGCATAGTTTGGAATCCAACTCCGACAAAAATTAGTAGTACCCAGGAAGGACATCATTTCCTTCTTGGTAGTTGGTTTAGGTGCTTGTAATATTGGTGTTTTTCTGTCTTCATCTAATATTCTGCCTTCTTTGGATATTACATATCCCAGGTATTTGACCTGTTTTTTCCAAAGTTGCAGTTTGTTCTTGTTTACCTTGTGTCCTTGAGTAGCTAAAAATTGTAATAATGCTATGGTATCCTCTCTGCATTCTTGCTGGGTGGGGGCTGCCAGCAGAATGTTGTCTACATAAAGTAAAATCTGACTGCCTTTCGGTGGGATAAATCCCGCCAGGTTACTTGCCATTTCTTGTGCGAATATTGTTGGACGCTCACAATATCCCTGTGGTAGTCGCGTGTATATATACCTTTTCCCCTGAAATGTAAATGCAAACCAATGTTGACTATCAGGGTGTATCGGTATTGAGAAAAACGCATTGCTAATGTCTACCACAGAAAAATACTTTTGTTGAGGTTTCAAATCATTTAATAAGGTGTGTGGATCTGGCACCATAGCTGCCCTGGGTATAACTGCATCATTTACAGCTTGTAAATCTTGGACCATACGCCATTCTCCATTTTCTTTCCTAACAGGAAATAAGGATGTATTACATGGTGAATCGGGAGATTCTATCAATACTCCTTCCTTAAGTAAGGCTGCTATTATAGGTTTGATTCCTATTTCTGCATCCTTTCTTAAAGGATACTGTCTCTTTTAAGGTCTAAATGCTGATTTTGGCGTGATAGTAACTGGTCCTGCTGTACGAATAAGTCCTACATCTGACTTTCCTGTTGACCAGAGAGTCTCTGGTATGTCTTGTAAGGCTTTTTCCTCTTCCTCTAGTAAGAGTGCTACTCAGCTGTCCTCACTTGCCTGCGAGTGCACAGCTGGGTGTGTCTGTGTTATCCAATTCAGCTTCTGCTTTTGTACTCTCTGTTCGGAAAGTTTTAACTCTATCTGCTTTTCCCACCTTGTGACTTTTTCTCCTAGGTCTGCCCACTTCACATTTCTATCTTTAGTCAAACTCACATGTGGTAATCGATTTGATTTGTAAAGTGCTAGGAATTCCTGGGGTAATGAACAGCTTACTACACTGTTTCCTTCTGTGTCCCAGTACAAATTTCGTAATACTAATCTGTTAGCATGGTTTCTAAACAGTTCTTGCTCATATTATTTATCAGGTCCTGGTTTGCTACAGTAATATAGAGTGCAATGCAACAGATGCTGTTTATCAGTGTCAAGGGAGGGGGATTTACTGATAGCTACGTTCATCAATTCTTCGGTTACTGCCCCCGGACCAGTTGTAACCAAGTCCTGGCTGTACCAATAAAATGTTTCACCCTCCAGTCGCACTACAAAAGTATCCATTTGTCACTGTGCTTCCATACCCTGCATAGTTGGAACTACTGCGATGCCAAATGTCTGCATCAGGTATCTGCCCAAAAGATTTGCTGGGCATTTTGCAGAAACAACAATTTTGCTTTTCTGGGTCATCCCTGAAACAGGGTCTGTTATTGCTATGTTGTGGGAGAGTGGCTCCCGATACAGCTGTCCATTAGCTGCTTTCACTAATATGTAATCAAGTGATTCTGAATTTTCTGGTAGTTTGGAAGGATGTATCAGGGTCCGTGAAGCCCCTGAGTCACACAGGAATTTAATTTCCCTCCCCTCTACCAGAAGTGTAACTTCCGGTTTTGTGTCTACTAAGTAGAGCTCTAGGCTCAATAATGCTAAGTCCAAAATTTCATTTTCTTCATTATCTGTGATTTCATGCACATCCTCTATTTCTTCTATCACATCCTCTACCCCTTCTATCACATTTGCTCTTGTCTTTTCTTGTTTATTCCTTTCCAGTGATTCTTGGATATCATATAGTCAGTCCTCACCCTCCTTGTCTTCTGTGGTTACCTTTTTATTTTGCCTGCAATCCCTTGCTAAATGTCCCTTTTTCCCGCATTTATAACATTCACCCCTTTTCTTTCTCTCTTCAAAATCCTCTGATTGTTTATCAGATTGTTTGTTTCCCTGGGCATTTTTCTTACCCTTCTTCCCAGTTTGTACTACAAAGACTTCTGATCCATCTTCTACTGCAAATACTTGAGTTTTCTTTTTCTTTGTGCTATTACAATGTGTTAGAAAAATATATATTTACATATATGCTGCCTAGGAAAATATATATTCACATATATGCTGCCTAGAAAAATATATATTCACATATATGCTGCTTAGGAAAATATGTATTCAAACATTCAGACATATATAAGTTGTGTGGTCAGATATATAGAGAAATGTGTGCTTTAGACAGGAATAAATGTGCTCAAATCTATATGGAGAGCAAAGGTTGAAAAATAGAATAATATGTAATGCATTTAATTCTGTTTTACTAGAATAATAGTAGAAATAAACTCATATTATTGCTTGAAGCATGAGCTGCAGTGTGACTAGAAACTTGGCCTTGGCAGAGATCAGCTCGGCCTGGCTCATGTCTGTCAGTGAAAGATTATTTTGCAAAGTTAGAAAATAATGAATCTGTGTGCATGTGTATCTTTTCCTGCTTCCACCAGAAGAATAGCCTTGTGCGCACTATCAAAGATAATGTCCAGCTGGTGAACAAGAAAGAGACAAAGAGAAGCATTAAAGAAGACATGCACCCATTGTATTCGAACTAATCTAAGAGCCTTGAATTGGCTACATCCTCGGAAGGACATTGTGACTGACCAGGTGCTTGCAAGGCTGTAATATTCTCATGGGAAAAAGATTTTTGAAAAACACCATCTCAGCACTTTTTCATAAGTTACTATGATGTAAAGACCCTGTCACTGACCACGTCAGTGAGGTGGGCAAAAGCTGATAGTAAAACATATAAAATGTCATGTGTCTCACCAATAAAACTAGACAAAATTCTGTACAAGTTTGTGTATGGTTTTTTGCCTCCTAATGTACATTAGAGTATTTGTAAATTAGATACTTGAGTTTCCTGCATTACTGTTTGTTATTGACTGTCATTGTTTTTAAATGCCAGATGATTTTTACAGTCTGACTTTAACAAATTTATTTAACATTTTGGTCCTAATTGTGCGGAATTCCTTGGTAAGCTGCAGGTCAGAGCATATAGGTGGCACGAAACCTGCAGAAGAAGGAAAGACCTCCGACTGAATTGTCGTATCTAAAGAGGCTGTCCACTTGTCTGATCTGTGGCGAAAAGTGGAAAACTGGATCCTAAAAGAAGCATAACAGTAAGCGGGAGGCTCGGTAAGCAGAATTCCTCTCTTTGTTTTTGTTTTAGATCAGGGACCAGGTTACACTGTGCTATTGCTAAGGTTTGTGATAGCAGGGAGAGAGGTAGTCGAAGTATTGTATCTTGAGTCATAGATCAGGAAGTAAACAAAGCAAAGTAAAACAGTTATTCTAGACACTACTGTGGATACGGGGAATAAGATACCACGTGGTACAAGAGAAAGGGTTACGTAACAGTTCTTTTTTTTAAGAGACATGGGAAATGAATGCACTAAAGGGTCACGTGACCCGCCCTAACAGAAGACGCAAAAGTATATGCAATTGCAAAGAGCAGATAATGTGAGACATTTTTCAAAATGGGTTAATAAGTATGACTTTGATGGTAAATTAGATAAAATATCATTGGTAAAACTTTTGAAACAGTTAAAATCTGACGCAGAAGGTCAGGCAAAAAAACAACAACAGTTGGGCGTTCCTCAAGCACATAGGTGGATTGAGGAAGTGAACCGAAGGGAACGGAAAAATAAAAATGCAAAAGCATTATTTTTAGACAAAGAGGATAATAATACAGTAGTAGCATCGGTCCCTCCCCTACCACCTCCTCCGATGCCTTACTTAGAATATGAAGCGGGAGGGCGGGCTGGACCCCCCCCCCACGTTATCCGGAGACAACAGGGGTATTGAGACAACCATTTGTAAGAGAACCTATCGGAACTAGATCCCAAACCCGTCAAACATTTATAGATGTTCAACCGAGCGGAAATTCATTAGATGAGAGTGAGGAAATCTGTCCATTAATTGAAGTACCAAACCCACAGGCAGGACAGGAGGGCCAGGCCTCAACTCTCTTAGTGTATAGACCGTGGACACCGGAAGACATCCGGAAAGCTACAGAGGGAATTCCCCATCCAAAAATTAACTTTGAGAAATTTTTACAAGATTTACAGGGTATGAGATTGAGTTATCACCTGAATGGGGAAGAGGTAGAAAGAGTAGTTAGACAAATTTTGGGTCCGGACTGGCATATGATTTGTGGTGCCTGGAATGCCCGTGACGCGCAACTCAGGCCACTCCCACATAGTGACGCAGAACTAGATGCTAGATTGAAGGGTCTTACAGACCGCATTACTGAAAAATGGAAACCTAGGGCAGATTGGACTTGTATTAACCAATGCATAACAAGATAATGAAACAGTAGACGATACTATGGTAGATTATTAGAATGTTTCAATAATCATAGTGGTATGACTATTCCTGAAAATCAAAAAAATGATAGCCCATATGAACAGCAGTTGAAGAATGCATTTTTAAAAGGTTGTATTGCCCTATCAATAGCTTGTCACGAAGCATATGATAGATCACCGAGCAGTAGGCTCCAGGCCTTGTTAGAGTATGCTAGGCATGCCGAAAAACATTTTAACAGTAAAAAGAAAAAGAAAACGCAGGTCTTCACAGCTGAAGATGGTGCGGAAGTTTTTGTAGTACAAACAGCCAAAAAGGGTAAGCGAAATGCTCAGGGTAACAAACGTTCTGACAGAAACTCAGAGTTTTATGAGGACAGGAAAAAAAGAGGTGAGTGCTTCAATTGCGGTAAGAAGGGACATTTAGCAAGGGATTGCAGGAGCAAGGCACCTGTGGAAAAAAAGGATAAGGATGATGAGGATTGACTAGATGGCAGTTATACTGCTCGGCAGTCATTAGGAGAGACTAATGAGCAGGGGAATAATGTAAATACCTTAGAAGAAACAAATGATATGCAACCGGATGTAGAAGTTGGGGAAAGTGAAGTTTTGGACTTGGCACTACTGAGCTTGGAGCTCTATTTAGCAGACACTAAACCGGAAGTTACACTTCTGGTGGAAGGGAGAGAAGTCAAATTTTTGTGTGATTCAGGAGCATCACGAACTTTGATACACCCTTCAAAGTTACCGGAACATTCTGAGTCACCCGATTATATATTAGTGAAAGCAGCTAACGGACAGCTGTACAGGGAACCACTTTCCCATGATATAGCAATAACTGACCCTGTCTCGGGTATAACCCAGAGAAGTAAAATAGTACTTTCTGCCAAATGCCCCATGAACTTATTAGGAAGAGATCTTATGCAACTTTTTGGCATAGCAGTAGTCCCTACCATGGATGGTATGGAGGCACAGAGACAAACTGATGCTTTTGTAGTACGATCGGAGGGTGAGGCCTATTATTGGTACAGCCAGGACCTGGTTACAACCGGTCCAGGGGCAGTGACCAAGGAACTGATGAATGTAGCCACCAGCAAGGTGCTTCCCCTCGATGTTGATCAACAACATTTGTTACATTGTACCCTATATTATTGTAGCACACCAGGGCCTGATAAAGAATATGAACAAAAGTTGTTCAGGAATACAATAAATAGACTAATACTACGGACTTTATTCTGGGACACTGAGGGCAATAGTGTAGTGAGTTGTTCATTACCTCAGGAATTCTTGGAATTGTACAAATCCAATAAACTACCGCATGTTAGCCTAACCAAAAACAGGAATGTTAGGTGGGTAGACTTGGGTGACAAAGTGACGAAATGGGAGAAACTAACTGACTTAGAGTTATCGGACTTAGGAGTACAGAAACAGAAACTAAATTGGTTAGCACGCCCAGCTGTACACTTACAACAGAGTGAAGACAGCTGATTGGCGTTCTTGATAGAAGAAGAAGAAAAAGCTTTGAGTGAAATACCAGATGTTCTTTGGTCAACAGGGAATCGGATGTAGGACTTATTCGAACAGCAGGGCCAGTAGTTATTACACCAAAATCGGCCTTTAGACCAAGAAAAAGACAATATCCTTTGAGCAAGGATGCAGAACAGGGAATCAAACCTATCATAATGGCATTACTTAAGAAAGGGATACTGGTAGAATCCTTGGATTCACCATGTAATACTCCTCTATTTCCTGTTAAAAAAGCAAACGGAGAATGGCGGATGGTACAAGATTTACAGGCTGTAAATGATGCGGTAATACCAAGGGCACCTACGGTGCCAGACCCACATACCTTGTTAAATGATTTGAAGCCGCAACAAAAATATTTCACCGTGGTAGATATTAGCAATGCATTTTTCTCAATACCTATCCACCCTGACAGCCAGCATTGGTTTGCATTCACATTTCAGGGCAAAAGGTATACGTACACCCGACTACCACAGGGATATAGTGAAAGTCCAACAATATTCGCACAAGAGATGGCTAGCAACCTGGCGGGATTTTCTCCACCAGGGGGCAGTCAAGTATTACTTTATGTAGATGACATCTTGCTTGCAGCCCCTACCCAGCAGCAATGTAGGGAAGACACAATAGCATTGTTGAAATTCCTAGCTGAGCAAGGACATAAAGTGAATAAACATAAATTGCAACTTTGGAAAGAACAGGTTAAATACCTGGGATATGTGATATCCAAAGAAGGTAGAACATTAGATGAAGATAGGAAAACAGCAATCTTACAAGCACCTAGACCAACTACCAAAAAGGAAATGATGTCCTTCTTGGGAACGACTAATTTTTGTCGAAGTTGAATACCGAATTATGCTTTAGAAACGGCTCCATTGGCTGATTTAATATTTAAAACACCAATGGCAGCACAAGAAACACTGCTTTGGATACCGGAAGCAGAAGCAGCCTTTTGCAGACTAAAACAACTAATAGTTTCATCGTTAGTCTTAGGGCTTCCGAATTACCATAAGAGATTTTTCCAGACTGTAGATTGTAGGCAGGGATATATGACGTCAGTACTGACGCAACAACATGGCAGCAAGCAACGCCCCATAGCTTACTATTCATCACAGTTAGATCCGGTGGCACAATCATTGCCACCCTGTGTACAAGCAGTTGTTGCAGCAGCTATGGCAGTGCAAGCTTCGGCCTCAGTGGTATTGTTCCATCCTCTCACGTTGAGAGTACCTCATGCAGTTGCAATAATTTTACTGCAAGAAAAAATAGCATTTTTGTCCCCTGCCAGACATCTTTCTTGTATGACCATACTTTTGAGCCAACCTCACATGACGATTGAACGATGCACGACATTAAATCCATCGACATTACTTCCGATTCCTGTAGATGGCACACCACACAGTTGCCTACAGGAAATGGAACAAATAACCACACCCAGACAAGATCTTACTGATGTGCCTTTAGCTGATGCAGAGGTAACATTTTATGTGGATGGGTCCTGTAGACGAGGTCCAACAGGAAAGAACCTAGTGGGTTATGCAGTAGTGACTGATAACGAAATCATAGAAGCACAACCCTGCAACATAACCTGTCAGCTCAAGCAGCAGAATTGATAGCTTTGACACGTGCTTGCACTCTAGCGAAAGACAAATGTGTTAACATATATACTGACAGTCAGTATGCTTTCTCTACAGTGCATGTCTTTGCGCAACAGTGGAAGAACAGGGGAATGATAACATCTACTGGCAAACCAATTAATCATGCACAATTGATTTTGAACCTGTTAGATTCTATTCAGTTACCCACTAGAATAGCTATCTGTAAATGTGCAGCCCATACCAAACAACAAGATAGAATTTCAAAGGAATGCTCGGGCTGATGCAGCTGCAAAGCAAGTTGCCTCAGACCTAGAAACTGTGTTTTAAATGAAGAACTACAACCTTCTGAGACTCTAGATTTAGAAATGTTAAAAACAATGCAGACATTAGCTACAAAAGCAGAGAAGCAAAAGTGGATAAAACGAGGAGCAATCCTTGAAGAGGGACTGTACATCTCCAAAGAGAAAAGCCAATATTGCCATCTAATTTATTTAGATATGCAGCTTTGTTGAGTCATGGGCAGAGCCATGTCTCAACAGGGGGGATGGTACAGTTAGTTAACAAGACATTCCAAACATACGGATTTCTTTAATTATACACAAAAATTTTGTGCAACATGTCATATTTGTAGCAAACATCATGCACAGGGAGCATTTAAACCAAGCGAGGAGCTTTCCGACACCACCCTATCCGCTCCATACTATTTGTATGGATTTCATAGAACTGAATAAATGTGAAGGGAAAAATACTGTTTAGTGATCATAGATATGTTTTCAAAATGGGTAGAAGCTTTTCCGACCAGGAATCGGATGCAGCAACAGTAGCAAAAGCCTTAGTAAAAGAAATCATTCCTAGATTTGGCATACCGGAAAGAATTTATAGTGACAATGGAACACATTTTGTAAACCAGACAATACATCAGCTTGGGAGATTTTTGGGATTTCTTTGAAAACCATTGTGCTTATCACCCTCAGTCAGCAGGACTGGTGGACAGGTACAATGGAATTTTGAAAAATAAGTTGAGAAAATTGATGAGTGAGACTCAAATGACTTGGATTTGCTGTCTGCCTTTAGCACTGCTGAGCATGAGAACTGTTCCAAATGTAAGGGGTTTGACCCCTTTTGAGGTAGTGTTTGGAAGAGCATATTGTGTGCCACAATGGAAAGCCCTCGTGCCTGCAGAGCTGGAGGCCGATGGCTCATTAGCTAGTTATATGAAGAAATTGTTAACAAATAAGACTGTTTTGCAGTTGAACTCTTTTTCAGACAAACAAGAAGCAAAACCAGAGGCCGTGCTGACCCCGGGGTCCTGGATCTGGCTGAAAATCATCAAAAGAAAGAACTGGGCGAGTCCAAAGTGGGAAGGTCCGTACCAGGTACTATTGGCAACACCTACTGCAGTAAAATTGCTGAGAGATCATCTTGGGTTCATTTGACGCACTGTAAACCACTCAAAGAATTTAAGTTGGACAAACATTTTTTAACTGACATACCACAGATACAGGATGGCCAGAGGCAGAGTGAATAAAAGTGCGAAACAACCCCAAAGACATTGGTTCACTGGCCTACTGATCATACATTTATTAACCATGTTTGTAGTGACCTTTTTGTTGTTATGGTTTTTCTTGCATATAACTACAGAAGTGAAATTGATAAAACGTGATGATGGACTGGCTATAGACTGGCACCCGAACTTCAACACATACCTGGCTATGAAACGAGTCTATGTAGAGACTATGAATGTTTCAAATTGCTGGGTTTGTACTGCAATACCCACAGCATATGGAGGACTTTTAATGTCTGCTGTCCCCCTGGGGATAAATGAAACTTGGGAAAACCTATTATTTGACACGGGTACTGTGAGATCACAAGATAAAGTGGCATTATAGTTACCCGTTACTCAGAAAGGGATTGTTTGCTTTGTTAAAAATGATACACTCCAGGTTGGTTGGAGTAACTGTAACATAACTGTGTCTTACAAATGTTATATAAAACCTGTAGACCAAGGTACTAGTTGTAGCACGAACTATGGTTCATACTTAAGCTTGATGAAAACAACATTAAGAGATGTGCAAAAAACTCCTGAAATATATAGACAATTATCTGTTATAGATAAAAAAATGTTTCATTCAGGGTTAACCCGCATCAGTACTAAAGTAGAAAACTGTTATTTTGTTTGTGGGAAAAAGGCCTATAAATGGTTACCTGAGAATTGGTCCGCAGTTGTTTTTTGGGTTATCTGGTTCCAGCCATAAGGCATGCTGCAGAATTGCCCTGGGTAAAATACGCAATGTGAGAAATGTAGCTCAGCAAGCCGAGAATACAGTCAGAAAACCTGCTAATCCAGTGGGTAAGATTGAAGCAAGCTGGAAGGATCATTCGGCTGTGAAGGACAAAGAAAAACTGACTCATATGGACTTGAGTGACAGTGTTATATCCTGGGCTGGGATATTCCCAGCCTACGGAGCAGTCAAATCGATTTGGGAACTGAGGAAATTGTCAAAACTCCTCAAGTAATGAGCAATGTGACTTTTTCGCTCTTGAACTTGTGACTGATGAAATGAATGCAATGAGAACAGTCGTACTACAGAACCGAATGGCTCTCGACTTCACCCTAGCGGAGAGGTGGTACGTCGCTTATCAAAGAAGAATGCTGTGCGTACATTCCAGACAACCAACACGAAATCAATGATCACCTGGAGGTAATACAGCAGGTGTCAGCAATGGCAGAACCAGGCCCAAACCCACTGACGAACTTTTTCCAGAATCTATTTGGGGGTGGGGGTCGGTCCTTATGAATATTCTGATTGCAATTTGTGTAGTGCTGCTCATAATTGGAGCATGTGTCTGCTGCGGCATACCCTGTGTGAAAAAATTAGTTAAAGACCTAGTTGACATATCAGTAACTGAAACTATGTACCAGGACATGGAATTGAATTTGTTGATACCAAGTGAAAGCCTATCTGAAATATAAAACAAATGACTTACTTAGCTGAAAATCCTTGAAAGGAAAAGGCTAAGAAATGAAATGATACTGTTTATGTTTCAAATAGAATGAAATGCATTAACAGGAGGGAGAATGTTAGAAAATATATATTTACATATATGCTGCCTAGGAAAATATATATTCACATATATGCTGCCTAGAAAAATATATATTCACATATATGCTGCTTAGGAAAATATGTATTCAAACATTCAGACATATATAAGTTGTGTGGTCAGATATATAGAGAAATGTGTGCTTTAGACAGGAATAAATGTGCTCAAATCTATATGGAGAGCAAAGGTTGAAAAATAGAATAATATGTAATGCATTTAATTCTGTTTTACTAGAATAATAGTAGAAATAAACTCGCATATTATTGCTTGAAGCATGAGCTGCAGTGTGACTAGAAACTTGGCCTTGGCAGAGATCAGCTCGGCCTGGCTCATGTCTGTCAGTGAAAGATTATTTTGCAAAGTTAGAAAATAATGAATCTGTGTGCATGTGTATCTTTTCCTGCTTCCACCAGAAGAATAGCCTTGTGCGCACTATCAAAGATAATGTCCAGCTGGTGAACAAGAAAGAGACAAAGAGAAGCATTAAAGAAGACATGCACCCATTGTATTCGAACTAATCTAAGAGCCTTGAATTGGCTACATCCTCGGAAGGACATTGTGACTGACCAGGTGCTTGCAAGGCTGTAATATTCTCATGGGAAAAGATTTTTGAAAAACACCATCTCAGCACTTTTTCATAAGTTACTATGATGTAAAGACCCTGTCACTGACCACGTCAGTGAGGTGGGCAAAAGCTGATAGTAAAACATATAAAATGTCATGTGTCTCACCAATAAAACTAGACAAAATTCTGTACAAGTTTGTGTATGGTTTTTTGCCTCCTAATGTACATTAGAGTATTTGTAAATTAGATACTTGAGTTTCCTGCATTACTGCTTGTTATTGACTGTCATTGTTTTTAAATGCCAGATGATTTTTACAGTCTGACTTTAACAAATTTATTTAACACAATGCCTTTCGGCATGTCTTGCATATTCAAATAATGACTGTAATCTACTTGTACGATGATCTACCATGTGCTTTGTAATAATGCTGCTAATGGGTGCAATACTGCCTTTCAAAAATGCATTCTTTAGCTGCTGCTCATATGGGGAATCATGTGTTTGGTCTTCAGGTACCTGTATTCCACAATGGTTATTAAAACATTCCAATAATCTGGCATAATATCTATCAACAGTTTCGCCTTCTTGTTGTATGCATTGATTAATGCAAGTCCAATCAGCCCTAGGCTTCCATTTCTCAGAGATTTGGTCTGTCAGACCTTTCACTCTGTTATCCAGTTCTGTATTACTATGTGGGTGTGGCCTAAGTTCTGCGTCACGGGGATTCCAGTTGCCACTGATCATGTGCCAATCTGGACCCATGATTTGTCTGACTACTTTCTCTACTTCCTCTCCTTTCAAATGATAACTTAACCTCATGCCCTGTAAGTCTTCTAAGATTTTTCTGAAATTAACTTTCGGATGGGGAATTCCCTCTGTGGCTTTATGGATGTCCTCCGGTGTCCACGGTCTATATACTAGAAGAGTTGGGTCCTGTCCTGCCTGTGGATTTGGTACTTCTATGAGTGGACATATCTCTTCTTCACTCATAGCTTGTGAATTTTTATTTATTTCATACAATTCAATATCCCCTCTTAAGTTGCGTATTCGAGACCTGGTCTCAATAGGATCTCTGACAAACGGTTTTGGTTTTGCAGGAACCGCTGTGTATAGCGGAGGTGGATCAGCTTGTCCACTCGCTTCATATTCTGGTAAGGGAAGCAGAGCGGGTGGAGAGGCCATTGCTATTACCAAGTTATTATCTTCTTTATCTAAAAACATTGCTTTTGAATTTTTAATCTTTTGTTCCCTGCGGTTTGCTTCCTCAAGCCACCTGTGTGCCTGAGAGACTCTTAATTGACGTTGCTTTTTTAGCTGACCTTTTGCATCTGTTTTAAATTGTCTGACAAGTTTAATAAGTGAAGGTTTATCTAAATTACCATAAAATTTGTATTTATTAACCCATTTTGTGTAATACCTAACATTGTCGGCACGCTGTAATTACATATATTTCACGTCTTCGGTTAAGGGACGGATCTCGGGAACTTTTTGTGCACTGATTTCCCATGTTGTCTTAGCTAAGTTAGAAATTGTTACGTAACCCTTTTTAACACATGGTACCATGACTTACACTTCTTCACAGTTTATCTAGAATAACTGCCTACCTATTCTGTTTCCCTGATCTATGACAAGACAGCAATCTTTTTTGTCTCTGATCTGCACTTGCAAATCTCCCTGACAAAAACAAAAATACTGTAACAAGTACCTGATCTAAAACAGAAAAAGGTAAATTCCTCCTTACCTGAGCCTCCGTGTTTTGATCCCACCGGGGCGTTGACTCGTCCTCCAATCGCAGATCAGAAACAGTGGCTGGCCTCTTTTGAATGACAATTCAGTCGATGGTCTTTCAAAGCAGAAGAACCGATGTGGCTTCTTCCCCATACGGTTTCATGCCACCGGGCCCATCTGACCTGAGCTAGAACGAGAGATATTTCTGGTCCGAAGGACCAATCTGTCAAAGGAAAAATATACTTTAAAAATGATCAATACACAGTAGGTTCAGGTTAAGGCACTTTAATCTTGCAGCAAGGAGACAAAAACGTGCCAATACAGAGTTTGTCTAACTAGAATCAGGAAATGCAAGCATTTTTATACATTTTCTAATAAGACATTGCCTACCAAGCTGACGTAGCAAATCACAAGTTTTAACATCATCATTACGTAGCAGTTGTTTTTGTGAATTTCTGCTTGTACTATCAATTTTTGTGAGAAACTTCTTAAGAAAAACAATGTGGCCTTGGTTACCACTGGTTAGATATATGCAATGTTAGCATTCAAGGTACTATGGCTAATTTGAGCACAAAGCAAGTATAGATTGCAGTTCATTTCTCCAACAGTTCTTTGTTTGTCTTTATCTCTTCCTCCTGCAGCTGTACATGTTCTCATACCACGAACAGAGCTAATTGTTCAAAATCATAACATTATAGAATATGGCCTTGTTCATTCATTGCTTCCTGACCTAGCAGATAATCACCTATTTCTCAAGTACATTTCCAAAAGGCATAAACATGAATTTTGCTGTGCTAGCAGTTACTAGGTCAGAGGGCATCTTGCAAGTTTCAGAAAGCACACTGCAGTTTCAAAAGCATCTTTTAGTCTCATATAAAACTAAGCTGTATACAAAATAGTGCATATAAAATAGAATAAAAAATGTGTTAACTCTTTTTGTTTCAAATTAGCATTAAGCACACACATTAATACATATTTTTCTGGCATTTATCATTATTTTCTAACTTTAATTTTTAATGATTTGCCCCTAATTTGCCAGAAAAAACACAATTTCATGAAAAACAGGCCAAAAATATGAGGCAAAAATCTGGACATTATGTGAAAATTTGTACAGTTGAGAGGTATGGGGGTTACCCTCTGCAAGGAACATTACTAGCATGCTCTGCAGTGAGTACAGTGGATAGACTGCAACAGGAGTGTGAGAAACAGGAAGTACTGCAAGTGGTTTCAGCATATGTATCTCATCTGTGTCTGCATTTATGGCATCCTGCAATGCTCCTAACACTGGTAGTAGCCATGGAATTGGTAAAGCTGCAGGAGCTAACTATCTCCTGATTCTATCTTTGGTGAGATTCTCCACCAGAACAGAAAGATACAGAATCCCCATGGTGATTTTCAAAAATGCTGCTCAAATGCACAAGGCTCTCCATGTGGTTATCATGCAGATTACAGCCCACATCAGGAAAATCTGCAATGGCTGCAGTGGCATGAAACTACTTGTATGAGGGCCAGCGCATTTGCTGATACTGAGAGGTGCCATGTAAGACAATCAGCTCAGATTTGGGACAAGACACGTAGATGACCCTGCCACAAGTATACTGACCCCTACTTTCCTCCTCACTCTCCTCATTCTGAAATAATGGTAGAGGTAATTTGTCTTCTACAATACTCATGCCTGGCAGTGCCACTGTGACAGCAGACTGCAACAGGCTGAGGCATCCATTTCATCAGAATCAGAGAGGTCCCTGGCATCAGGCATGCCAATATCCCCAAAAACAGACCCTGACAAGGAAGTACTTGTGAAAACAGACAAACACACCCAAGTGTATCAGTTCTATGTCATCTTGTCATATGCATCCACATCTAATGAGGCTACAGCTATAAAACAGATTGGCATGCAAAATGTATAGGTCACATATGTTATGCAGACTGATGTTGTATCTGTAAGAACAAACATTCTCAGTACCGGTATAGTTCTGACTCTGGCAGGTTGCACCGCATGATATATATGTTAATTAGTAAACACCTGGGGTATATCTCCAACTGACGCTTGACATACTTGATAAAATTCTGCACCAATGTCAAGTCCTCCAGTGGGTATGAGGGAGCTGTCATGCCCCCTCTGGCAGAGGTGCCAGGAACTCCTTCATGTTGGTTAATGGAGATTCTGCCAGCAGACCTCCACTTGTGTTCCTCCACTCTTCTGCCACATTTGTTGTCTTGTGGTCAGGATAGGTCATGTCAGTGGTCCTATATCAAATCTGCATTTGTTTTTGGTTATTGAAACTGACTATATTGGCCTGCAAATTATAGCCATACCAGACACACTGGTAGAAGTCCTGGTCTCTCTTATCAGTAAGAAGCATTCACTGGCCATATTCATGGAGAGCCTGTAATACAATGCCATTCTCTGCCTAGGAGAACTTCTCCAGCCTTTTCCTGTTCATCTAATGTGTCCCACTCTGAAAATATAGGGATTGACGTATGTAAGCCTTTGGCTTTTCTTACCCCTCCCACCCACATCACAGTATTGCACAGCAAAGTCTGCAGTTACCATGAATGCATCTGTCCATAAACAGGAACACACCATTATAAAAGGAGCTAGCCTTGTGCCAGAAGTCAGTAGTTGATCAGATGGGTGTCTCTGATGCACACAAAGGAGTAGCATATACCTGTGAAAAAATCCCTTGCCATCAAAATGGATATCTACAGCCTGACATGTATTCTATGTGTCATAGACCTACATCATCACATGTATGGCCTCTACCACAAGTGCATAAGTGTAAGTTATGTTCCCCTGTAACTTATCTACCTCCCTCGGTGCTGCAGTTTGCAATAGACTCTTCTAATGTACCTGTGTGCCTTGTTATGTCACCCATCCTACCCATGATGTAATATGTCAATGTAAACAGAGGTATGCAGCATGACCATATTCAGCTGGTGTGAGAGTCTTGACCTTTGTATGTTTGCATGGCAATATTAAGTGACAACATACAGCAAGCCATCCCCGAACATGTCAGGGGCTCAACCTATGACAATCCCCAGACTGAGTGGTAGACTTAAATATCAGTATGACCCCCCCGACCCCCAGACCAGAGCAACATGCTGCAGAAGTATTTGCATAGCTCTGATGAACCCCAAAACAATCCCATAAAAAAGATGGAAAATGTGTCTCTTCCCAACAACCAGTGAGCAACACTAGAGTTGCACACTTTGGCATGCCCCACAGACACACAATCCTAACACTAAGTACCATAGGTGATCATTGGCAATGGAAATTCCCAAAAGCAATGAACAACATCAGAACAGACAAAATATTTTGAAGTACATGGACATTGCCAATCACACTCCTTAGAGAATGGGATTAGAACACCCCCCAATCAACCACAATCTGGAATATAATGTTTGAAAAAAAAATTCACTCCACAAACATCTACCAAGAAAAAGGGAGTCATTAACTGCCCTCTTCAGAACCCCGCCCTTCTCCCTCCCTCCCTACCTCCACATGACACAGAGGATAATTTTGCAAATACACCCACAAAATACACATGACAACAAAGAGAAGTGAACAGTCTGGGACCCACACTCCATGGCCTACTTACTGGGCCTATATACCCTATCTCCTGCAAACATATTATGCAGTGGTAAAGTACAGTGAAAGTAACTTCACAGAATATTAACAACTCCTTCTTCTGTATGTCTCTCTTAGTCAGCAGTCAGCTATTATTTCCCACCCCAAAAAAGCTTTTCATAATAGAAACAACAACAGAATGCATCTGATATATCAGACCAGATGCCTAACACATACAGTATTTTTCCCCTTTTCAATTATCTCAAATGTATTGCTTTGAAATGCCGAAAAGGAATATAACACAGCTCACTTTGTTACTTTACCAGACATATAGCAAATTCTGTAGTGACAAGAACACTAAAATGCATGTGGCTGTATTTAGAATGCAAGCTTTACCAGCTTCCAGAAAGTGACTCAGTAGATAGCGCAAAGATACTGTATTTGATTGCAATGCAAAGACAGAAAGATAAAAAAGATAGACACCTGGCACCCTTGATAAGTGTAAGCAGGGGCTTGGGAGATGAAACATTTACAAATAGGGTCCTGGGAGATGAGCCATTTATAGGTTGTCTGTGTCCATTAGAAACATAGGTGCCAAGCCAGGGGTGAATTTCTCTTTCCCATCCAACTGTCCACGTTACACTTGAATTAGTCAAGGAAGGAACTGTGCTTCACATGGATGGGTAGCCTGTTCAAGAGAGGAGGTAATCTCTGGGATGCATATCTGTATCTCCTGCAGGTGATCTTCATATCACAGACAAGGTTTAAATCTTTAGAATGGGTAATTTTGGTGCTCTTTGTTTTGCAGATATGCAGGAGGCCCATCAAAGTGGGGTCAGTTAATGCCCTGTATGCCAGGCATAGATCTCAATGCAACAGACTGTAGAAGACAGAATAAGGGATAGGGCCTTCAGTCAGTCTGCATAAGACTTTTGACGTATGCCCTGTTTTCTTTTAGTGAGGAACCTCTGTGGATGTTCCACTTGTTGGATCTGCCTGGTTAGGTACATCAATAATACATCTGATGAATGCCGAATACAGTGGAACAATGACTTCCTTGGACCTAAAAGCCATACATTTGTTTATATGTTGCACAACATAGAATTATTTTTTCACTACTATAGACATGTGATTGTCAAAGGCTAGATACTGTCTATCTGTGTCCCTAAGTCCCTGACTACTGGGTCAACTGTAAGGGGTATGTTGTCAATATGATAGGTACCAGTGATGGATGATTTTCTGAAGGATACTATTATGCATTTCTTGGCATTTAGCTTTAGTCAATGGCTCTGACACCAGTTGTTTGTCTGTGTCAGCCCTTCCTGAAGAACATTTGTGTTGGTGTGGGATTCAATGACAGCTCCTAATTTGCAATCATCTGCAAATGTAGTCACCCTGAGAAACTGACATTGGATTTGACTTCAGAGAAGTAAATGTCAAAAAGAAGTGGTCCAAGGACCAATGCCTGAGAAACTCCACTAGTGACTGGCCCCTTTGTAGAAGTGAACTCCCCAATTCTAACTTCTTGGGTCCTGTCTGTGAGCCAGCTGGCTCTCCACTGGGTGACATACAGATTTGTACCTAACCTCTTTAGTTTGTCTACAATGCCTGAGTGGGGTATTGTGTCAAATGCCTTGACCAGGTCAAGGTAGGCAGGGTGAAACATTTTGCCCTCATCCATTGCTTTGGTGACCTTCTCAAAGAAGTCCAGCAGGTTAAGTAGGCATGGCCTGCCCTTGATGAAACTAAACTGGGTTGGGTCCAGTGTCTGGAGGTTTACTATATCATTATTGATATTTTCCATGATAATTCTTTCCCATGGCTTTGCATATAAGACTAGTAAGACTTATGGGTCTGTAGTTTCCAGGGTCTGTAGATGGCCCACCTTTGTTCATAGGTTCATAGGTGTGTACTAAGCTAATGGTCCTGAAGCCTCTACAAGCCTATCCCATAGAAGTGCCTTGGCCTTGTGCCATCTGACATTACTCCCCCGTGTCTCTATTAAGTAGAGCCACTGGAGTAATCCCTAGGGTGAACATTCTATTTCCCATCCACTCATCAAGATTTCTCTTGAAGAGGGCCAGTGAGGTGCTCTGCGTGACATGTATGGGAGGTTTATTCCAGAGAATGGGCAATCTCTGGGTTATGAACCTGTCCCTTGAGCATGTCCTATTGATTGTGGTAATGAGTTTGAGGTCTCTGGAGCATGTGGTGCAGAGGGATTTTGATTTATTTAGATGTAGCATTTCTAACAGGGCTGGGTCAGACATGGCTTTGTAAATAAAGCAGAGATCACTTCTTAGCAGACAATATGCGAATGAGAATAGCCAGAGTTTTTTTGAGTCTGTCCATGTAGGAAATGTGTTTAAGGCCTAGGATCCTCTTCTTGAGGTACTTTTGTGGCCTCTCCAGCTGTTGCAGGTGTCTAGTAAGGTATATGCCAAATGGGGCATTATACTCAATGATCAGTCTAATGAGGGAAGACTAGAGAGAGAGAGATGATGACCTCTTTCTTCCTGGATGCAAACCCCTTGGTAATGAGATGTGCCACCTAGAAGGACTTTCTGACCACAGTGGCAATGTGGTGGTCAAAGGAGAGGTTGCTGTCAACCTGTGTTCCCAGATCTCTTATACGCCTTCAGTGTTCAGTGGGCTCCCATCAATGTGGTAATTAGTGGGAACTGAGTTTTTTCCAAAGGGGAGGATGATGCATATTTTGGCATTAAGCTTAAGGCCATTGTTTCAACACCAGTCATTGGTCTCAGTGAGGCCTTTCTGTAGGATGTCGGCATCACTTGGGGAGTTAATAATGGCTCCCAGATTCCCTCCATGTTGGCCTGGACTTCTGAGAAGTAGATGCCAAAAAGGAGAGGACCCAGGACTGATCCCTGTAGGATCCCTGTAGGACTTCACTCGTGACTGGTCGGCAGTCTGAGTCTGCTACTTTCAGACTGTGGGTTCTATCTGTTAGCCAGTTTGCAACCCACCTAATGATATAGGCATTGATGCTTAGTTTCGTGAGTTTATTAATAATTCCTGAGTGACGAATGGTATCAAAGGCCTTGGCCAGATCGAGGTAGGCTGTATGAACTGCCTTACCCTCATTCACAGCTCTGGTGACTGACTCAAAGAAGTCAACCAGGTTGAGCAGGCATGATCTACCTTTCACAAAACCAAATTGCATGGGATCTAGAGTTTGGAGATTCTCTATATCCTTGTTAATTAGGTCCATAATGATGCACTCCATAGCCTTACATATCAGACTCATCAGGCTAATGGGGCGATAATTCCCCAGGTCTGTAGTCACTCCCCCTTTATGGAGAGTGATGACTGTAGCAGTGCTCCATTCGGTAGATACAAAGCCTGAGGTGAGGGTATGAGTGAACAGGGCACACACATGTGGTGCCAGTTCACTTTGTAGTTCATGTAGAACACAGCCAGGGATATTTTCAGGTCCCATGGAAGCTGTATTCTTGGCCTTGGACAATGCAGCTTTAACCTGTGTTGCTGTAATGCTGGGTGCCTAGTATTCGTCCGGTATTGTGATTGGTCCTTTAGGGGGGAGTGAAAGGAGTAAAGCTGGCACTGAATCTGTCAACCAGTATGATGGCAATATCTGTTGGCTCAGTATAGGAGGTACCATTGTGCAGTAACTCAGCAAATCTAGGTATTGCTGTGGAAATTCTTGATATAACTATAGAAGGCTTTGTGGCTGTTTTTAGTGCCTGCCACGATTCAGCCTTCATAGCTGGCTTTAGAGGTTTTGATGAGGGATCTCAACTTTCTGTGAGGCTAATAAGGGAATTTTTCCAGTCTTGGGACTTCACCTTTTTCTGCAACAGTTTCTTCCTTCTGTTGTAGAGTTTATTAATGGCAGGGGACCACCAAACTGGGTTCTTTTTTTGGAGGAGAGCGTCTTGGTCCTGTTGAATATGGCTAGTTCCATGCATTTATGTACATGTTTGTACAGTGCATTGGTGTATGATTCTGCAGTCATGCATCTATTTTCCATTGGCATGGGTGCCTTGAAGTTAGCCACCTCTGGTTTTAGGAGCTCGAAGTCAGCTTTGGAAAAGTTTTTCATGGTAGTTACCTTTGCGGGGGATGTGGGTGAGATGTGGATTTCCATGGTGCTTAGTTTGTGGTTGGATCTAACCAGGGAGGAATTGACTATTGGTGTAGAGCAACTGGTGCCCATGTTAGTGATAACCAGGTCAAGGATGTTGCTTCCTCTAGTGGGTGTAAGAATGAGCTGGTCCAGGACATTGGAATTGATGAATTCCAGGAAGCGTTGTGTCAGTGTATTGATGCATGAGTTGTTTTCCCAGTTGCTGGAGGGGTAGTTGAAGTCACCAAGTATGAGCGTGTTAGGTTGGACCCTAATAGTTTCCAAGTTGCTTAGGAATGTGGAGTGAGAGTCTTGGGACATGGTTGGTGACCTATAGCTGGCAACGACCTGAATTGCCATCTTACCCAATGTTAGTTGTACCTGAAGTATCTCAGATGCATTATGCTGGGATACTAGTCTGGAGGTGTGTATATCCTTTATGAATATGGAGACACCACAGCCTTTGGAGCTTCAGTCCATGTTCTGGGGCCGAAAGGTGTGGAATGAGTTATAGCCTGGTAGTGCAGGAGTGCTTTCTGCTGCTTTAAATCAGGTCTCCATTATAGCACAAATGTCGATGTTCTCCATTTTGAGGAGTGCTTTGAGTGAGTGCATCTTGAGCTTTAGACTTCTAGCACTGAGCAGCATGACCCAGATTTCATTTATTTATAGCTGTTATGGTGGTAATTTGGTCTTTGGAACACTGTCTAAAAAGGCACTATAGGGGTGGCAAGAGCCTTAGCCAGTATCCAGAAATGTAGGGGTGACAGATGCAGTCCATCTCTGGTAAAACATCGAGGTCTGCTTTGTGCAGAGAGATGACTGTTGCTGATTGACATTCATGAGGCATGAACCCTGTTTGAAAGCAACAGTTAAATAGCAATTCCAGAGGGCCTGACAGGTCATGTTTCGTGCTGTTTAAAACACATACTGGGATATTGTCTGGGCCTATTGATGCCGTGTTCTTGCCCTTGGGAGAGCATTAAGGATCTGTTCCCTAATGATAGCTATGGGAGATGTATATTTGATGGTATTTCCTGAGGGAAGGTTGAGGGGGAGAGATGATAAAAGATGGAGTTGGATTTGTCAGCCAATAGGTTTGCTATATCTTCTGACTTACATAAATGAAGCCAGAAACAGCCTGCTCACCAGTCCACAGCATATCAAAGGCAGAAGGAAAGCATACTTCCAGCAGTTTCAGAATGAAGAAAACTGCACAGAAGCTGTACCACCCCAGACACAGCCTATAATGAAAGAAGAGGAGGAGCCCAACATTGAAGACATAAGACCAGCACTAAGGAAAAAGATGTCAGGGAAAGCAGCAGGCTCATTTGCAGTCACAGCAGATATGATAAAGCTGTTGGTGAGATATGCGAGAAATGGCTTCTAATGATGCTCATAGTAGTATGGAAAGAAAGCTGTATCCCAGATGACTGGAGAACAAGCATATTAGTTCCAGTGTTTAAGAACAAATGGGACATCCACAAATATGGGAAGTACAGAGGGATCAAACTCCTGTTACACTGCATGAAATTTCTGGAGACAGTTTTTCTTAAACTAATATGCAACACAGTAGAAAATAAGATGGGGATGAGCTGTCCAGATTCAGATCAAGATGCAGCACAACTGACCTAATGTTTACAGTGAGACAGACAGCTCAGAAGAAGCTAGAGATGAGAAAAGAGTCCAAATGGACATTCCTAGACTTGGAAAATGCATATGATGAGATACTGACAAAGCTGACATGAGCATTTCTGCATTGGTTTGAAGTCCCAAATACATTGGTAGAATTGGTGCTTGTTATGTACAATGACCCAATGACTCAAGTACAAACAATGTTCGGTCTCACAGAGGGATTCACAGTGGGAGTGGGTGTACATCAGAGTTCAATTAAGAGCCCACTGCTGTTCATACTGATGATGGACTAAATTATCAAACTGGTCAGAGGAGACAGACCAACAAAGGTGCTTTATGCAGATGATGTGGCATTACAGGCAGACACTGAGCAAGAACTTTCACAAAGGATAGGGGAATGGAATGGAAAACTGAAGGCACATACATATAAGACAGCTGAAATAGCAACAAATGGGCCCAATTAAAAGAGGCTGAGAACTGAGATAAAAGGGAAAATAACAGTTTTAAGCAGGGGTGGTTGAGGAGAAGGGAAGTATGATTGAAGAGATCATAAGTAGAATCAGCCGAGATGCAGCCAACTAACACAGACTGTCATTAGTTAAGGTATGACAGAAAAGTACCAAAGATGCTGAAAAGTAAGGTGTACAAAACAGTGGTGCAATCAGTACTACTGTAAGGTACAGAAACCCAGACAGTAAAGGCTAAGCAGTTGAGGAAACTAGAGGTGATAGAGATGAAGTACCTGGGATGGGTTGTAGGATGCACACTGTGGGACAACAAAGAAATGAGGACATAAAAGAGCGGAAACCAAAGTAGCTCCAATTGCAGGAAAAGGTCAGAATGGATTATAGTAGTTTGGTCACATGTGCAGAAAAGCACAAGACAATCTTGTGAAGAAGATTTGGGAAGAAGGCAAGGGAAAATGAGGGCATCCAGCAAAGAAGTGGATGAACTGTGTAAGAGAAGACCTGTGCCAGTCAGGGATAAGTGTCAAAGAAGGTAGGGGAAGGAAATTAAATAGAGAGAGAGAGAGACAGATGGCAACAGTCGACATGAAACCCCAACCCCAATGTAGAAAATGGGAAAAAAGGGGCTGAGGATGATGTATTTATCATCCAACTTCAAGGCACATAGAGCTGCAATTATGATAATGAGCCAGTTCTGGGTAAATTTCTCTGAATAGCACTTTTTTTACACTGCATATCTGCTCAAGGCTGCATTCTGATGTTTATCTTTGATCATGCCCTCACATAGGGAGCAGTGAAACACAAGGCATGAATGGGACACTGACTCTGGCAAGCATATAGATATACCCAACATATTACTGTGGTATGTAAACGTGCTAAAGTGTAAAGTGGAATTATTAGGGTATTGTGGGCTACAAACACACATAACATTGTGCTTTTCACACTCAAACATCATCCTGCCACTCCATGTATGTATGCACCACTGTACAGAGGCAGTGTGGCATGTCATTGTAATAAGATGTCCACAGTTGTATGTCACATGCTACAAGAACAACAAGCATCATTGAGAAAGCACTACCATATTTCTCTGAATTGTGAACTGTGAAGTGACTACAGCTTCCAAAATCACTGAGAGGGTAAGGCTGCCAGGTGATGCCCTAAATAATCAAAATTATTTATGTACATCATGTACCTAGATAATTTGGAACATTTTGCTAGGGCCCTTTTAAGAGGGTCTCTGATATAAGGTGGATAAAGAAGTGGGTACTGTTGCAACTGGCATCACTCACACTTGTCAAAAGTGCAGGCATCACTATAGGGGCTTTAAGAGGCACCACCTTAACAATTTGCACCAATGAGAACTAGACATAGGAGAGACTGCTGCTGAGGTTTACAGTAAGTATGCATGACAGATGTGCTGTACTGTAATTTAATGCATAAATACAAGGCTCCATTTGAAACAAATGCTTCATGTGAAGTTTCATTTTCTGTACTGTTTTGAAGCACCTGAGAGGATGGATATTTGCAAATCATGCATAACGTCTCTTCAGACACAGGGATAAATACATAATTATAATAGTATAGCCACATATAGATGTCATAGCAGAGGATTTACCTAAATAATAGTAATGTTGTGGTTACCAGTAAAGCCCAATGCCTATGATAGTACATAATTCTGGATTCAATTATGATGTTCATACAGGAAAAGACACTGAGCCACCCACATGACCTCATAGTGGTGACCGCACTGTCAAGGTAGGGAATATATGATAGGAATGGCTTGTCCTTACATCACATCAGCCGCCATACCCTTGATCCAATATAGTGTTGTGTAGACTGTCACAGTCTCTACATGCCTACACAGGACAAACCATATTTTCCCATATTTAGCATGCTCTTCTCAAACAAGGCACATGGTAGTGCCACTCATGCATGGAATATGGATATATGTCGATCTGTTGACTGCTGTTTCTTCGACTGCAGATATATATCAAAACATTATGACAGAAAAGAGAAAGCTCCTCTATTGCCAAAAGGTTTTTCAACATAATTTCTTTCAATCAATTGGTAGTTGAAAAAAACAGCTGACAATAGATTGTTTTACACACATGGAATACCTACAGTATGCGTACAGTACCCCTGCCTGGTTTATTTCTTAACATTTGCTTTCCATATAGCAACAGATGCCCATGTTAATGCCACTATATTTGCTACCTTTGCCTATGTGATACTGGCATTATCAACACGTTGACCTGAAAATTCTGCATAAGTAGCCATATCCACCAAGCTATTCTTTGTCTCTTTGCTACAAAACATAGCCATGGGAGCATACCACCACACCGTCTGTTGACTTTACTGCTTCCAAAGTGCCACCTATGTTCATAGGTTCATAGGTGTCTACTAGGCTAATGACCACAAGGGCCTTTTTAAGCCTAGACATGCATCCCAAATTTCTGACACGTTCTGATTCCCTTGATAAGTGTAAGCAGGGGCCTGGGGGATAAGTCATTTACAGGTTACCTGTGTCCATTAGAGACATAAGTGCCAAACCAGGGAGGAACTTCTGGTTTCCCCATCCAATTGTCCAAGTTGCACTTAAATTTACTTAGGGATGAAGTCTGATTCACATGAATGGTAAGTCTGTTCCATAGACGTGATAGTCTCTGGGATAGATTTCTACCTCTCCAACAGGTCATATTTATATCACAGGCAAGGTTTAAGTCTTTAGAATGGGTACTCCAACAGGTCATATTTATATCACAGGCAAGGTTTAACTCTTTAGAATGGGCAATTCTGGCGCTGTTTGTTTTGTAGATATGCAGGAGGACTATCAGAGTGGGGTCTGACAATGCCCTGTATGCCAGGCATAGATCTCCCCTCAAAAGTCTGTATGAGACATAATACAAGGATAGAGCCTTGAGGCGGTCTGCACAGGATAGTTTACTTATGTCATGTATTCTTTTAGTGAGGAACCTCTGTGGATGTTCCAGTTGTTGGATATGTCTGGTTAGGTACGGGGCATAGTACTCAGTGACAGGTCTGATGAATATTAATCTTTAAGATATTCACTAGGGGCATAGGTAATATCCATGGCCTAATTGCCCATTTGGATCCACTTCTTGCAACATCATTGTATCCTGTAGTATGTCTGACCAGACATAGTTTGTACCTAGCAAATGCTTTGTACTTCTGTAAATACTTGAATGCTTCATAGTCAGATGCTGACTTGATACTAATGTAGATTTATTTAGTGTTTTGTTTCTACATTTGCATTTTTATTTTACACAGTATCATCCACAGCTGTGTCTGTGGTACTGCAGTGGTCACCATGCCATTATCCTGCATTGTCTTCTCTTGCTAGGTCTCCATCTGACTCCATGGTGCCTATCTGACATAGGTCATTGAACTGAAATGAGACCTGGCTGGTTCCCTTAATGCCTCCATTGGACTCTCACCAGGGGTGGTGTTGTCATACCCCTTGAGGTCACTGTAAGTTATATATTATATTATATATATAAATATATTATACATATATAAATATTCCAAAATACAGAAGGTTTTATACGTTTTCAAAAATGAAAAATACAGTCAATGAACTGGTTATCAGATAGGGGAATGGAATGCAAAACTGAAGGGACATGGGATGAAACTGAGAACAGATAAGACTGTTGTAATTGCAATAAATTGTGGAGTTCAGAAGAAGCTGAGGATTAAATTGGAAAGGAAAATAGTGGAACTCGTTAACATCTTCAAGTATCTGGCAGGGGTGGTTTTGAAGAAGGGAAGTCTGAATGAAGAGGTCAAAGCTAGAATCAGAGGGTATGCAGCCAACTAGCACAGAGTGTCATGTTTAGTATATGACAGAAGAATGCCAACGAAGCTGAAAAGTAAGGTGTACAAAATAGTGGTGTGACCCGTATTACTGTATTGTACAGAAACCTAGGCAGAAAAGGCAGAACAAGTGAGGAAACAAGAGGTGATGGAGATGAAGTGCATGACACAGCAGGTAGGGCGGACACTTTGGGACAGATGACTAAATGAATGCATAAGAGCAGAAGATGAAGTAGCTCCAATTGTAGAAAAAAGGAAAAAGAACAGATGGTTTGAACACTCGCAGAAAAATAGAAGAGAATCTTCTGAAGAAGATTTGCAACAAACAGAAAGAAGGCAAGAGGAAATGCGGGTGTCCAGAAAAGAGGTGTATGGATTGTGTGAGACAAGACTTGTGACAGTCAGGCATGAGTGCCAAAAAAGGCAGTAGAGTGACACTGAACATTGACAAGAACCCCAACCTTATGTAGAAAATGGGGAAATATGAGGTCTGGTGATGATGGTGACGATGAACTGCTTATCAGCTAATGGTGATTTTTACCTGAAAATGCCATATCTACCTTTATAAAATTAAGATCTATTTAAAGACGCTTAGAACTAATATGGTTAGCACTTCATTGATGACTAGTGGAGTGGGTGCTTAATACCTGATCAGAACTTGTAGATTTCCTTTCAACTTATAGCTTGGTTTCTAAGTAAGAGACATATGGCTATTTATGCAAGACTGCTGTTTTGTGGAGACTGTCTATATCTAATTCTAGCTTTCTATATCTAAGGGTATCTCTTTATCTCTGTAAATATTTATTGAGAAAGAAAGATATATAATATATATATTTTTTGAGGAGGATATGGGGTACAAAAGGAGGGGAGGCTTTAAGTGAGATACTTCTCAATCAGTTTTGATTGATGAATGTTTCTATGTCCGAAGTGTTCTGTAATTGGGGTTTAGGATGGACTGGAATCTCTCTGAGAATCCACAACAGATAATGTGAGAGAGGCAGGAGGATTATATAATAATATTGGAGATATGCTGATTTAAGGGCAACTTGCTGCCTTTGTTAGTTCCTTAATCCCACATCATGGTATCGGTCTTAAGGTGAATTCCATTTATGCAATAAAGCACTACTACTACCAAAAGCAGCTACAATGCACTTCTTTGCATTTGGGTTGAAATCACAATTAGCGTGCCAGGTTTTAGTGGGATAAAGGACTTGTTGGAGTAGTAGTGAACCTGAGAGTGGGTTGAGGATCATCCCTAGATTGCAGTAATCTGCAAATTTAGTTAGCCAAAGATCATTAGTGTTTGCCTGTACTTCAAAAAATAGATGCCAACAAGGAATGGGTCCCCATTTATGTAAATTGTATCTGCAGGGACATTAACATTTAGTGTCAGTCTGTTTAGAACTTTGGCATTACATCATTCAATGGATACTGGAGGGGGCTCAGATGCTATAGACAGGAACTGAAAAATATTTTTTGATTCTGATTTGTTTGTAACTACATTATGTCCCTGCCCCAGGTTTATGTGTAAGTCATGTAGAGATATTGGTAGTCTAATAGAAAATAAGGCACTACCTTCCATTAGTTTTGGCAGAATGTCCAAATATGTTTTTTTGCAGACAGTGTAGATTTATACTAGAAGGTCCAAGTACCGCATTTTTTGATCACCCTAGGGTAGCTCCTTGTCCTGGATGATGTAATTGCAATAATGCTGTGGTGGCATGTATAGCTATCTGTTCATAACACAAGCTTATTATGTCAGAAATACAGAGATAAAGCTACTGTAAAGGATTTATGAAGCTAGACTCAGCATAGCAAATGTTCATTCTAACAATGCTTTATTTAATCATTCCCTCATGTGTGCTTCCTTTAAACAAAATTGAGGTTTTCATTATGAAGAAAATAAGTAAAGATAATGAAAAGGCAAATGGGAAACAGTTTTGTTACATAAAGAACTAATATGGCAGAATAAATTCTGCTATCTTTCGAGGGCCGAATGCTCATGTTTCCTTAGCCTCTATACTCATAATGAAGACTGATAGGTTATAAAGTTAGTTAGGTTAGCCACACCTATTTGAAATTGAATTGATTATGTAATGAATCATTATATGGACTGCCTATTTATTCTCATGAGGCACTGGTGTTTTATGCATGAAAGTGCTGAATACATTTTTAAAATCTGGTTGTGTAATTACAGTCTGTTGCTATTATTCTGTGGTTTTATTTAAATGAAATATAAATATATTTTATAAATATATAAATGTTATATATATCTATATATATATCTATATATATATATTATATATATATATATATATATATATATATATATATATATATATATATATACATTTTATATAAAAATTTTAAATTTTTTATATATAATATAAAAAATAAAACTATCATTTTAGGTGACATGAATATCGATTGGGCTTCTGATTCCGCCAATCAATCTCCCTCTAGCATAAATTTATTTCATTTTACATAACTGGTTAATGCAATCAATAGATTTAGCTGTAAATCTGATAAAGGCTCAATACTAGACTGGATCTTGGTCTCATACCCTCCAAATACCCTGTCTCTGGCACAATGGCAAACTCCTTCAGGACCACCTCCCAGCCTTCGCTATATGAAACTGCTCATCCCTTTCTAAAACCCATAAATACAAGGTAATAAAAAACCTATCAAAATTCTATACTCATACCTCCAATAGTATCCTAAGTAGCTACAATTGGAGCTGTCTTAAAACCCTTCCTCTAGATGATGCCCTCCTTTACTTCAATAACTCCTTTCTAAATATCCTGCACAGCATAGCACCTACCAGATCTAGAAGAATTATATTCAACCATGCCCTCTGGCTTTCTAAATCTACCTGAGAAATTATGAAAAGTTGGGATAAAGCCTGGAAATGCTGGCTCAATTCCAAAATTCCTTCCAAACTTATCCATTATAAACAATGTTGAAACTAAGCCAAAACACTTATCTCCAAAGACAAGCAACAATACTTCTGGAACTTACAAACAAATGAGAAAAATAATCCCAAACTTGTCTGGTTTTCTATTAATAATTTCTTACACCCCGGTACAAAATCTAATCCTTGTTCATACCCTAACATGCCACCTGACCTTAACGCCTCTAAATTCAACTCCTACTTCATTGATATTATAGCCAACCTTACCGGCTCCTTTTCCTCAGCCCTACCAACCAGCCATATCTCTATACCTACCTCCTCTCCTTCACCATCACAAAATCTCTCAAGCCCAAATATCCATACTCAAAACTGCATTAAGGAACCCCCAACTAGCATTCAAACTATCCCCTATATGCACATCTTTTATTAAAAAACTCCTTCAGAATCTAAAGCCCTGTTCTAACTCTGCCGGCATAATTCTTGCCAAATTCCTCAAGATTGCTGCCGATGCACTAGACTATCCAATTAGTATCCTTATAAATAGGTCCATCCAGGAATCTTACATTCCCTGTCTTTGGAAAAAACTATTATCCTTCCTCTTCATAAAGGTGGCCCTTCCACTGATATCTCAAACTTTTGATCCATTGCTATTCTATCCCCTATCTCCAAAATACTGGAAAAATGTGTCCAAAAACAACTGATTTGTCACCTTCTAAATAATAACATCCTCTCCTCAACCCAACATGGATTCCGTCCAGGGCACAGTACATCTACTGCCCAGATCTCGTTTTTGGATATTATTAACAAAGCTCGCGACTTATTTCATACTTTATCAGCTCTCTTTCTGGATTTCTCAAAAGCATTCAACACTATATCCCATGCCATTCTCCTGTCTCAACTCTTTTCAATAGGATTATCCTCCCATTCTCTTAACTGGTTTAGAAGCTCTCTCGCAGATAAGCAACATGCTGTCAAATGTCAAAACTATTTCTCTCTACCTTCACAACCCTGCAGACATTCCACAAGGCTCAGTTTTAAGACATCTTCTATTTAATATATTCATAAATAATCTTTACCAAACTATTTCAAATGCCTCCTTAGAACAGTGTGCAGATGATTCAACCCTAATCTGCTCTGCACCTAACCCAGTCACTCTGCAACAAATGACTCAAACAACATTATCTAGAGTAGAATCCTAGTTCCACAAAAGCATCTTTCTTTAAACACCAAAAAAACTAAACTTATGCTGTTTAATCCTAAAAGAAATAAAGCATTCAACACAGAATATTTCAACATACTCTCTCTAAATTCTATTAAAATTGAATTAGTAGCCAGTACCAAACTATTAGGAGTCATAATAGATGAAAACCTAAAGCTCGACCTGCATATCCAATCCAGTATTAATAAAACCCATAAAAAACTAGGGGTTCTGTATAGGCATAACAGGTTTCTCTCCTTACCATCTAAACAAGCTTTAGCCCTCTCCTATCTTCTACCATCTTTAACCGATGGTGCACCCCAGTTAATTAATCTGCAGTCTTCCCTGAAACTTAACCTAGAATCCTGCTACAACAAGATTGCCAAATTTGCCACAGGTAGCCACCACTCCTCCCATCACTGTATTGCCTTAAGAAAACTACAATGGCTCAAATCCCCACAATACCTCTTACACATACAGCTAACCACCTCACATAAACTTATCTACAAATCACAAGACTGTTCCGCCCTTAGCTCCTTACTTGCTCCTTATTCTCCTCTTAGGCCACTATGATCAGAACACCAGCACTTACTCCAAGTTCATAAACCTAACCTACCTGCAGGTAAACTATTATATTCCTGGATAATTGCCAGATTATGGAATAACCTCCCTTCCTCTGTACGTAGTAAATAACATCTGTCTAACTTCAAAGCTGCCTTACACAATCATCGCCTTGCTAATCGGATATGTAACTGCACAAGTACACCTCCTACAACCCATGAAACCATCACTTGAAATTTTCTCCCTTTCAGTCTCAGCATTGGTCCTATGCAAATGTGGCATTTCTAACTAACTTGCATTGCTCCTATGCTTCTAGCCTCATCATTCTATCTCTCGCTTTACAGCTTCCTAAGCTATAGCCTAACTTATATTACATTTTTCAGCATTCTTATTGATTGAGAATGTTTAAACTGATTCCTCCTGATACTTTCTATTATTCCTTTTGTAACTACTTCATATCTGAACTTCCACTGAAACTTTGTAATTCTACCAAACTTATTTGTATCTTATTTTCAAATCAATTGCTTGTGACAAAGAGTCTGTAGTGCCTGACTATGTGAATATGGTAGAACTTGATCACTATAAGTTGTTCCTATGGATATTCTGGATTTTTTGCTTTTTATGCTGTGTTGCATTGTAATATTGTATTTAAATTATTTGTCATGGAGCTTTTCTCCCCTGGCCTCCATTCAAAATGGGCACGCTCTGGCCCAGTGGACATTCCCAGTAAACAAATGTAAATAAATAAATAAAATATTTAATTGCAATTGGCTTGCCAGTGGTTGGTGGTTTAATATTTGAAAAACAATTTATGGTTGTTTTTATCATTGGTTCATAACTTCATAGGTGTATACAAGCTTGAAGTCTACTAGGGCATTTATAAGCCTAGCCATATAACCCAAATATGACCCACACGTTTTTATATTTAAGACATTTATATAGGAAGTGATTTTTGATTATGGCATGATTTACTGTCTGCCTCTGTAAGGCACCAGACCAGGGTTGAATTTCTGATTTCCCATCCAATGGTCCAAGTTGCATTTAAATAGGACGAGGGAGTAGATTTGTTTCACTTGGACAGAGAGCTTATTCCAGAGAATGGGAATTCTTTGAGAAATGTAACTGTCTGTCCAAAGATTCAAAAAGATTCAAAAGATTCATTTGCCATTTATAAAACACAAGTGCTACCTAAATTAAATGTTGAGTTTTAGCTCTTTTACAGCAGAAAACAAACACAAAAAGCCAAGACATGATAGGTAATGAAAGAATAAACAATAACTATAGTCCAAAAGTAAATATCTAGATAGCTGACACACATGATTGTACACTTTATATATACTGGACAACACTGACTACTAGATAATTAACACATGAAAAGACAAGTACATTATACAGAGCGGTGAGACTGGGTGATATCGCACATAAAGAAGTGACTGGAATTGCACTTGAATGAGAATATGTTAATATTAGTATGCAATAAATAAATAGAATTACTGCATGGAAAAAAAGGAAAAGAATGTGAGCAGCATGTCTTATTTATGTTGCAAGCAAACATTAGGTCTTTAGAACTAGTAGTTCTGATGCTGTTTGTTTGTTGGATGTGAAAAAGGTACATCAGAATAGTTGTCTGGGGATGCCTTGTATGCCAGGAATAGATCACCTCTAGGTAGTCTGTAGGAGACCGTGTATAGAGATAGATCTTTGAGGCAATCCACATAGGACATTGTATTTATGCTATGTATTCTTCTTGTAAGGAGCCATTGTGGTCTTATCATCTGCTGTATGTATCTCATCAGCTATATAATGAAGGGGGCATTATACTCCATGATGGGTCTGATAAGAACCAAGTGCATTGGTATGGTGACTTCCCTGGACCCAGATGACATGATCTTACTTTTAAGCCGAGCAACGCAGATGAATTTTCTTACTACCTTGAACACATGTTGGCTGAAGGCTAGGTTACTATGAGTTCCCAGTTCCATGACTAATGAATCAATTATTTGGGGTGTTGTATTGATAACATAGATTCCTGGAGTAGCTGACTTCCCAAAAGGTATTATAATGCATATCTTGGCACTGAGTTTTAAGCTGTGGTATTGGCACTAGTGATTTGTCTGTGTTAAACCTTCCTGCAAGGGGTTTGTGTCTTGGAAGGATTCTATAACTGCTCCCAGTTTGCAATCATCTGTAAACTTGTTCAGCCAGTGGCCTTTCACATTGGCCTTGACTTCTGAGAAGTAGATGCCAAAGTGGAGCACAACTAGTTACCAGCCTCTTAGTGGGGGTGCTCTCACCAACCCTAACCTCCTGGGATCCTATCAGTGAGTCAGCTGAATATTCATGGCATTCTATAAGTATTTATGCCTAGTTCCATAATTTTGTTAACAATGACCAGATGGGTATTGTATCAAATTATGAGATCAAGATCCAGAGCTTATCTAAACAATACAATCTTTGTTTGTGATTTACTATGGAGTTGACTGGTAAGATAAGTTTTATACAAATGTATGTTTTAATTTATACTACTGTTTTTAACTGTTTGTAGGAAGAAAGGGATAGCTCGTGTGACAATGTGAGGTATTGCTAGCTATGTCAGTAGAATAAGGGCAGTGGATGTGTAATACATGCTAGCACACTTTATAGGTTCATAGGTTCATAGGGTCATAGGTGTGTACTAGGCTAATGGCCCTGGAGCCTTTACAAGTCTAGACCACAGGATTACTCTGGCATCGTGTCACCCAACCTTAGTTCCTAGTGCCTCTGTCGAGCAGAGCCACTGCAGTGATCCCCGGGGTGAATCTTCTATTTCCCATCCACTCATCAAGATTTCTCTTGAAGAGGGCCAATGAGGTGCTCAGCTTGACATGTATGGGAAGTCTATTCCATAGCCTGGGCAGTCTCTGGGTTATGAACCTGTCCCTCCAGCATGTTCTATTGATTGTGGTAATGAGGTTGAGGTCTCTGGAGTGTGTAGTGTGGAGCGATTGGGATTTCTTTAGATGTAGCATTTCTAACAGAGCTGGGTCAGACATGGCTTTGTAAGTCAAACAGAGATCACCTCTAAGTAGGCGATATGAGACAGAGAATAGTTGGAGTTTTTTGAGTCTGTCCATATAGGACAAGTGTTTAAGGCCTAGGATCCTCTTTGTGAGGTACTTTTGCGGCTTCTCCAGTTGTTGCAGGTGTCTAGTGAGGTATATCTCAAATAGGGCATTGTACTCGATGATTTGCCTAATGAGGGAAGTGTAGAGGGAGGCAATGACCTCTTTCTTCCTGGATGCAAAATCCTTAGTAATGAGATGTGCCACATAGAAGCACTTTCTGACCACAGTGGCAATGTGGCGGTCAAAAGAGAGGTTACTGTCAACCTGTGTACCTAGATCTCTATTAACGCCTTCTGTGTTCAGTTGACTACCATCGATGTGGTAATTCAGGGGAACTGGGTTTTTCCCAAGGGGGATGATGACACATTTTTTGGCATTGAGCTTAAGGCCATGGTTCTGACACCAGTCATAGGTCTCATTGAGGCCTTTCTGTAGAATGTCAACATCACTTAGGAAGTTAATATCTCCTAACTTGCAATTGTCTGTGAACTTTGTCAGCCAGAATCCCTTCATGTTGGCCTGGACTTCAGAGAAGTAGATACAAAGCAGGAGAGGACCCAGGACCGAACCCTGTGGGACTCCACTCCTGATTGGTCGACAGTCTGACTTGGAGTCACTTTCACACTGTGAGCTCTATCTGTGAGCCACCTAGTGATATAGGGGTTGATGCCTAGCTTAGTGAGTTTTTCTATGATTCCTGAGTGGGGAATGGTAACAAAGGCTTTGGCCAGATCAAAGTAGGCTGTATAAACCACCTTGCCTTCATCCACAGCTCTGGTGACTGACTCAAAGATGTCAACCAAGTTGAGCAGGCATGATCTACCCCTCACAAAACCAAACTGTGTAGGATCCAAAGTTTGGAGATTCCCTATATTCTTGTTTATTAGGTCCATGATGATGTGTTCCATAGCTTTGCATATCAGACTTATCAGGCTAGTGGGGCGATAGTTCCCGGGGTCAGTAGTCACTCCTCCCTTGTGAAGAGGGATGACTGCAGCAGTGCGCCATTTGGTAGGGACAAAGCCTGAGGTGAGGCTGTGATTGAACAGGGCACACAGGTGAGGTGCCAGTTCACTCTGTAGTTCATGTAGAACACAGCTAGGGATATTGTCAGGTCCCATAGAAGCTGAATACTCGGCCTTGGACAGTGTTGTTTTAACCTGTGCAGCAGTAATACTAGGTGCCTGGCAATCTGCTGGTATTGTGATTGGTCCTTTGGGGGGCAGAGGGGTAAAGCTGGCACTGAATCTGTTGGCCAGTATGTTGGCAATATCTGTTGGCTTGGTATAGGATGTACCATTGTGAGGTAGAACAGACCAAATCTGGGTATTGCCATGGAGATTCTTAGGTTCATAGGTAGGTACTAGGCTATCGGCCCAAGGGCCTATGTAAGCCTAGCCAACAAGGTCCCCTAGCATATGCCACCCAAGAAAGTTATTTTCCTGTGCCACTGTTGAGCAGAGGCACAGAAGTGATCCCCGTGGTGTATTTCCTATTTCCCATCCACTCATCAAGATTTTTCTTGAAGAGTGCTAATGAAGAACTTTGCTTGACATAGATGAGTAGCCTGTTCCAGAGTATGGGAAGTCTCTGGGACAGGAATCTATCCCTCCAGCATGTCCTGCTTATTGTCCTTTACATAACTATAGAAGGCCTTGTGGTTGTTTTTACTATCTGCTGCAATTTTATTTTCATAGCTAGCTTTAGAGGATTTGATGAGGGATCTCAACCTTTTTTTGAGGCTCATAAGGGCATTTTTCCAGTCTTGGGACTTCACCTTATTCCCCATCAGTTTCCTCCTTCTGTTGTAGAGTTTGCTTATGGCAGGTGACCACCAGATTTGAGGAGAGTGTCTTGGTTCTATTGGGTATGTTGAGATCCATGCATTTGTGTATGTGTCCATACAGTGCATTGGTGTATGATTCAGCGGTCGTGCAACTATTCTCCATTTGCATGGGTGCCATGAAGTTAGCCACCTCTGTTTGTATGAGCCCAAAATTAAAGTTGGAGAAGTTTTTCATGGTGGTAACCTTTGTGGGGGCGGTAGGGGGTGGGGGGTGGGAAGGATGTGGATTTCCAAGGTAATTAGCTTGTGGTCAGATCTAACCAGGGAGGAGTTGCCTACTGGTGTAGGGCAATGGTCACCCATGTTAGTAATGACCAGGTCAAGGATGTTGTTACCTCTAGTGGGGATAATAACAAGATGGTCCAGGGCATTGGAATTAATGAATTCTAGAAAGCATTGGGCAAGTGTATGGGTACATGAGTAATTTTCCCAGTTAATGGAGGGGTAGTTGAAGTCACCCAGTATGAGAGTGTTAGGTTGGAACCTAATATTCTCTAGGGTGCTTAGGAACGTGGAGTGTGAGTTTTGGGACATATTTGGGGACCTATAGTAGGCTATGACCTGGATCACTGTCTTACTCAATGTTAGTTGCACCTGAAGTATCTCAGATGTGTTATGTTGAGCTACCAGTCTGGAGGTATGTGCATCTTTTATGAATATGGAAACACCACTGCCTTTGGAGCTTCAGTCCAAATTCTTGGGCCAAAAAGGTGTAGAATGAGTTATAGCCTGGTATGGCAGGGTTGCTTTGTGCTGCCTTGAACCAGGTCTCTATTACAGCACAAATGTCAATGTTCTCCATTTTAGGGAGTGCTTTGAGTGAGTGTATTTTGAGATTTAGACTTCTAGCTTTTAGCAGCATGACCCTCAGATTGCATTTGTTTGTAGCTTTTACAGTGGTAATTTGGTCTTTGGAACACTGCCTAAAAAGGCACTATATGGGGTGGCAAGAACCTTGGCCAGTATCCAGAAGCCCAGGGGTGACAGATGCAGGTCATCTCTGACAAAACATCAAGGTCTGTCAATCATGTCATCCCAGGCAGACAGATAATGGATCCCCTTAGAATGACACCAGAAACTTAGCCAATTGTTGAAATCAATCATCTTCTATTTGTACTGTGGTATCATTCTGGGTGATGGTAGGATGCTGCTCAGGGCTAGTGTCATACCTGTCTGGGCTACATAATCTGAGAGCTCCTCCATGTTTCTTTTCATGTAGTCCAGTTAGGTACGTCTTAGGTCATTCACACCAACATGTACAATGACAGAGTCATATCTGTACCTGTTGTTGAGGGACCTGAGTGCATGCATTATGTGGTGGATCCTGGCACCTGACAGGCAGCTGACTGTTACTTTCTCCTTATTCAACCTAGTGAGTGGGACATCAGTGTGCCTCACTATCAAGTCATCTATGATTAGTGTGTTGGGCATGCTGTTTTGCCTTAGTGGCTTTGGTTGAGTGGCACACTGTTCTGGAGAGTTATGTGTCTCGTGATTAGTGTTGCGTTGTGGTGGTTGACTGCGTTTCTGCCTTGGAGGTCTCTGCTGTTTGGGTAGATTTTTATTGAGTGCTTCAGCGAAGGTGAGTGTGTGGTTTGTGTTTTTATGTGAAGACAGTGATGGTGTGTGTTCTGGAGGGCTATGTGTTCCATGTGGTGTGGTGCAAGTGTTGACCTTCTGCTCTTGACCATCTATTCCAGTCTTGGCTGGAGAGTGCGTGGCTTCCAATTTGGATATATAGGTGCATCTCTCACAAGTCTGAATGTTGGGAAGTACGAGGAGGGGGTTGTCAGTGTACATGAGGCAGTTGCTACATTGGCTCAGGATGCCCAAGTTCACCAGGATAATAGGAGAAAGCACAAGGAACTGACCTTTAGACATGCCTGAAGGGGTGGGCATTAATAATAAGTACTGGAGATGTTCCCTTGTAGAATGCTTAGTGCTGATAGTCCTATTGTGTGCTACAATAATTGATACAAGAAGTCTGGTAGAGTGCTAAACTAATAAGCTTGTAAAAGTGCAGGAGAGGAGAGAACTAGCAGATCTAATGGAAAATTGAAGAGCAGACTTTGGCACTACTCAGAAGCTTACAGACAGTCCAGGGTACATCAAAACTGTATCTGGACTAGACTAGTTACAATAAAGGTGGGAAAAGTGCAAACATAGGCTTTTAAACCAGAAAGTTGAAAGAGATGAAAAAACTGCCCACACGGCCAATAAACTACAATTTCTGGGCCAGAAACTACTCCTCTTGTGGCAGATAGGCTACTTAGTGCTTACCAGTCCCACTGATAAGCTAGAAGGCTTCCCTCCAACACAGAAAGGATTGGAAGGCACAAATGGTTGCCAACAGTCCTAGATACAGCAAATCTGTATCTGGACTAGACTAGTTACAGGAAAGAAAGAAAACAAACTTAAATGTTTTTTTTTTTCCAGAAAGCAGCTAAAACAGCACTAAAAAAATTCAAGTGCAGTGCAAGCTAGCATACTTGAGTGTGTACCAGTATTAAAGCAAATACAGTTTAAATAAATGTAATTCATTCAAAATGTATTCTGAACTAAATTCAATTGTTTTATTCAACTCTGAACAGTTAAAAAGTGCCAAAAAATATTTATCAGCTGAGAAGCACACTCAGTCAGAACACAAGGAGATTATTTTTGTTAGTAAAGTGCAAAGGGAAGAAGGAGAAGCAGAAGATAATTCAAGGTTAAAAACCTAAGTAGGTTGGCCTTCTCAAATGTTCTCTATGTATCAGGTAGAATTAACACTAGACTGGGAGGTGTGTCCCAGATCAAATTTACAGTAGGGGCGGGCAACTATAAAGCCACCAACTATGACAACAGCACAAGAATAGGGTGGGTGGGAGAGAGAAAACCACTTTCAGAACAGATTAGAAACAGCAAACAATGTCAGCAAATATATAAAATAATTCAGTCAGGCAAAAATTAAGACAATGCAGAACTCTGAAAAGTTAAAGTGCCAGAACATATACTTATCAGCGATATATTTCCATATTGTTTAAGGAGCACTCTTCAGTCAGAACACAAGGAGATTCTAACAGTGTATGCAGGAATTTACAAACAGAGACTCCTAGCTGGAATTTTGTTAAGCATTATATGTCATTTGTATACCAAACTGATTTGCACAGATGCTTGTGTTGAAGATGTATTTGTAGAGTTGCTTGTGTTAAAAAATATACCAGCAGGGTATCCTGACTGTATTGTAACTGATTAAATGTATATGTTTTAACACAGGATACTGGAAGAGAAGAGGCTAAGATCAGCTCCAGCTAAGTTTGAAAAATAGTAAGAATTTAAATTACTGGGCCTAGCCCATGAGGATGTTATCTCACAGTTTTGAATGAAGCCAGAGATGCAATGTCTGTAAGAAGCATGGTTTGTTAGTCTCTGTTAAAATAGTTTTATAGCTTCCAGATGCTGCAATTAACTTTAGCAAAACTTAAGATATGCATTGTAACAAACATGTGCCAAGTCCTGGCAGCTTCTAGCCAAAACAGTGGTATGGGAACCAGAAGTCATATGATCAGATGTGTGCGATGTCATTCTGTAATCCATCGCTAAAATGACGTTTTAATAATAGGGGAGACTGAAGTCTCAGAGCAGTCTGTTTTTGTAAACTGACAAGGAAAGACCCCTCACCTACTTAATCTTTGCTTACTCTAGTAAGTAACCAGGGAATAATACTTCAGATCACTCAGGAAAATATAGTATGATTAGTTAAGTATTGTTTTTCAATAACTGTGTGAACCTGCCCACCTGTGTTATTTTTAATATTTCCAGAGATTGAAACTCTGATGTTTTTTGTAACTAGATATTCCACATGTTCATATATTTTCTTATTTATTATCAAATATATTTAAACTTTTCATTGCAACTGATCTTTCAGAGAATATTTGAATCTCTATATATTTGGTGACAGCCCAGGCCACTCCTAAAAGCCTTGCTGTTGGTCAAATTACCATATATATTAATATTAACTTTACTCAGTATAAATGGGTACCCTTGCAAGAACCTGAGATTAGCTGGCTTTGGAGTGTCTGGTGGCAGTGTAACTACCTTATAGTCTGAGCAAAAGGGAGCGTAGCTAGAGAATTGGTGCCAGCCTTTCCCAGGTGTGTGTATATACATTTGTGTGAAAATCAAATCTCAAAGAGTATGTCAGCTGTTTAGACCAGGGGCACAAAGCACTGGTTTTAAAGAGATGGTGCTGGAGAAATTTGCTTGGGGACTTGGCTGAGGTCTCAGCTATATAGTTTGCCATTGGGGAGTTTTACTGGGGATCTGGAGGGAGACAGATAGAGAAATCCAGACCCTGGACTGAGTGTGTTAACTATGTGCTCTTAAGGAAAATTGTGCTTGATGCAGAAAGCTGCACCTGGAAGTACTGGGTGTATCCCTTTTTCTTCCAAGTAAACGCCCATCTCCAGAGCCAGTGGTGAGGATTCAGGCTCCTTGATTATTGGTCCAGCATGGGGTTGTCACATATTGGTGAGCAGTGGTGTGAATATTAATTAAACTTCTGTAGCCTGTAGGCAGTTGTCACTGAAGGTGTGTGTAATCTGAAGCATCCACAAGACGTACGACCAGAGCTTCGTTTCACAGCAGTTTCATTTATTTAATGATTTATTTTTTGTTAGTTTAGTTTAGTCAAGGAAATCAGTCAAATATGTCATCAAAAGATTATAGCAAAGAACCAGTTGCCCAGGGTGTGTGAAGCCAAAAGACTGGCACATGTAAATGTGACTAAAGAGGAAATAATTTCAGCCTTAGTCAGATCACACCAGCAACCAGGAGGATAAAAAGTCTGTTGATAGAAATTTGCAGCCCTCACACACAGTACAGTTCACCTTTTCATCAAAGAACATAAAAATCTTTTAGGACTCATAGAGACTTACACTGGAAGCCAAATGTTTGGAACTTGAATCAGTAGAGATACTGTGGCATTTGGAGGCTGTAGAAAAAGAGACTGTGGTGCTCAGAGGATGAAGAGAATGATCGACTGTGGCATATGGAGGCTGAAGAAAATGAGAAGCAGCCTCAACATGAGAGGGAGATCTTGAGTCTTCATGAGGGTCATGGAGGTAATAGGGAAGAAATAACCAAAACCCATAAAGGTCTGTAAATTTCTTCCACAATTTACAGAGGGGTGATAATTTTGATAGTTTTGTTCATATATCTGAAAGAATAAGTAAAGAGTATAACGTTGCCCAAGGGCTCTGGGTATGGTTCCTGGTTCCCTTACTCCAGGATAAAGCTGTAACTGCTGTTTCTAAACTGTCTGACACTGATTGTTTAACTTATGATAAAGTCAAATATTGTTACTAGAATGTTTTAAGTTAACACCTGAACCTTACAGAAAAAAATGTTTTGTGAGCATAGATGCAAGACAGATGAAAGTGTGTGTGATTACATGGCTGAGTTAAGCATTTATTTTCATAGGTTGATGAGTGAGTTTCAGGTCACTACTTTTGAAGGGCAAGCAGACCTTTTGGTGAGGGAATAAGCTCTTAGCACTTTAATGGAGGACATGAGAAACTGGCTGGCACACTAAGAATGTGACTCTGCAGATGAGCTTGGTGAAAAAGGGGATGTCTACTTAGCAAGCAGTGCATCACTTCACAGTAAAGGGATACCAAGTGGTGCACATGGATATAAGGGATCCCATGGTGGGCAGCATAAACCACCCCAACAGAGTCCACCAGTAACAGAGAAAGCCACTAGTTCAGGTACACCACCAGTGACAATGGTTAAATATTTTAAATGTAATGAGAAAAGCTATGTATCATGTAGATGTCCAGGGAGGCAAGGTGGGGAACAAATGATGGTGGAGCCAGCAAGTGGGAATAACAGTATGGGACTGGTGCATTGTCTGGAGATAACAGAGATACCAAGCTATTAAGAGTTTGTATCCCAGCTTAGTGGATGTAAAACAAGCAACTGCTAAGAGAGACTCAACCTCTCACATAACCATTGTGAAGCCTGTAGTGGGTAAAGAGGAGCAGTACTTGCTTGGGCGGTCCACTCCAGTCAGAGCTTTAGGAGGGACCCCATTCCAAACATCTTTGGCCAGTGTTTACCTTAAATTGGAGGGTGGAAAAAGAAGCAAGCAAGTAGGTATGTTTCAGGGTATTCCTGCAGATGTCTTCATATGGAATGATTTTGATAATGCTGTACCTTGTGTGCATGGAGTTACACATAGTCAGGCTTGGAGACAGACATGTGGGGATGGTAGGCTAGGAGAGACCCAGACAGACCCCACACCTGAAGCCAGGGCTTGTGCAGTGTTTATTTCAGGGAGGGAGCTACCCTGTAGCTGTGAGCCTAAATGTGATCCACAGCTGCTGGTATGTACTGATGTTCCCTTGGATAGATTGACTGCAAAGGCAGAGGTGAGTGGTAGTACAGTGAGGCATCACTGTAAGAGGATACCAGACTTCCTGCAGAAGCGGAGCTGGAAAAAGTTACAAAGAAAGAGTTGAGATAGGCTCAGCTTTTATTCTTTACACCAAGTGGCTTGAGGGAGGTAGCTAGGGAGGATCCTGATTCTCAAGGAAAAGGGGAGTCTGTATACATGAATAAAGGGTTAATATATAAAGACTGGACCCCTGAGGTAGGGCTAGAAGGTGTGGTAATACAGAAGTTGGTAGTGCATAGAGCCTACCATCTAGCACGTCTTGCTGTAGCCCATAGCATTCCTTTTGAAGGTCATATGGGTGTAAAGCATACTAAGAGATGTATTATGCAGAACGTTTATTGCCCTGAAATTGCAAGGGATGTAACAGGGTACAGCAGGACATGTAAGTAGTGTCAAAAAGTAGGCAAGGCAGGAAACAAAGTCAAGGCTCTTTTGATCCCTTTGCCTGTGACTGAAGAGCCATTTCAGAGGGTAGTTATAGATATTGCGGGGCCTCTGAGTAACTCAAGCTCAACAGAGAATAAGTATATGTTGATGCTACTAGAATATGCCGCTAGGTATCCTTAGTGGTGGCTCTATCCTCCATCAAAGCAGAAATGGTGGAAAATGCTTTGTTAGAGATTTTTCAGCAGGGTTAGTTTCCTAAGACAAATAATGACTGACAGTGGTGCTGATTTCATGTAAGATATGCTGGTTGGTCTGTGGATGTGCAGTGGGGTGAAGCACCTAAAGACCATCCCCTACCATCACCAGATGAATGGTCTTGTGGAGAGGTTAAACTCTATACTAAAGATTATGCTACAGGCATTTGCAGACTAGTTTATAAGAGAGTAGGACATCTATTTGCCCCATCTGCTATTTGCATAAAGACAGGCACACCAGGAATCAGCAGGGTTTCACCCCTTGTTTTGCTGTATGGACATAGCGTGAGGGAGCCTTTAGATTTGATACATGATGAGTGGTGGGTGAGGGTGAATCACAAAGGAGTCTGTTGTTTCATATGTCCTAAACCTCAGTACAAAGCTTAGAGATCACATGGACTTGGCTCAGGATAACTTGGCAGGAAACCAACAGCAGAAAATGGTCTGGTATGACAGGAATGCTCTAACCAAAGAGTATACTGTGAGCCATCAGGTTATGGTTGTCATTCCTGTCAGGCAGGATATGTCACAGACAGCTTGGGAGTGACCCTTCAAAGAGATACAGAAGGTCAGTGATGTTAACTACATGATAGAACTGCTAGGCATGTGGCAGGGGGCACAAATTGTACCATGTTAACATAATGAAACCTTACCATGATAGGGAGGCCCTTGTGCTAATTATTTACAGTAGGAGGCAGGAGGAGTATGAAAGGGATCTATGGTTAGATCAAGCCAGGCAGCAAAATGCCAAGTTACTAAGCTGGAACCTAGGGTTGCAGGTATATCACATGACTGTGATGCACTGTAGTGGGGGCAGCAATGTCAATGAAGATGGGTTGTCCAAAAAGGGTATGGGTTAAAGCATTTTAATATAGGCTCATTCCTCTCAAGAAATGTTTTCTAGGGTCACTTGAAAAACTAGCTTGAGTCTTCAAAAGAGGGTGAATGTGACAATGTGAGGTATTGCCAGCAATGCTAGGAAAAGTAGGGCAGTGGATGTGTAATATATACTAGCACAGCAAGCTGGAGTGTTGTAAACAATTGTATCTCATTTGTGTATCAAACTGATTTGCAGAGATGTTTGTGTTGAAAATCTATTTGTAAAGTTGCTTGTCTTAAAAAAAAAATGTGCCAACAAGTTGTCCCGGCTTTATTGTAACTGATTAAATGTATATGTTTTAACAGAGGATACTGAAAGAGAAGAGGTTAAGCTCAGCTCCAGCTAACTTTGAAAAATAGTAAGAAATTAAATCCTAGGCCATAAGGATGTTATTTCACAGATCTGAATGAAGCCAGAGATGGAATGTCTGTAAGAAACATGATTTATAAGTCTGCAGGAAGAGCAGAAGTGTTACAATTGTTTTATAGCTTCCTGATGCTTCAGTACACTTTAGCAAAGCTCAAGATATGTACAGTAACATATATGTGCTAAATCCTGGCAGCTTCAATCAAAAGGAGTGGTATGGGAACCAGAGGTCATATGACCAGCTGTATGTGATGTCATTCTCTAATCTGTCACAAAAATGTTTTAGTATTAGACGAGACTGAAGTCTCAGAACAGTCTCGTTTTGTAACCTGACAAGGAAAGACCCGTCCCCTACTTCATCTTGCCTGGCATTAGTAAGTAACCAGGGAATAATAATTCTTTAGGTCAGTCAGGAAAATATTGTTAACTATTGTTTTTCTGTAACTGTGTGAACCTGTCCACCTGCGTTATTTGTAATATTTCCTCTGAACAAAACTCTGATGTTTATTGTTAAATAGATATTCTGCATGTTCATGTTATTTTCCTATGTATTATCAAATATGTTTCAAATTTTCATTGTGACTGGTCTTTCAGAGAATATTTTAATCTCTTAGAGCACTTATATATATTTGGTGACAGCCATGGCCACCTTGAAAGCCTTGCTGTTGGTCAAACTACCAATTGTATTAATATTAACTTCACTTGGTATAAATAGGAACCATTGAAAGACCTTTAGAGTAGCTGGCTTTGGAGTGACTGATGGCAGTGTAACTACCTTATAGTCTGAGCAAAAGGGGGCATAGCTAGAAAATCAGTGCAATAATTTCCCAGGTGTCTGTATGTGTTTGTGTGAGAAAATCAAATCTCAATCAGTGTGTGTGTGTGTGTGTGTGTGTGTGTGTGTGTGTGTGTGTGTGTGTGTGTGTGTGTGTGTGTGTGTGTGTGTGTGTGTGTGTGTGTGTGTGTGTGTGTGTGTGTGTGTGTCAGCTGTTTGGAGCAGGGACACAAAGCACTGATTTTAAAGAGAGGGTGCTGGAGAAATTCACTTGGAGATTCGGATGAGGTCTTAACCCTATTGGTGTGCAATTGGGGAGTATTACTTGGGACCTGGAGGGAGACAGATAGAGAAATCCAGATGCTGGACTGAGTGTGGTAACTATGAGCTCTTAAGGAAAATTGTGCTTGATGCAGAGACCTGCATCTGGATGTAAAGAGTGCATCCTTTTTTGTTTTAAGTAAAAGTCTATCTCCAGTGCCAGTGGTGAGAATTCAGGCTCGTTGATTACTGGTCCAGAGTGGGGATGTCATATATCGCTGAGCAGTGGTGTGGATATTAACTGAATTTCTGTAGCCTGTATGCAGTTGTCACTGAAGGTGTGTGTATTCTCAAGCAGAAACAAGACATACAACCAGATTTTTATTTCACAACAGTTTCATTTATTTAATTATTTGTTTTTTGTTAGTTTAGTTTAGTCAAGGATATCAGTCAAAGATGTCAGCAAAGGATTATAGCAAAGAACCAGTTGTCCAAGGTGTGTGAAGCCAAAGGACTGATGCATGCCAATGTGACTAAAGATGAAATTATTTCAGCCTTAGTCAGATCAGACCAGCAACCAGGAGGATAACCAGCCTGTTGATGGGAATTTGCAGCCCTCACACACAGTACAGTTCACCTTTTCATCAAAGAACTTAAAAATCTTTCAGGACTCATAGAGACTTGAATCAATAGAGAGACTGCAGAATTTGGAGGCTGAAGAAAATGAGAAGCATCATCAACATGAGAGGGAGATCTTGAGTTTTCATCAGAGTCATGGAGGTGATACGGAAGAAATAAACGAAACTCATGAAGGTCTGTAAATTTCTTTCACAATTTACAGACGGAGATAATTTTGATAGCTTTTCAAATGTATTTGAAAGAGTACTTAAAGAATATAATGTTGACCAGGGGCTATGGGTATGGTTCCTGACTCTCTTACTCCAGGGTAAAGCTGTAACAGCTGTTTCTAAATTGTCTGGCATTGATTGTTTAAATTGTGATAAAGTCAAACATTCTTTACTATAATATTTTAAGTTAACACCACTAGCTTATAGAAAAAAAGGTTTTGTGAGTATAAATGCAAGACAGATGAAAGTGTGTGTGATTATGTTGCTGAATTAAGCACTTATTTTCATAGGTGGGTTAGTGGGCTTCAGGTCACTACTTTTGAAGGGCAAGCAGACCTTTTGGTTAGGGAACAAGCTCTTAGCACTTTGCTTGAGGACATGAGAAACTGGCTGGCATACTAAGAATGTGAGTCTGCAGATGAGCTTGGTGAAAAAGGGGATGTCTACTTAGCAAGCAGTGCATCACTGCACAGGAAAGGGATACCCAGTGCTGCTCATGGATATACGAGATCCCATGGTGGGCAGCATAAACCACTGCAACAGAGTCTACCAGTAACAGAGAAAGTCACTAGTTCAGTTCCACCTCCAGTAACAATGGTTAAATATTTTAAATATAACCAGAAAAGCCATGTATCATGTAGATGTCCAGGGAGGCAAGGTGAGGAACAAATGGTGGGGGAGCCAGTAAGTCGGAATAACAGTATGGGACTGGTGCATTTTCTGGAGACAACAAAGGTACCAAACTATTACGAGAGTTTATATCCAAGCTTAATGAATGGAAAACAAGCCACTGTTAAGAGAGAGACACAGCCTCTGACATTACCATTGTGAAACCTGTAGTGGTTAAAGAGGAGCAGTACTTGCTTGGGCAGTCCACTCCAGTCAGAGCTTTAGGAGGGACCCCATTCCAAACACCTTTGGCCAGTGTTTACCTTACATGGGAGGGTGGAAAAGGAAGCATGCAAGTAGGCATGTTTCAGGATATTCCTACAGATGTCTTCATATGGAATGATTTTGATAATGCAGTACCTTGTGTGCATTTTGTTACACATAGTCAGGCTTGGAGACAGACATGTGAGGATGGTAGGCTAGGGGAGACGCAGACAGACCCCACATCTGAAGCCAGGGCTTGTGCAGTGGTTATTTCTGGGAGGGTGCTACCTTACCAGTGAGCCTGAAGATGATCCACAGTGGCTGGTATGTACTGATGTTCCCTTGGACAGACTGACTGCAAAGGCAGAGGTGAGTATTAGTACCCAGGCTGACAGTAAGGCACCACTGTAAGAGGATACCAGACTTCCTGTAGAATGGGAGCTGGGAAAAGTTACAAAGAAAGAGTTGACATAGGTTCAGCTTTTATTCTTTACTCCAAGTGGCTTGAGGGAGGTAGCTAGGGAGGATCCTGATTCTCAAGGAAAAGGGGAGTCTGTATACACGAATAAAGGGTTACTATATAAAGACTGGACCCCTGAGGTAGGGCTAGAAGGTGTGGTAATACAGAAGTTGGTAGTGCATAAAGACTACCATCTAGCACGTCTTTCTGTAGCCCATAGCATTCCTTTTGAAGGTCATATGGGTGTAAAGTATACTAAGAGATGTATTATGCAGAACCTTTATTGGCCTGAAATTGCAAGGGATGTAACAGGGTACTACAGGACATGTGAGTAGTGTCAAAAAGTAGGCAAGGCAGGAAACAAAGTCAAGGCTCTTTTGATCCCTTTGCCTGTGACTGAAGAGCCATTTCAGAGGGTAGTTATGGATATTGTGGGGCCTCTGAGTAACTCAAGCTCAACAGAGAATAAGTATATCCTGATGCTACTAGAATATGCCGCTAGATATCATGAGTGGTGGCTCTGTCCTCCATCAAAGCAGAAATGGTGGAAAATGCTTTGTTAGAGATTTTTCAGCAGAGTCAGTTTTCTAAAAGAAATAATGACTGACAGTGGTGCCGATTTCATGTAAGATCTGCTGGTTTGTCTGTGGATGTGCAGTGGGGTGAAGCACCTAAAGACCATCCCCTACCATCACCAGATGGATGGTCTTGTGGAGAGGTTAAACTCTATACTAAAGACTATGCTACAGGCATTTGCAGACTTGTTTATGAGAGAGTAGGACATCTATTTGCCCCATCTGCTATTTGCATAAAGAGAGGCACACCAGGAATCAGCAGGGTTTCACCCCTTGTTTTGCTGTATGGACATAGGGTGAGGGAGCCTTTAGATTTGATTCATGATGAGTGGTAGGTGAGGGTGAATCACAAAGGAGTCTGTTGTTTCATATGTCCTAAACCTCAGTACAAAGGTTAGAGATCAGATGGGCTTGGCTCAGGATAACTTAGCAGGAAACCAACAGCAGAAAATGTTCTGGTATGACAGGAATGCTCTAACCAAAGATTATATGTGAGCCATCAGGTTATGGTTGTCATTCCTGTCAGGCAGGATATGTCACAGACAGCTTGGGAGTGACCCTTCAAAGTGATACAGAAGTTCAGTGATGTTAACTACATGATAGAACTGCTAGGCATGTGAGAGGGGGCACAAATTATACCATGTTAACATAATGAAACCTTAACATGATAGGGAGGCCCTTGTGCTAATTATTTCCAGTAGGAGGCAGGAGGAGTTTGAAAGGGATCTATGGTTAGATCAAGCCAGGCAGCAAAATGCCAAGTTACTAAGCTGGAACCTAGGGTTGCAGGTATATCACATGACTGTGATGCACTGTAATGGGGGCAGCAATGCCAATGAAGATGGGTTGTCCAAAAAGGGTATGGGTTAAAGCATTTTAATATAGGCTCATTCCTCTCAAGAAATGTTTTCTAGGGTCACATGAAAAACTAGCTTGAGTCTTCAAAAGAGGGTGAATGTGACAATGTGAGGTATTGCCAGCAATGCTAGGAAAAGTAGGGCAGTGGATGTGTAATATATACCAGCACAGCTAGCTGGAGTGTTGTAAACAATTGTATCTCATTTGTGTATCAAACTGATGTTCAGAGATGTTTGTGTTGAAAATCTATTTGTAAAGTTGCTTGTCTTAAAAAAAAATGTGCCAATTGGTTGTCCTGGCTGTATTGTAACTGATTAAATGTATATGTTTTAACAGAGGATACTGAAAGAGAAGAGGTTAAGCTCAGCTCCAGCTAACTTTGGAAAATAGTAAGACATTAAATCCTAGGCCATAAGGATGTTATTTCACAGATCTGAATGAAGCCAGAGATGGAATGTCTGTAAGAAACATGGTTTATAAGTCTCTGCAGGAAGAGCAGAAGTGTTAAAATAGTTTTATAGCTTCCTGATGCTTCAGTACACTTTAGCAAAGCTCAAGATATGTACAGTAACATATATGTGCTAAATCCTGGCAGCTTCAAGCAAAAGGAGTGGTATGGGAACCAGAAGTCATATGACCAGCTGAATGTGATGTCATTCTCTAATCTGTCACAAAAATATTTTAATATTAGACGAGACTGAAGTCTCAGAACTGTCTCGTTTTGTAACCTGACAAGGAAAGACCCATCCCCTACTTCATCTTGCCTGGCATTAGTAAGTAACCAGGGAATAATAATTATTTAGGTCAGTCAGGAAAATATTGTTAACTATTGTTTTTCCTGTAAGTGTGTGAACCTGTCCACCTGTGTTATTTGTAATATTTCCTCTGAACAAAACTCTGATGTTTATTGTTAAATAGATATTCTGCATGTTCATGTTATTTTCCTATGTATTATCAAATATGTTTCAAATTTTCATTGTGACTGGTCTTTCAGAGAATATTTTAATCTCTTAGAGCACTTATATATATTTGGTGACAGCCATGGCTACCTTGAAAGCCTTGCTGTTGGTCAAACTACCAATTGTATTAATATTAACTTCACTTGGTATAAATAGGAACCATTGAAAGACCTTTAGAGTAGCTGGCTTTGGAGTGTCTGATGGCAGTGTAACTATCTTATAGTCTGAGCAAAAGGGGGCATAGCTAGAAAATCAGTGCAATAATTTCCCAGGTGTCTGTATGTGTTTGTGTGAGAAAATCAAATCTCAAACAGTGTGTGTGTGTCAGCTGTTTGGAGCAGGGACACAAAGCACTGATTTTAAAGAGAGGGTGCTGGAGAAATTCACTTGGAGATTCAGATGAGGTCTTAACCCTATTGCTGTGCCATTGGGGAGTATTACTTGGTACCTGGAGGGAGACAGATAGAGAAATCCAGATGCTGGACTGAGTGTGGTAACTATGAGCTCTTAAGGAAAATTGTGCTTGATGCAGAGAGCTTCATCTGGAAGTAAAGAGAGCATCCTTTTTTGTTCCAAGTAAAAGTCTATCTCCAGTGCCAGTGGTGAGAATTCAGGCTCCTTGATTACTGGTCCAGAGTGGGGATGTCATATATCGCTGAGCAGTGGTGTGGATATTAACTGAATTTCTGTAGCCTGTATGCAGTTGTCACTGAAGGTGTGTGTATTCTCAAGCAGAAACAAGACATACAACCAGATTTTCATTTCACAACAGTTTCATTTATTTAATTATTTGTTTTTTGTTAGTTTAGTTTAGTCAAGGAAATCAGTCAAAGCTGTCAGCAAAGGATTATAGCAAAGAGTCAGTTGTCCAAGGTGTGTGAAGCCAAAGGACTGATGCATGCCAATGTGACTAAAGATGAAACAATTTCAGCCTTAGTCAGATCAGACCAGCAACCAGGAGGATAACCAGGCTGTTGATGGGAATTTGCAGCCCTCACACACAGTACAGTTCACCTTTTCATCAAAGAACTTAAAAATCTTTCAGGACTCATAGAGACTTGAATCAATAGGGAGACTGTGGCATTTGGAGGCTGAAGAAAATGAGAAGCATCATCAACATGAGAGGGAGATCTTGAGTTTTCATCAGAATCATGGAGGTAATACGGAAGAAATAAACAAAACCCATGAAGGTCTGTAAATTTCTTTCACAATTTACAGACGGAGATAATTTTGATAGCTTTTCAAATGTATTTGAAAGAGTACTTAAAGAATATAATGTTGACCAGGGGCTATGGGTATGGTTCCTGACTCCCTTACTCCAGGGTAAAGCTGTAACAGCTGTTTCTAAATTGTCTGACATTGATTGTTTAAATTGTGATAAAGTCAAACATTCTTTACTATAATATTTTAAGTTAACACCACTAGCTTACAGAAAAAAGGTTTTGTGAGCATAAATGCAAGACAGATGAAAGTGTGTGTGATTATGTTGCTGAATTAAGCACTTATTTTCATAGGTGGGTTAGTGGGCTTCAGGTCACTACTTTTGAAGGGCAAGCAGACCTTTTGGTTAGGGAACAAGCTCTTAGCACTTTGCTTGAGGACATGAGAAACTGGCTGGCATACTAAGAATGTGAGTCTGCAGATGAGCTTGCTGAAAAAGGGGATGTCTACTTAACAAACAGTGCATCACTGCACAGGAAAGGGATACCCAGTGCTGCACATGGATATACGAGATCCCATGGTGGGCAGCATAAACCACTGCAACAGAGTCCACCAGCAACAGAGAAAGCCACTAGTTCAGTTCCACCTCCAATAACAATGGTTAAATATTTTAAATCTAACCAGAAAATCCATGTATCATGTAGATGTCCAGGGAGGCAAGGTGAGGAACAAATGGTGGGAGAGCCAGTAAGTGGGAATAACAGTATGGGAGTGGTGCATTGTCTAGAGACAACAAAGGTACCAAACTATTACGAGAGTTTGTATCCAAGCTTAATGGATGGAAAACAAGCCACTGTTAAGAGAGAGAGAGAGAGACAGCCTCTGGCATAACCATTGTGAAACCTGTAGTGGTTAAAGAGGAGCAGTACTTGCTTGGGCAGTCCACTCCAGTCAGAGCTTTAGGAGGGACCCCATTCCAAACACCTTTGGCCAGTGTTTACCTTACATGGGAGGGTGGAAAAGGAAGCATGCAAGTAGGCATGTTTCAGGATATTCCTACAGATGTCTTCATATGGAATGATTTTGATTATGCAGTACCTTGTGTGCATTTTGTTACACATAGTCAGGCTTGGAGACAGACATGTGAGGATGGTAGGCTAGGGGAGACCCATACAGACCCCACATCTGAAGCCAGGGCTTGTGAAGTGGTTATTTCAGGGAGGGAGCTACCTTACCAGTGAGCCTGAAGATGATCCACAGTGGCTGGTATGTACTGATGTTCCCTTGGACAGACTGACTGCAAAGGCAGAGGTGAGTATTAGTACCCAGGCTGACAGTGAGGCACCACTGTAAGAGGGATACCAGACTTCCTGTAGAATGGGAGCTGGGAAAAGTTACAAAGAAAGAGTTGAGATAGGCTCAGCTTTTATTCTTTACTCCAAGTGGCTTGAGAGAGGTAGCTAGCGAGGCTCCTGATTCTCAAGGAAAAGGGGAGTCTGTATACATGAGGAAAGGGTTACTGTATAAAGACTGGACCCCTGAGGTAGGGCTAGAAGGTGTAGTAATACAGAAGTTGGTAATGCATAGAGCCTATCATCTAGCACTTCTAGCCATAGCCCATAGTATTCCTTTTGAAAGGCATATGGGTGTAAAGCATACTAAGAGATGTATTATGCAGAACCTTTATTGGCCTAAAATTGCAAGGGATGTAACAGAGTACTGCAAGACATGTGAGCAGTGTCAAAAAGTAGGCAAGGCAGGAAACAAAGTCAAGGCTCCTTTGATCCCTTTGCCTGTGACCCAAGAGCCATTTCAGAGGGTAGCTATGGATATTGTGGGGCCTCTGAGTAACTCAAGCTCCACAGGCTATAAGTATATCCTGATGCTACTAGAATATGCCACTAGGTATCATGAGTGATGGCTCTGTCCTCCATCAAAGCAGAGAAGGGGACAAATGCTTTGTTAGAGATTTTCAGCAGGGTCAGTTACCTAAGAGAAATAATGACTGACAGAGGTGCCAATTTCATGTCAGATCTGCTGGTTTGTCTGTGGAAGTGCTGTGGGTTTTAGCACCTAAAGATCATCCCCAGACTAATATTCTTGTGGAGAGGTTAAACTCTATACCAAATACCATGCTACAGGCATTTGCAGACTAGTTTATTAGAGAGTGGGACATATATTTGCCCCATCTGCTCTTTGCACAAAGAGAGGTACACCAGGAATCTGCAGGGTTTCACTCTTTGCGTTGCTGTGCGGACATAGGGTGAGGGTGCCTTTAGATTTGATTCATGATGAGTGGTGAGTGAGTGTGAATCACAAAGGAGTCTGTTGTTTCATATGTCCTAAACCTCAGAACAAGGCTTAGAAAACACATGGGCTTGGCGCAGGAGACCAACATCAGAAAATGGTCTGGTATGACAAGAATGCACGAGCTCAAGAGTATACTGTCAGCCTTCAGGTTATGGTTGTTATTCCTGTCAAACAGGATATGCCACAGACAGCTTGGGAGTAACCCTTCAAATTGATACGGATGGTCAGTGATGTTAACTACATAGCAGAACTGCTAGGCAGGTGGCAGGGGCACAAATTGTACAATGTTAACGTAATGAAACCTTACCATGATAGGGAGGCCCTTGTGCTAATTATTTGCAGTCAGAGGCAGGAGGTGTATGAAAGCGATCTATGGTTAGATCGAGCCAGGCAGCAAAATGCCAAGTTACTAAGCTGAAGCCTATGGTTGCAGGGATATCACATGACAGTGATGCACTGTAGTGGGGGCAGAAATGCCAATGCAGATGGGTTCTCTAAACAGAGTATGGGTTAATGCATTCCCATATATGCTCATTCCTCTCAAGAAATGTTTTCTAGGGTCATTTGAAAAACTAGCTTGAGTCTTCAAAGGAGGGTGAATGTGACAATGTGAGGTATTGTCAACTATGAAAGGAAAAGTAGGGCAGTGGATATGTAGTATATACCAGCACAGCTAGCTGTAGTGTTGTAAACAATTGTATCTCATTTGTGCATCAAACGGATTTGAACAGATGCTTGTGTTGAAAATGTATTTGTAAAGTTGCTTGTCTTAAAAAAATGAGCCAACAGTGTGTCCTGACTGTATTGTAACTGATTAAATGTATATGTTGTAACAGAGGATATTGAAAGTAAAGAGGTTAAGCTCAGCTCCAGCTAACTTTGAAAAATAGTAAGAAATTAAATCCTAGGCCATAAGGATGTTATTTCACAGATTTGAATAAAGCCAGAGATGGAGTGTCTGTAAGAAGTGTGGTTTATAAGTCTCTGCAGGAAAAGCAGAAGTGTTAAATTGTTTTATAGCTTCCTGATGCTGCAGTACACTTTAGCAAAGTTCACAATATGTACAGTAACACATATGTGCTAAATCCTGGCAGCTTCTAGCCAAAAGAGTGGTATGGGAACCAGAAGTCAGATGACCAGATGTATGTCAGGTCATCTCATTCTGTAATCCGTCACTTAAATTATGTTTAATACTAGAAGAGAATGAAGTCTCAGAGCAGTCTGTTTTTGTAACCTGACAAGGAAGGACCTCTCACCTACTTCATTTTGCCTGGCTCTAGTAAGTAACCAGGGAATAATAATTATTTAGGTCAGTCAGGAAAACATAGTTAAGTATTGATTTTCTGTAACTGTGTGAACCTTTCCACCATTGTTATTTTTAATATTTCCTGTGACTGAAACTGTGATGTTTATTCTAAATTTATTGTAATGAATGTTCATGTTCTTTTCTTTTTTATTAGCAAATATATTTATAGGTTCATAGGTGCATAGGTTCATACTAGGCTATCTGCCCTAGGGCATTTATAAGCCTAGCCAGATTGTGTTTGGCTTTCGCCACCCATTTTAAATTAATTTTGCTATGCCCTTTTTCGAGGTTAGTATACTGTGCCTCTGTCTAACAGTGACACAGATGTGATACCCGAAGTGATATTTAAACTTTTTATTGTGGCTGGTCTTTTACAGAATGTTTTAATCTCTGGGAGTACTTATTTATATTTTGTGATAGTTCTGGCCACTCCTGAAAGCCTTGCTGTTGGTCAAAGTACCATTTGTATTAATATCAACTTCACCCAGTATACAGGGGTACCCTTGCAAGAGCCTTAGACTATCTGGCTTTGAAGTGTCGGGTGGTGGTGTAACTAACTTATAGAAGTTAAGGGCAGAAGGGGGCATAGCTCATAAATCTGTGCTAGCCTTTCCCAAGTGTGTGTGTGTGTGTGTGTGTGTGTGTGTGTGTGTGTGTGTGTGTGTGTGTGTGTGTGTGTGTGTGTGTGTGTGTGTGTGTGTATATAAACCAAATCTCAAGGAGTGTATGGTCAGCTTTTTGGAGCACGGACACAAAGCACTGGTTATACAGAGACGGTGCCAGAGAACTTGGCTCGAACACTCAGCTGAGGCCTCAACTCTATAGCTTTGTCAGTGGGAAGTCTTATTTGGGACCTGGAGGGAGACAGTGAAATCCTGACCCTGGACTTAGTATGTTCCCTGTGTGCTCTTAAGGTAAACTCTGCTTGTTGCAGAGAACTGCATCTGGAAATACTGGTTGTATCTAATTTTATTCCAAGTGAATGTCTCTCTGCCATGCCAGTGGTGAGGATTCAGGCTCTTTGATTACTGGCTCAGAGTGGGGACATCACAGCTTGTAGACAAGAAAATTTAATTTGATTTATATTTTATTGTTTTACCTTTAATTTTCACAGTTGGGTGTTAGAAAGGGTAGGTTTTAGAAAGGCAAGCCCTAGCTTTCTCAAAGGACCTAATCAACTGTAAATTCACACACACCGCAGAGAGGAGAATCCTGAGCTTATCTAAAGAATCACATTTTGGTTTGTGATTTACTGAGGAGTTGACTGGTAAGAGAAGTTTTATTTGAATTTATATTTTATATTTTGCCACTGTTTTTTTACTGTTTGTAGGAAAGAAAGGATAGCTTGTATACAAGAAGATTTACATTTTGTTGTTTTACATTTACTTTTTACTATTGGTTGTTAGAATGGAATAGGTTTTAGACAGGCATTTCTAGCCATCTCAGGGGATAGTTAGCCATAAATTTGAACAGACTGTACAGACAAGAATCCAGAGCTTATCTAAATATTCCTACCTTGGTTTGTAATTTATTGATCTTTACTGTTAAAAAGAAGTGCAACTGCAAGCGACAGTGAGCAGAAGCTACTGTGTGCATTCACAAGTGACGTGAAGGAATTACAGCTTTTGTCTGACTTTCAGAACTTGCACAGTCAGAGCAACAACTTTACTCTGTACTTACTTTAGTATTAAGTTGTATACTGCTTGTCTGATTTTTCTCCTAGAAGTTGATATAAGTTATCTTTGAATTCTGTGGTTACTGATTTTAATTATTCTTTTCTTTTATAATTTTATATATAAAATATATTTAAATATAGTATTCATTTGAAGCTGAATATGGATTCCTTAAATGAGTATGCTATTAATGATTTGTTAAAGCACAAATGCCTTGCACAGTGTAATAAATGCTATGCATATTTAAAAGTAACACCTATTAACACTGGTGATCTGGGTTTCTCATGTCAAAAGATGGATAATTTGCTTACCATTATCGGAAGTAAATCTAGACTTAGATTGCATTTTTGCAATTGTCACAGTCTGGAGAACTTTTGTTGTATATATTAATGACAAGACTGGTGAGATAAATAATATTAGGCAAAGAGCACATAGTGTGTGTGTGTGTGTGTGTGTGTGTGTATATAAACCAAATCTCAAGGAGTGTATGGTCAGCTTTTTGGAGCACGGACACAAAGCACTGGTTATACAGAGACGGTGCCAGAGAACTTGGCTCGAACACTCAGCTGAGGCCTCAACTCTATAGCATTAGGAAAATCAATAAACCAAAAGTTAAAAACAGTTCCCTGACAGGTAAACGCTCCTTCCAAAAATATATAAGTAGATAATATGCACGCCAGTTAATGGAAAGGAGTGAAGCTGGACAGTCTACAGATAAGTTGCTCTGGATACTCCAAAAATGCCAAAGTACATCCAAATAAAGCGTAGAGTAGAGTTCTGTAGTTCACACAAACATTTTATTGCAATGGACAAGTGCTTTCGCTAAACATAGCTTCTTCAGGTCACTTTAATAAATGCAAAAATATTTTTGGAGTATCCAGAGCAACTTATCTGTAGACTGTCCAGCTTCAATCCTTTCCATTAACTGGCGTGCATATTATCTACTTATATATTTTTGGAAGGAGCGTTTACCTGTCAGGGAACTGTTTTTAACTTTTGGTTTATTGATTTGCTATATTTACAGTTCACCTGCAGGAGCAGACAGCAATTGCACGGATTGATTTATTTGTTCAACATTGCTTGCATTTGGAAGAGCGGATAGGAACTCTGCTATTATCGTATTTTTCCATATCTGTTAATCGTGTGTGAAATGGCCAGTATAGAGTTAGACTACATCCCTCGAGGTGAACACCAGAGGAACGGAGGTCTATTGAAAAGGTTTAAGCAGTATCTAGAGTGTACTGCTGCTTCGTCATGGCAACTGGAGAGCCTGGCTCCGAGAGATGACGTCATTACGGAGAGCGCTGACATGGAGAGACTACACAGACTCCTCGACGAGACCGAGAAGAGCTTTTTTAAATTAAAAAGGCTCCAGGTGAAACCACTGCACCTACAGTTTTGCCTCGACAATAATATCGTGCCTCGAGGTCTATGCATATTTAATATGCCAAGCCAGGGCCGTGAATACCCTGAACGTCTAACTGCTTGGCAGAAATTGAACCTAGACATAAGTCGGAGATACCTGGAGCTATTAATAGCCTTTTTTGGACCCAAAGAGAGTGCGCTGACTGAGGACATTAATAAGAAACAGTCCATGATCTTCAGTGATTTCACACAAGGTATAGTGCAACCACTTTTCGAAAATTTGCTAGACAGTGTGCTAGCTTTAGAACGAAAATTACTGCAACAGAAAAGACACAAGATAATTAGGGACCTAAACGACTTTAAATTAGGCCAAGTCTTTGCATGGCCTAGACATGGGCACAGTTTTGAGAATGCTAACAACTTTCATTCTAATAGTAATGTTTATAATAATGCAACTAGTGATAACAATGTCAAAAGAAATGCCTATAGAAATTATAGAGGCATTAATCATGATAATGTGAATTCTGTAAGTACTCCATCTGTTGTTATGAAGGGAATATGTGGTATGGCTTGTGTAGATAATGACTTGCGAAGTGTAAACTCTGCTGGTAGCATTGATGTTATAGATGATGGTACTAGGACTGTCAATCATACTTCTATGAGTACAGCCACTAATGTTAGGCAGAATGATTTATTGGAGGTACAAGACAGGGATGAAGGAGAGAGTATTATCAAACCTAATAGTGAACCTACTGATTCTGTAGACTCTAATGTTGTTATCAGCAATGGGTCTAATGTTTGTGTCAGCAATGATTCTAATGATGTGATACATATAATACATCCCAGCATGCATGCTGAGACTAATTTATATCCGAAAGTACAGGTTGTTAAGAACAAGCCTGTCACCCAAGATAAAGAAACAGGTATTATTGTTAGACCGAAAGTGCAAAGCACTTTGATAAATTCACATCCAGATACAACTTTAAATGTTTCTTTTCCCCTTCCCATTGGATTAGAAAAGGGTCCCAGATGTACACGCTCCATGAGTCGTGACGGCAGAAAAGGAAACTCTCAGATGAGTTCCCACAGGATCAGACCCTGAAGAGGATGTGGAACAAGGACAGACATTAGTATATAATTTATCAGATAGAACACTAACTTGTGATGATCAAACTATTGAGTAAAGGGTTGAATTTCATTCCGAAAAGTAAGAGTGTGATTACTGAAACTATGGTAGATTTGAAGTTATTTTGCAGGAGTGTTATGCTCAAACTACTCTACAAAGAGTCTGCTTCTGGAGACCAGACAAATAGGAAATTTTTGTTTAAAAATCTTAGTGACTACGTCCCTGTGAACCACCCATTAGTAGAAACTTTCCAACGCCTTACAGAAGAAGAGCTTTATAAATATTACAATGAAAACATGAGTAAGAAATGCTATAAGAGAGACAACCTTACATATAATGAAAGGATTAGTCTTAAGAAACTGCAGGACGATGACACCATAGTTGTTAGACCTGCCGATAAGGGTGGACGTTTAGTGGTTATGAATACCACACACTATTACGACTCCATGAAGGATATGTTGGACGATAGTTTTTATCAGGCCATCACATTAGCTATGTCCATAGATATTATAAGGTCGATAAAGGATACATTGCTGGACATCTATATGAGTAGATTAATAGATAGAGATCTATATGAATACCTTGTCATTAAAGAACCTATGATCCCTGTTATTCATGGGCTACCAAAAATTCATAAGAATGCTTGGAACCCACCCATGAGACCAATAGTTTCTGGCCGTGGATGGGTGACTGAGCACCTTTCAGTATATATTGAGAAGAACCTGAGACCCATCTTGAATGACAATAAATATGTTCTGAAAGATTTGAAACAGTTTTTATTAGACTTCTATGAATGCATAAAGGATTATGATAGCCTTGATGAATATATCTTTGTTACACTTGACATTCAATCTTTATTTACTGTCATTCCGAATAAGCTTGGTCTTATATATGTTTCTGATTATTTACAAATGCACAGTGATTATAGTGTGGTCAAGATAGATCTAGTGGTACATTTCTTAGAATTAGTATTGGAGAACGATATGTTCTTATTTGATGATACTCTTTATAGACAGGTTGATGGCGTAGCAATGGGGACACCTTGCGCCAATAGCTATGCTAACATGTTTTTGGCTCAGTGGGAAGAGAAAATCCTATTTAACGTTGAAGCTTTTACTAAATATGTAGCCTTTTTTCAACGTTTTGTTGATGATGTTTTTATTTTATGGAAAGGGACAGCAGAACAGCTAGGACTACTATTGAATGACATGAATGAGTTAACTGACTATCTAAGATTCACCATGAGCTATTCGACAGTTAGGATTGAATTTCTTGACTTATACTTAGAGAAACTACCTAACGGGTTGGTCAATACAGGTATTTTCAGGAAGGCATGCTACAGTAATTCTTTACTATTGAGATCAAGTATGCATCCTTCCTTTGTTTTTAGAAATATAATCAAAGGTCAGGCCATTAGAGCCTCCTGATTGAACCCGACTGAAGAAGGCTTCAATATAGAATTGGAGAGCCTAAAGGGTAGGTTGGTAGATAGAGGCTATGATATTAATGAAGTGAGTGATAGTTTACAGAACATGTATGACTTAAGACATACTACAGCTATGCCATATTTTGGACCCATTGCTGAAATTTGTACACTGAACAATAACGCATCTACCACCACATCTGTAGTGAAATTTATAACCACTTTTACTTCTGACCATTCTGAGATCAGAGATATAATTAGTAAGTTTTGGGCAGTCTTTCAGATTGATGATGACTTAAGGAACATAGTTGGTGATATCCCTAAGTTTCAATATAAGAATAAGAGGAATCTTAAGAGAATGCTATGTTATTCTAAACAGAAGAAAGCTGAGATGACTATACAATATACTGTGCCATGTGGACACTGTAATTTCTGCCCATATATTGACAGCGCATCTGCTTTTATACATCCTGACATGCAGCGTGTCTTTAAGACCACTGCTACTGCAGATTGCATGACTAGTAATGTGATATATTTAGCAGTCTGTCAAGTTTGTACGAGTTTTTACGTAGGTAAAATGAACCGCAAATTCAGAGACAGAATAAGAGAACATGTGTATCACATTAGGAAAGGGTCGTTACACAATGCTTTAGCTAAGCATGTTAGTGTTAATGACCATACACATACTTTTCTATTTAGAGCTCTTGATGTTCTAACTCCTAATAAGAGAGGCGGTGACATTAGAAGTGACACTGAAAGCAAAGAGAGTGATTGGATTGTCCGACTGAGGGCTGACAATGGGTCAGGTTTGAATAAAAGAGCATCTATTAAACCTAGGCTAAGGAAACATAGAAATATTAAGTGATATCAGTACAGACATTTTAGATATGTTTATTTACACCTTTGGAATGTGATAGATTGTATTTATGACAGTGTATTTTTATTTGATTTTTAGGAATTCATCTGTAGCATATAGATAGTTTTTTAACACATAATATATTCCTCAGCTTTCCTAGTGTTTTTTAGCTTTTCTTATAGCTTTTTATATGCTGATGTGCGTAATGTATTAATATGCTATTTATATATTCTTTTATTTCTACATTTTTGGTTTTGAATCAAGATGAACTTTTATGCATTGTTTTATGTATACACATTCATCACATATATTTCTTTTTTACATTTCCCTTTTAAATATGTAATTGATGTTTTAAAATTGGTTGATTGATATGCCTATATACTGATCAACCTTATTTTTGCATTTATTAAAGTGACCTGAAGAAGCTATGTTTAGCGAAAGCGCTTGTCCATTGCAATAAAATGTTTGTGTGAACTACAGAACTCTACTCTACGCTTTATTTGGATGTACTTTGGCATTTTTGGAGTATCCAGAGCAACTTATCTGTAGACTGTCCAGCTTCACTCCTTTCCATTAACTGGCGTGCACATTAGGGAAATGATGTGTCTATTGTTTCTAAAGATCACTTAACCCTTATAAGACAAGATGATGCCCCTGACAACTTTGTAATTCCAGATGGAAGTATTCAGCAATCTGAGGAGGAGGAAGATGAATGTGGGAGAACTTTAGAACATTGGTGTAAGAAAAAAGATGAGAAAGACAGATGTTGACTACATGGCTCAAGATGTGGATGTACAAAGCCAGCTGGATGAGAATTGTCTGCTTGCAAATTTAATAGGCAATGAAAACAGTGGGATTAATAAGACTAATGGTGATGAAGATCATTTCTTTGTAACAATTGATAGAGCAGATATTACGGATTAGAACTTGAAGATTATTCAGATCTGGTCAGAAATTATATTCTTGTAATTGGAGATTCAATTATTAGAGGAACTGATACTTATATCTGAGAGAAGATAATGAACATTGAATAGTGTTCTGCTTGCCAGGAGCAAAAATAGAAGATGTGAAATGAGCCTTGGAACACCTTAATGTAAAGAAGTACAGATCTGTTTTTATTCATGTTGGTACAAATGATCTCATCTACAAGGACTCTCTGACTGTTGGTAGAGAACTTACAGCCCTCTTATATAATATAGCTTCTACTGGTATTAGGACATACTTTTCACAAATCACACATATAAATGATAGTCAGGTCACCATGAAAGAAAATATTTTTTGGGTAAATACCTACATAGAAAAAATGTCCTGTTTTTAAAAAATGGAAATGTGTAGAGCCTAGTTTTGGGTACACGTGTTCAGAGATGATGGAATGCATTTGTCAAGATCACGGAAGGGAACTTTTGCTGCAGATATTTTGCAATATTTGAAAACACTAGACAGGATTTTTGCCAGTTTGAAAATTTAACATTTCACAGATAGCAACATTTGATGCATCTCTGGTGGTTGTTCATACTAGAGGCATTAATAATAATATATTTTTTTTATTTATTGGAAAATTTGCTAATTTCCCACAAGATTGATTTTGTTGTTGTTTGTGAAACATAGTTAAAATAATGACTGGAAACCAGACATTATAGCAATAACATTATACCAAAAAAATCAGGTGAAGGTGTTATGATAGGGATTAAAGATAGTTATGAGACCTGTGATTGTTACATGTTCAGTAATTACACCAATACTATGGACTGTGTAACTGTGACAATAAAGACAACCCTGGAATATATAACAATTGTTGGAGTGTATAGACTGCCAACATCAAGTGCTGGTTACCTAGAGGAATTAATACATCTTTTGCATGAAACACAGGAGGGAAAAAATAATAGTAGATGGGGACATAAATTTATCAGGAAAAGACTGGCATAATAATTGATTCAACAACATTAGTAAGGAAATGATTCATAACGTATATCCAGGAATGACAATTGCTTCAGATTGTAAAAAAAAAAAAAAACTACCAGGGTACAGAACATATTAGACTTTATTTGTGTTCCTAAAGAAAGTACTGTTACTTCAAGTCAAGTTTTACCACTGTTGAAGTGCAGTGATCATGGGGATATAAAGGTTAATTTGTTGCTAGATATTTCTGTCAATCTAAACCAAGCACAAAAGATTAATTACAGATTATATGGAAGCAAAACAGTCAAAATGTAAAACTAACTGGAGTGATATGCTCAGTGGAAAAAATGCAGATGGAATGTGCAAAAGTTTGGAAAGAGAAATTGACTGAGTGCAAAAAAAATGTTTAAAATCAGAATCTATGCATACAACATCAGGAGCATATATTTCCATAATAATAAGATACCTGAATAAGGTGAGAGACAGAAAATATAAGAAATGGTAAAGTGGTCAAACTAGAACTTTGAAACCTGAAATAAACAATCCTGGCAAACAAATTAATCATAGTATGAGACAAGATAAAGAAACATTTGAAGAAAATGTATATAAAGATATTGAGCATAGCAGGAAACCTTTGTTAGATACTTAAGATGTGGATAGAGTAAAGACATACAAATTGATAAACTGTGTGTAGATTCTACAATTTATTCTTAGACAAAACAGATTATAGGTATATTTACAAAATCTTATTCAAAACAGTTTGGCTCCACAAAGAGGGTGATAAGTTGTCCTAGTGACATCCAGGTTACCTCAAATACAGGAATCAAATTAGATTATATTGAAAATGAACTGTGCAAACTGAACACAAACAAAGCACAGGGAGGAGATGGAATTTGTAATAATGACCTGAGAACACTTCAAGAAGAACTTACAGTACCATTATATGTGTTATTTGCTAGGTCATTTAAATATGGGGAGAGTCATCGAGATTAGAGAAGTGCTTATTAAACCTGTCTTTAAGAGAAGGGGAGTAGGACAAACCTAGAGTCATATAGACCCTTAAGTCTACTTTCATGTTGTGAAAAATAATGGAGAAGGCAGTTTTGGATAAGTTATTATCAGAACTGGATAGGTTGAGACTTGAAACCATATATCAGCATGCATATGTTGAAAATAGATCTATTACCACCTTTAACATGATGTTCTATAACAATATAATTACAGCTCTGAATGAAAAATTGTGCTGTGGTGTAATTTATATAGATTTAACTTCAGCATTTGATAGGTTCTTACATAAAACATTGATCAATAAATTAGGACAACTAGCTATCAATGTACTCTTGATAAGATGGTTAGCTGAATGGCTTACAAATAGGACAGGCCAAGTATCATACAGCAACTGGACAGGTGAAATCCTTGGTTACAGTCAAGGTGGGCCACAGGGCTCTGTCCTAGGCCCTTACTTGTTTTGATTTCATCTTTCAGATCTAACATTTTCATCTGAGGTATTCTATAGACGATATGCAGATGACCTGAAATTGGGTATACTGATTACATGTGTTACAGATAAGGCACGTCTGCAAATGAACTTGACTAAATTGACGATTTGAGCACAGGAAAAGCTTCTTCTTCTTTTGGCTTTTCCCAGTTAGGGGTCACCACAGCCGATCACCTGTCTGCTCATGATTGGCAGTGGAGTTTTACGGTGTTGTATTGCCAGCCCAGCACCCAACCTTCCACAGAAAGCACACATGCACACATGCACACATTCACACTTAGGGCCAATTTAGAGTGTCCAAGCCACCTACAGCATGTCTTTGGGATGTGTGAGGAAACCAGACCACCCGGAGGAAACCCACAAGACCACAGGGAGGACATGCAGACTCCACACAGAAGGCACCCCATCCAAGTATCAAACCAGAGACCCTCTTGCTGTGAATTGGCAATGCTAACCGCTGCACTACTGTGGCCGCCCAATTGGACACAGGAGAAAAATATGCTGAAAAAATTCATCAAAAACTAAGAATAAGAGATTTGGGAGACATAAATTGAAAGGTGAATAGTTTATACAGCACACAGTAATTGAAACTGCAAATTAATTTAAGGACCTGGGTATATGGGTAAAATCTAGCTTTGAGTTTTCTAATCATATTAACTAATTGGTTAATAATAGTTATAGAACTATAGGTTGTATAAAAAGATTTACAAAGTCAAGGAAATCAGAAATAATGAAGTCATTGTTGGTTAATAACATTAGACCCAAACTTGAGTATGGAATAACAATATGGAAACCTTATAAAAAACAACCATGATTAAATAGGAAAGAGCACAGCAGAAATATAACAAGGGCATCCATGGATGTGAAAAATTAAGTTATTATGAAAGACTAAAGTATCTGAAATTGCACATTATCTGTTAATAGATATTTAAGAGGAGATCTTATTCAGGTATATATGGCATTTAGAGGCAACTACCTCTGGGAATGTTTGGGGTTATCAAAAAATAGTAGAGAATCATCAGACACCCTATGTAGAAGACTGTATTGGAATAAGAAGTGTACTGATTGGTTCTCTGTGAGAGCAGCTGATGCATGGAATAGACTACCAACTTACATTAAAGCAAGCACTAGTTTAGATATTTTAAGCACAGCCTGGACACTTATTATGGGAACAAATGTTATGGTGTATTGGCAGGCTAGAAGGGCATTAATGCCTGTGCTTGAAATATTTTATACATATGTATGTATGTATGCATGCATGTAATGTAGGAAATATGACAGCAAACCAAATCCCTCATGGTGCTAAAGAAAAAGAGGTATCGGATAAAAAAAACACCAAAAACAAGAAATAATTTTAGTGCTTTTGTTTCTTTGATTTGTAGCACTTCTTCAGAGATAACCTTATTGCATTACATCCAGTTTAAATAATGAAAAAAGATGATGTCATATCACCAATTAACAAATCACAAATTCACTTATCAAATAAAATATTAAGTAACAAGGATAGCGATCACACTTCAGTTAAACAAAAGATGTCATAAAAGCAGTAATGAATTAAGATGAATACCAAGGATCAAAAGATGAATAAATGAAAACAATGTTAAATAACTTTATACTTTAATAAACTCTTTACTGAAATGGTCTGATTGAGTCCTGGAGCCACATCAGCATGTAAAAACACTTGCCATTTAAGCTCAAGAAACTCTAAATAATTATTAAAATCATAAAGAAAAGGTAACTGTTTGACTTTTTCTACAACAAAAAAAAGTGAATTTACAAAAATCCAAGCAACTCATACTATGCCTTGCTAGTGCATTATTTGCATCCTTATTTTAATAGCACATATGTGCTCACCTATTCTACCACTTAGTTGTCTTCACTATGTAAAAACAGTTGCAGTTGTAGCAGCTAGCCAGATAAACTATATCTTCACTTTTACAATGAAATATCTATTTTGCTGTCTAGGTGTAATTAATACTGTATGTGTAAAAAATATTGGGTAGTAGGATGAATAAATCTGCAAAATTTGCAATTATGGCAAGGAAAAGTGCCAAGGGTTCCACAACTTGAACTGGGATTATCCTTCTTTAAATATACTAACAAGGACTTCACGTTCCTATTTTTTTAAATGAACATTGGTTCTTGTCCAACAATCTTGGTTAAATCTTCATTGCCAAGAATAACCTTCCAATTTTCTTCAATGATGTTCATAACTTTACATCCCTTAATACTCATAGTAACTGGGAAGGCACAAGTTCTTTGTACTTTTTCATCACTTACAATCTTTGGTGTAAAGTAAGAAGCAAAAATGGGGGAGAGGGGGATTTAATATCTAATCTTGACAATTTCTTCTGAAATGGAAACCATTTTTTTCTTACAATGCCCTCTTTCACAAAACATCTGAATAACTTTCCCCCAAAATATAATACATTTTATAAATGGAGGGTAACAACTGCCAAAATATAAGTAATTGTCGCTAATTGTATCCTTCCTATAAGTGCTGCTTTCAAACATATTGTGGTCAAAGTCAACCATGAGCAAAATGTCAATGTCAAGGAAATTAAGTGTAGTTCCTAAATTGCTGATTTCAAAAGTAAGCCAACTAATACTGTCATTCATTTGCTTTACAAACTCTTGGAACATCTCACTAATGCCTGTCCAAATAAAAACAAGTCATCAGTGTACCTACGATAATAGGTAACATGTTTGAACAAGGGCAAAGATACTAAATATTCAGCCTCCCACCAACACATCACCAGGTTAGAAAAAGCATTGTTTTTATTAATTCATCTTTTGATTTTTGGTGTCCATCTTAACTCATTACTGCTTTTATGACACTGCTTGTTTAATTGAAGTGTGATCGCTATCCATTATTGCTTAATATTTTATTTGCTAAATTAATTTGTAATTTGTTAATTGGTGATATGATGTCATCTCTTTTAATTATTTAGACAGGATATAATGCAATAAGATAATTTCTGATAAAGTTCTCCTAGTTAAAGGAATGAAAGCACTAGAATTATTTCTTGTGTTTTGGTATTTTTTTACCCAGTACCTGTTTTTCTTTGGTACCATGAGGGATTCAGTTTTATTAATGTAGACAATATGCACTGTTTTACCCTCTTTTATTGCCTTAATGAATTTTTCAAAGAGGTCAACCAGGTTCAGTAGGCAAGATCTTCCCTTTGATGAAGCCAAATTGTGATCGATCCAGTGCCTGGAGGTCTCCAATATCTTTGTTGATCATATCCATGATAATTCTTTCTATGGCTTTGCAAATAAGACTAGTCAGACTGGGTCTGTAGTTTCCAGTATCTGTTGATGGTCCTGATTTATGAAAGAGGATGAGCATTCTTGTAGCACAAATCCTGTATAAGACTATAGCCAAATATTGACTCCAGTGGCCCTGGTAAGTCATATTTTAGACTATTCCGGAGGCATATTGGGATATTATCATGACCCATTGAGGTGGTGTTCTTGGCTTTAGTGAGCATAGCCAGGACATGCTCACTGTTTATAGTTGGAGGGGTTATGCTTAAGGCTATTTCTTGGGAGTGGCTGGGGGTGACTGAGGTTGTCAAATTTGGATCTGAATTTCTCAGCCAATGGATTTGCTATAACACCTGGCTCAATGAATGTGGCACCATTAACCCCCAGCACAGCATATGGCTGAGTGCTGCCTTTGAGGTTTCTGACATAACTGAAAAAGGCCTTATACTTGTCTTTTGCATGAGAGGCTATCTTAATCTCAAAATTGGCTTTATTGGACTTAATTAGCTCCATTAGTTGCTTGTTTAGTTTGATGAGAAAGTTATTATCTTTATAGGAACTACACTTCCTGATTTTAGTCATGACTATTTTTTCTTTTGTTGTATGTACTGTTTGATGTGGAATGCCAGCAGGGTGGCTTGGTTTTGGTTGTACGAGGTTTCTATGAACAAGTCTGCATAGGCTGCTGTGTTCTCTGGGTTTGGAGGGACATTGAATATCACCTAATAAAAGCTTGTTTGTCTTTGAATAGTTCTTAACGGTTACTGGGTTTACTGCGGTTACTCAGCTGATTTTGATTTTAACAGGGAGGACGTGACATGGGAGGGTGCAGCATTCTCCTATATTTGTGAGTATGAGGTTCATTATGTTGGAGCCTCTGGTGGACATATGCACTAACTGGTCAAAGTTGTTTGTATTCACGAATTCCAGGAATATGTGTGCCTCCAAATCTGAGGCTGCATAGGATTCCCAGTCTATAGACGAGTCCACCATGAGTAAGGTGTTTGGTTGGATAGTAAGTGTCTCCAGTAGGTCTATGTATGCACTGTTATTTTCCTGGGACATGGAGGGTGACCTATAGCTAGCTAAGATGTGGTACATGGTTTTATCTATAGTGAGCTGCACATGATGACACTCCAGACAGTCATCCTGTTTAACCAAACTACAGGTATTCTTGCTATTAATGTATATCAAAACACTTTCACCTTTAGCCCATGTCTGTGTAGCTACTGGTCTAAAAGTGTGGAAGGCACTGAAACCTTGCACTGCTGGGCTACTTTCTGTAGCTTTAAACCATGTCTCAGTAACTGCATAGATGTCTATATTTTTGAGAGTGAGGAGAGCTTGGAGGGAGTGTCATTTTTTGTTTATGATCCTGGCATTAAGCAGTAACACATTGAGAATCAATTGAATTGATTTATCTATGTTGGCAGATTTGTCAATTTGGCATTGTCTAAAAAATGCTCTATGGAGGTGCTTAAAATTTTAGCCTGTATTCAAAAGCCTTGAGGGGACAGGTGCAGACCATCCCTGGCAAAGCACCATGATCTGTTAACCATATCCTCCCATGCTGACAAATATTGGATCCCCTTAGAATGACAGCAGAAACTCAGCCAATTGTTAAAATCAATCATCTTTTGTTTATACTGTGGCGTCATCATCAGTGAAGGTAATATGCTGCTTAATGCTAGGCTCATACCTGAGACACATAGTCCTGAGCTCCATTACATCTCTCTTCATATAGTTAAGTGAGGTACATCTCAAGTAATTTAAACTTACATGGACTATGATGGAATAATACTGGTACCTGTGGTGTAATGACTGGAGTGCATGTGTAATTTGGCAGATCCTGTCTCAAGACAGACAATTAACCATTATCTTCTCTTTGTCCAGTCTAGTTAGAGGGGCATCAGTATGTATTACAATGGAGTCCCATATGACTGGAGTCCTGAGAAGTTTGTTTGCTTGCCTTTTGGGCTTTGTATTTGGGGATCCACTGAATCTGGCTGTATGTATATTGTTAGTTGTTGTTTTTCTTGTGTGATTTTGGGTTCATTGAGGATATGCTGGAAATTGGTGGTCTAGGAGGTTTTTATTCTTTTGGAAGATTGCATCTAAGTGCTTCAGCATACATTGGTATATGTGTGTGTGTTGTGTACTATGCATGGAGGCACATCTGCCAACTGTCCAGATTTTTGCAGAATGTCCAGATTTTTGCATCATATTTTGGTCTGTTCTTCATAAAAGCTGTATTTTTTATGGGTTCATTGGTAAGCATTAGGTTAGATGCTCTTGCAATCCATTTTAAGCCTAGCCAATTTCTCTTTTTTTAGCTTGAGGTAATCTATCCCATTTGTTTATAGATTGGCCTTACCCATCCAGTGGTAGATAATTATATATTACCCATAATAAGAATAACTAGGATCATATGATACATAATTAGGGGGGACCCATATATAGGCTAAAGCATTTAGCAGCTGCCTCTGTCCATTTGTAGTACAATTTTCTGTTTCCCATCCAGAGATCTCAGCTGCACTTGAATATGGAAAAGCATGAAATTTATTTTATGTGGATGGGGAGTCTGTTTCACAGCAAAAGTATCCTCTGTGAAATAATCCTGTCCCTCCAAACTGCTCTGTTGATGTTGCAGAAGAGGTTTAGATCCTTAGACTGAGTATTTCTGATACCATTTGATTTGCTGATATCCAGTAAATCCAATAGTAATAGGTCGGAGGATGCCTTGTATGCCAGATGCAGGAATCCTCATAGCAGTCTTTATGATACTGAATATAGTGAGAGGGCTTTGAGTTGGTCCATGTAAAACATGCTGTTTAGGCCTTGTATCCCTTTAGTATGGTATCTCTTTTGACATTCCAGTTGTTGCATGTGTCTGGACAGATACATACTAAAGGGGACATTATATTTAATGACTGGCCTAATAACACCTGTGAAAAGGGGGAGCAATGACATCTGTAGATCTAGACGCAATCCCTTTGTGTATCAGCTGTGTGATATAGAAGGGTTTTCTTACAAAAATCAACACATGTTGGTCAAAAGTTACATCACTGTCCACACATGTTACAAATCTTGAAAATCTGTGTCAGTATTTGGGGAGGTGTTGTCAATTTGGTAGTTCCCTGGGTTAGATGACGTCCCAAAGGATCTAGTAATGCATTTTTTTGCATTTAGTTTTGGTCCATGTTTTGGCACCAGTTATTTATTTGATACAAACCTTCCTACAAGACAGCTAATTAATTTGGGGATTCAATGACTGCCTTTAGCTTGCAGTCATCTGCAAACTTAGTCAGTCAGAGCCTTCTGATATTTGCTTTTACTTCAGAAAAGTAAATCCCAAACAGGAGAGGTCCCAGTACAGAAGCCTTGGGAGATTGTACTGGTGACTGGTCTCTTTCTGAAGCAACATCCTTGTTTTGATTATCTTCATCCTATCTATGAGTGAGTTGTCAATCCAGTGGGTGACTTTTGAGTTTATTCCGAGCTTATTTAGCTTTTCTACTATGTTTGAGTGGGGAAATGTGTGAAACGTTTTGGCCAGTTTGAGGTATGTGGTATGTACTGTTTTGCCTTCATCCATTGCTTTGGTGACTTTTTCAAAAAAATCCACCAGGCTGAGTAAACATGACCTGCCCTTGACAAATCCAGACTGTGAAGGGTACAGAGTTTGGAGGTTCCCTATGTACTGATTGATGAATTCCATGATAAGTCTTTCCATAGCCTTGCATAGGAGGCTAGTCAGACTTATGGGTCTGCAATTGACTGGGTCTGTGGAAGGTCCTCCCTTATACAGAGAATTGACTGTAGCTGTTCTCCATTCACTTGGTAGAAAATATGTTTGGATGTTGAGATTGAGCAGTATTGTTAGGGGTGTGGCTAAATTGTGATTCATGCTATTTAAGATGCATCCTGGGATACTGTCAGGATCCAGTGATGTAGTATTCATTCAGCTCAGCGCATTGCTGCATGTGCTTTTGAAACTACGAACACAGCTAAAAAATCCCATGATTGTCTTTGAATTGGGTAGCAATCTTGATAGATCTTTGTAGATTGAAGATACTAAATAAATACATACATTTGAATTTCAGACTTCATATTGTACAGAAAATGTATGCTAGTGCAAAATCTATTATTCTAACTATTTTCTAAGTTTATAAAAACAATATTTAAAAATTGTCACTGATTTTGAGCCTTTGCCTACCCCCACCCCCCATTTATTTTCAGCTTTCCTGCAGATTTCTTGCCCTAAGAGATTGAATGGTATAATGTTGGGTGTTGCAAATATTTCTGACAACCTGATGTGTGCTTGTAGGCAACAGTTTAGACTCCAGTGACATTATGTTTATATACCTCTTGATACTGTATGGTTGTCAGTAAACATGAGACAACTGCTACATTGTCTCAAAACACCCATATACACCAAGCTAGCTTTAAAGTTACGAAACTGCATATCCATGTTTAATTGATGATTTACAAGGACAGGGTGTAGTAGGGCTTACAAAACGTTATTATGGGTGCTTTATTGAGGCAAACTAGGCTATAAAATACTAAATTCTCCAAATGTTATAGTATTGTCACTCATCATATGAACTAGCTGTGCTATGCTTGTTGGTGAGCAAGGTTTTTGCTGTATACTTAAACCTTTACAGATTTAATTTTATGGACTTATGCATTATCACAAACAGATTTTCGCAGGAATAGCGTTTGCTTCCTGCTCATTGAATCTGTTTGTGAATGTTGTAAAAAAGTAATATAATATGTTCTCTTTATCACTGCAGTTTGTTTTGTGCAGTTATCAATAAAAATTGAAAAATGTCCTGTTTTTATATATGCACTTTACCACCAGCATCTCGCTTATTGCATGCCGCATGATGCACTACTAACTGCAATTGCTGACAATTTACCACCACACAAAAAGACCAAACCAGCGAATGAGCACTCCACAACATTACAGCAGTAAGAAAATCAATAATCAGAAGTACAATCTGTATTTGTCTGAACATGCCACCATCCTTAAACAAAAGAAAAACACTACTGCGAACATCTTCCATGAAAAACGACCCCTGAATCAGCTGCCCACATAATCCACTCTTCCTTTTGAAAAGCATTACTTATTACAACTTTCTCATTGAAAGGGTACTTTTCAAGTATGTTTACAAATTGTAAGAAAAAATTGTTTACCAAAAGCATGATTCCTGTGTCTCTGTTTTCCTTCTCAGGATTCCTTCCACACACACTGAAAATATTCCTTTTGTCAGTAAGAGAGCAGCCATGACAATTCAAGCGTGAGTGTGTAATGCACTCAAAACAGGAAGAGAAATGCTTCAATTTTTTTCTTCCTGAGGGTAATTCAAAGTTATTCTTCAGCAATAAAGACTTACAATGACACCCTACTGTGTTTCCTGCACTCATTTTGATTCCGCGATGCGAATTTCGCAACCGCAAAAATCTGGTTGCGATAATACGTAAGTACCAAAATTTGTTTCTATGTATTTGATTCTGTACAGGGATCTGCTAGCCTCTGCTGTGTGGTGAGCAGCACCATACAAACTGCACCAAATTTATACCATCACTGAAAGAAAAAAATAAACAGAAAACTGGCTTCCAAGCTCACTGGCCAATAAAAGGACGAAATGTTGAGCCTATTTGTATGTTTCCCAACTCATATAAACCAGAGAAGCTCCTCTTGCCACATAATGAATAATCCCAGCCCTCCTAATGTAAAAATACAGTAAAAAGAATTTCACAAGTGCAGTGCTACTACAAACAACTTAAACAACTAGCTAGAGATCCCCCTATATAAGTTAACTTCAAGGCAAACAGTCTAACAGCAGCAACAGTGGTAGGGAATGCACTTTTTTATTAAAACATGCCAGGGAAATGCACAGGTAAAGCAAGGAAAACAGTAATTGCTTAAATGACAGTTTCAAAGCAAACTAACAGCAGTTAGACCAACAAAAAGCAAATAAACTTTATATTGCTAAAATGCAGAAAAACAGAATAAATAATTTGAAAATATGGCAGCAGTCTTTCGGAAATTACATGATGTTCCTCTGCTCCTTCTCTCACCAGGAGGAAAATAGAAGCACCAAACCCAAGCGTATTCCTGCAAATCAGTTCCAAGCTCTTCACTGCTTGGTTGTCTAGACACAAATGTTACAGGCTTCAAAAGTAAGCTGGAAAAAGGGAAGTAACACTCTGAATATTGCATGTGCACTAACTGAGTGGAGTGATATGAAACAGGCTAACACAGGCTGTGTAAGGGGAAGGCTGTCCCACTTAAAGTGCCCAATTGATAAGCAGATGAGCTAAGAGGGGGAGGAGTTTCTAATGCTAAATATATAGTAGGGGTGAGCAATTCAAAAGCCTTCAAAACAAATGTCTACAGATTTCTGAAAACAGGAAATCAAAGCAGTAAATAAAATGCAAAAACCGAACATACACTGCAGGAGATCAATCCAAATGGCTGAAAAAGTAAGTTCAGACACAAATGAAAACAAAATTGCTTTGTTTGCTTATTTTCTGGTTTTAGAACTCCAGTAGGAGCTATGTTATGACTATAAGCAGCACTGTGTTCTGTAGTAATACAGTTAGTTTTTGTTTTATGCATTAGGAAGGGGTCAAGACTTATATAAGACTATGTGCTTATGATTCTTGTTAGATAGTTTGTTGTTTCTACTATCCCATCAGATAGGACATTTGATAGATTTATTGTTTTGCTTATGAAGGAAGGGAACAGCTTGCTTCATATAATGATTTAATTGGTCATGTAATTCCTCTGTTAGGCTATGATGTCAGTATTTAGGGATGCAGGGTGACTGGGCCGTTTATGTTTTTGAAAAGGTCAATAAAATCTATTAATTTCATTTTGATGAATTTCTTGAACGTAGAAGGATTACTAGGATTAGGGAGGCCAGATCTGATGAAAAGACAAGCTAGTTAAGACAAGGTCTAGGAGCTCTGGGCCTCCTCTAGTAGCAAGAATAAGTTGTTCAATCCAAACGTTTGCTGTTAATGTTACTGAGAAAGTCCTGTGAATAGCAATTGTTTCATGTCCATAGCAAAGTGTTAAACTGAGCAAAACTCTGGTTATTTAAGCTCTCCTAATAAAACGATGTTTGGCTTGACATCCAGCTGGGGGTGCCATGTATACATATGCAAAATTTTCCCCTGGAGACAAAGGGGGGTAACATGTAATTACCAATAAAGATTTTATTTCAGTAATTTGAACGTCTACTAAATCAAGGTTAAGATTATTTTGAAATGAGATACATGGGTGTGACATATCTGATAAATATGGACATAACCCACTGCTACTAGTGGTCTTTAACAAGCAATCAGCACTGAACCCTGGAATAGAAGGCATTAATTCTACAGAAATAATACAGATTTCAGCAGCTATGCAAATGTTATTCAGGTAAATGAAAATTTTCAAGTCAGAGATGTTTCTCTGGGGCTTCTTTTTTTTGAGCAGAGTCACCCAGATATCTGACAGATTGCAGTTTATTAGGTGAGAATGTCTAATAATTTCACTTTGCCTCTATGTGAAAGTCCTCAAAGGACAAATACAGCCCATCCCTGTTGAAACAGAAAGGTCTGTCTACCAATTTCTTCCAGGTTCTCACAAACTAGATGCCACTAAAATAACATTTATGTAAATGATTATTGTAGCCAACAATTTTCAATTTGTATTAAGGCATCATTCTAGCAAAGGTCTGAAAGCTACTCAACACATGACATTTCTCTTCCTTAAGAGCATATGATGAGAGGTATGTTATGTATTTCCACCTAGATGGACTACCTGAGATTATTAACCCTAACATGAGCAACAAAAAATGTTATAGCCATATTTTGGAAGCCATAGAATGTACAGTGCTCTGTTGATGTCCCCAGTCTTAATTTTTGGACCCAAGAGACTGTGTTTTTTTTTTTGCTTGCCTGTCCATTGAGTGTAAAGTCAGCATACCTGGCAAAGGATTAGCAAATAAGTAGTACCCTTTTAACTTTGGAATTCCTTGTGATAATATGTGCTGAGGTAGTGATAGGAGGCATGGCAGTTGGTGTGCCTATGTGGGTAGTGGACTTATGTGAGTAGGCTATATGTGACCGAGGTATCCTGTCATGTGATATTGAGGATTAGCAATTTTATTTCCTACTTCAACATACATGGGTTTATGTTCACTGACAAGTTCTGAGAGAGCTGTCAATGGGTTGTCAGTAAATACAAGTTAAGTTGCTAAACAGCTTTAGGATGCTTGGGGCGATTAGGCTGACCAAGAATACAGAAATATTAGTCAGTGGCTCCACAGTTAGCACCTCAATAGGCAGGATGATGAACTGGTTGAAAAAGTCATTCTAGTGGAGCAATAGAGGAGTAATGGACTATAGATAAGTTGACACCTGGTGAAGAATTAGACTTAGGCTAGTGAGTGAATGAAACAAAAGTAAGAAATATGACCAAGCAAAAAAGAGTAGCAACTGAATGATAATAATGATGACTGCAAAAAGCACACAAGTCGCAATGAATTATAAAATGGCAGTAAAGTAGCTAAAACCTAAGCATGATACAACAAATAAATAAATAAAACCACATTACCAGCAGGTAAGCACCTGTAATAGGAAAACTGGGTAAAAGCTCAGGTAGTTGAAGACTAATGCGTGAAGACCAGCTAAATAGTGTGATAGTCAATGTATGAACCAGTTTGAGCACACTATGCTAGCAGAACAGCTAACAAACTGGACCAGCAAGATTCTAAAATGGGGTTCAATTATTAAAGCAGTTCATAATGCAATAAACAATAAACACACAAATCTGGTTTGTTAATAGACATAGTCTAATGAACACAGAGATATAAAGGTACATATATGCATATGTACAAATACTGAAGTTAAGGGCAATAAAGCCCTTCTAGCCTGACAATATACCAAAACTATCCCACAATAACCATGTAGGTCGTTCTCTAAAATATCTGAACTATTGCTTGCTTTAATATAATTTTAGTGTACTGAATTCAAGCTGAACAGTAGTACAACTCAGCAGTAGTTAATGAGACAGGAAAAGGCAGTACAATTTGTATGATGCATAAGGATGTAGACTTTTCCTTATCTTGTATAGATTAAGTTCATAGCCTGCTTAATATGAATTGCACTGCACTGCACTGCTACACAGTTATAGCAACATGCAAAACTGAGCAAACCTTTATTTATTTAAAGTCTGTGAGGTTCCTACCCCACCGAAGTAAGCCAATCAAAATCAAGCATATGGACATGTGGAACCTTGCCAACCAAACACAGGCACTCTGATCCTTCAATGGAATCCCAAGCTGGGGTAGCTGGTACATGGAAGCATCTTCTCACACCGGAGGATGATATACATCAGACCCACTCCTATGAAGTTGCTGACATTCTAGTAGTGTATTGAGTCAGTTGCAACCCAGATGGAAAAGAACATTGTAGTATTCTGTTCCTTCTCTGAAAAAGGTTATTTTGTATATTAACATGGGCTATAATTTAAACAAAATGACATATTTACTCTGTCTTAACATTTAGATACATGCATATTTTTTTCTGAGTGTGCACTAATTTAAATAAAATCTGACATATTTGCTATTTTTTTTATTTTTTATGTACTCTTTTCCAAAGATACCTCAGGCCATTATTCACAGTAAAACACGCACTCACACACACACACACACACACACACACACACACACACACACACACACACACACACACACACACACACACACACACACACACCTCTTCTACAGCAAGCTGTTGGTTTGTTATCTCAAAATATAGCTGTGTTTCTCATTGTATGTTTTAAAACTGTTTACACTCAGCAATATTTATGTTATTTTTCCACATTTTCATCTTTTCTTAATTTGTTAGGTCTCTTGTCCTCACTGCATGTGTTTCTTCCAGGAAAACAAAATAGACCTTGGAAGCTCCAGGAAGACAAACTGCAGTTTTGAAATACTGCGTTTACCCACCATGAAGACAATCACATTACTCTGCTTTCAAAACAGCATGAACAAATTGCAGGATGTTATTTATATTCATTGAGTACAGATATAGAGCAAATAGTTCTTTGAGTGGAGTTTGGCACTGGCTTCTGTGCTGACATGCAACACTTATCAGCTGCACTGTTATCAGTGTACTTGGCAATGTGCAAGTGCAACAATGTACTGGTCTAGAAACATTGTAGAGATACTGCTGTTATCACTTGGGTCACTTATATTAACACATTTGGCAAGCCAACATGCATAGCTTGAAATTGCTCCTAGTTCTACTTCATGTAGAGTGAAATCAAAAGTGAACATAAATTAGGCACTTCATATACATTTGAATTTACATTCAGAGTGGGAACTCAGCATTTGCGTAGATTTATTAAACAATACAGACCAGCTGCATTTCTTATTTTTGCAATGAACAATAAATCTGGTAGTTTATCTAATTTATATTTTATTAACTGGGTGTACATTTCGGAACAGTGCCCACACATACAAAAATACAGCAGTTAAAATAACAGTGGTTATGAAAAACTATAAAACTGGTTTGTTCTTTTCAGTATACAAAACTCTAAAAAATAATGTTACAATTCACGCCATACATACTGTATGTTAATACAGTAAAATAATTATATGGGGGATTCAATAAAGCCTACATGGTCAATTTTTTTCTCTGTGCACATAGTGGCATGATGATTACATGGCTGCAAATATTTTTAGATTCACTAAACTCTGTGTAGCGGCGTACACTCACACACAAACATGGAAACTTCTGTGGCATAATAATTATAGCATAAGTGCCTGAACTGTATGCTAATGAAGCAAATCAACACAGTGAGGTGATTCAAGAAGCTGTAAAGCAACCATATAGATTCCATGCTCATATTGCCAATGTATTTGAAAACCTTCCTAATACAGCCACGGAAAGGAGTCTACACGGAAATAATGGCAAGTAAAAGTCCATAGATTTGTACAGATCTGACCATAATATGTAACATCACATACTATATGACATTATTAGACATGATGGATGCTAGAAAATTAGATTAACAATAGCAGCAATTCCTTAAGTGTCATGACATAAATGCAGCTTTGTGCCCCACCCCCAAATGAAGAATATACATGTAACTTAATGTAGACAGGTAAAAGTGTAAATGTGAAACAGACTAATCATACTATCATGTAAGCATATACAGCATGTAGCTGACAGAATGCAGTCATGTTTTATCAAAAACTGTATTCATTTGTGCAGATATATAGCAAAGTAATACCCTTCCTTGTGTTTAAAACATTGAGCTCCGCCATAGTTTCCCTGCCTACATGGCTTCCAACCATGTAGATTCAGGGCTGTCAGCACAGAGAAGATGCAAATGAGGTGAAAACTCATTATAATTGTTGAATTTCAAAAAATAGTAATGGCGTAGGGATGTTCCCTTCGTGTAGGCACCTACACAGTGTTTGTTTCCAATGGAAGTCAACAGTAAATGATGGTACGGGGGGATGTCAAGTTACACTTACAGAGGTGTACATATAGGTCTGTGAAGGGTGAAAGAGTATGTAAGCAGTACACAAGTCACAAGTTATGTCTCATCCTCTGAATTTTGTTTTAAAATATGTTATCTATGTCTGCTTTACGTAATTATTTTTTTATTTTTTTGTCATTGTTTGCATGATGCTGCTCTTAGCAGACCCATGGGAAACAGATGAATGAATGGCAGGTTTTACTGTGCTTGACATGTAACTATTCCTGTGGCAGCACATGTGTGTGTAGGGCTAGGGTATAGATGGACCTGGGTTCGAGTAAATGGTGTGCAAACTTTCCTTCACTTTTTATGCTCCATGTTTGCATGATATCATGAGAATGGAGGAAAGTAATACAGTTTTGCCTGTGCTTACCTTATTTACATGAAGGTGCACTGAGGTGTGCGGAGGTGTACATAGTGCACTAATCAGCAAGCAGCATGTGTGGTTAATACATGCTAATTGCAGCATGAGCAGGTGGATTGCATGTTGATGAACGAATCTGACACATTAGAGCTATTCAACAATCTATAAAGCATCCATGTAGCCTTCATTCTGATTTTTTTCCTGAAAACTTCAATACTATTGGAGTAGAGATAAGGAAATTTTAACTGGACACAATGCTAGGGGCTGCTGCAGTTTTGCTCCATATGTATGTGCTACAGGCTGAACCCAATGCTGCTGATGCTGGCGACAACAGCCCTAGACTGAGAAGGAGAATAGTGTTCAGACCCAGGGTTACTTTTCAGATGCTACATGGCCTGGAGATTAGAGGGTTGCAGAATGGACAGAGACTCATAACAAGAACTCTGTGAGTTCTGCCTCCATCAGCTCAGAGCCAAAGCTAACCAAGGGGAATTCATCCTAGTGGAAACAGATGTATGTGTATCCCTTAGAATCTTAGCTGCAGGTAATTTTCAAAGACCAACTGGGGACATACTGGGTGTGTCACAGGCATCAGCATCCAGGATCCTCCACCAGTTCCTGGATGCTATGCTCATACATGCCAGTGAGCACATATGTTTTCCCCATATTTCTGAGGAGAGGGACAGCAATATGCAGCAGTTCTACTATTTAGCACACTACCCTGAAGAACTGGGTGTCATAGATTGCACTCATGTACACATTAAGGCACCACCTGGTGAGCAGGGTAGAACCTACATTAACCTCAAGAGATACTACTCCATCAACTGCCAAGTCATGTGTAATGCTCAGGAAATTATCTTGAATGTATGTGCTGACAACCCTGGCAGTTATCATAACTCCCATATCTGGCACTCATCAAAGCTGTACCATATGTTTCCTGGGGGGACATCTCACAAAGCCATTTACTGGGGGATGCTGGCTATGCATTGGAACTGTGAGTGATGGCACCCATCATAAGTGTGCGCACACACACACACACACACACACACACACCTACCAATGGAATGAGGCACACATTCAAACCAGAAAAGTCATAGAGCATGTGTTTGGGCTGCTGAAGTCACGGTTCCAGTGCCTAGATACATCTGGTGGAGCCCTGCAGTATAATCCATTTGCATGTACACAAGTCTTCACAGTATGTACTATGCTACACAATCTAATCCTGCAGAAACAGCTGCAGCAGAATCAGCAAGGGGGAATGACATACATCCCCCACCAATGCTTATGTTACCACAGTCACAGTCTCCTACTCACATACATATAGTAAAATTTATGTCAGGCAATGCAGATAACATTTACCTTCCCATGTATTAGCCTATACTGCTTGCATCAGACAGAGTCAGCCCTGAACTAAAATTGTGTCAACTGCTGCATTTGCAAGGTAAGTCCTGAACTTAGTATCCTTGAATAATATTATGGCATATCCTTGTATTTTGTAAGTTGGTACAGTAATCAAGTAAATAGTGGTGGATTTGTACAAAAACATCATTAACATGTAACAGCAGAGAAGTATTGTACTCATATGTGTCCATTAGTAATTAGCAGGCCTCAGGCATCAAGGATTCATACAGTCATTCCTCTGATGAGTACTGGTGAGCACTGCATGGCTTCCATTTAGCACTGTACCTTTGTACTGGTAGTCATTAAGGAGAGAAGTTAGAAAGTAATGAGGCACATTGCAGTTTCTGATTTCACGACCCTTCTCAAGATCAAACATAAGGCTGGATGCAGAACAAGGAGAGTAATAAGAGCATCATATCCTTGTTTGTGACATAGCAGCACCTTTGCTCCCCCAGAAAAGAACAGGCTATGCTTGTTTTGCCATAACAGTAATTGAACTTTGCCCTCCAAAAAAGCAGAGTACTCCTGTTCATGACATAAAAGTAACAAATTTATGCACCCCCCAAAATAATAGTATATGGCTGTTTTTGCCAACCAACCTGGCCTTCAGTTGTTGGGAACTTCATATAATATAATTCCCAGCTAATAAACTCACACATTTTAAGGCCAGTTATATGGAATGGCTTATACACTGCATGTCTCACACTACTGGTCTGATAACTGATGAAGTACCAAAACACACAGACATATAAGACAGAGCTGCATTTTTGCATGCATAATCATCACAGGTTTTGTAGTCACTAGTTGCACTGTCCAAATATATTAAAGAAAATCAAATGTACAAATTACAGCTGGTGGTTTGATAGCAGTGTACATTCTGATGCAGTTGGTTGTGTGAAGTGTGTCTTCAGTTCTTTGTTGCAAGGCTGTTTGTGTGGCAAAGAGGAATATGGCAGCCATCCTGTTTTCTTAAGCTGCATTGGTGTGAAAGTTCAAATCTCGAACTGTGTAGAGATATCTCCTGTGGACTATCATTTTCTAGTGTGTATGTCATGCATTGGTTTTGTTAATTTCACATTTCCCTTTTTCTCCCCTATTCTTGTTTTAAATTCCATCTTTTTCATTATGTGTCATGCAGTGCAACACAAATAAATTCAGATTTGGCTCTGCTTTTGTTACTTGCACAGATCAAGGCACAGGGGAAAAATGAACCACCTAGGAAGTAGACAGCCAGGAATAGAAACCGGATAAATTCAATTAATGCCCCTTGACCATCACAATAGCCGGGCCTGGAGTGCAGATGGTACTAGGTTCTACTATAGATACTACTAACTGTCAGATGTTAGCAATGTGGCATGCATTTGTGCATTGCTTACCTACATGCAAACAGGCATATCTTGCATGTGTGTACACTTAGTTAAAGATTGCAGAAATCAACTGCACACTACAGTATGGAAGTGTTTATATGATGATTTATTATTGGCATTTATTGTCTGTTCCCTTAGTATGGCATAAAACTACACGTGGAAACATTGCAAACTAAGGGCCCAAAATAACTATATGTCATATATTTACAATGCATACATGGGTTACCCCCCCAACAATTACTACAACTCTGAGGTATCAGTACTTTTTACACACATATATCGACCACACTACAAAGTGTACTATATAATGTTGCATGCTCCCTCATGCACAGGGCCAGTTGGTGGTGCTCACAACCTTGCTGTGCTAAACCCAAACATCCAGCTATGCTTAATAAGGGTACTTGCATTGTTACACAGCTAGGCTTCTGAACAGCCTAGTGCTATTAGGGTAGTTGCCTCATATGATGCTATGAAGCTATGTGCCTATGCAAGCCTCCAAAGCCCTTGTTCCTCACTTGGCCTGTTGATGTCATCTTCTATAAGCTCACCTGCACTCTTGTATAAATCACACATGTCATGACACTTGCATTAATTACTGTGTTCTGTAGTCTGTGCACATAGATAGGTAGGTAGGGGTATGTTCTCACTTCAGTTGAATGTGTGTATGTGGGTGTATCTCTAGGCAGCAGAGTATATGTAGTATCCTACAGTTGCATCTCCAATGGCATGGATGGTCAGTTTTTTGTTAGTTGCTCATCCCTACACATCTATAACTTACAGGCCTCCCAACCTCTTGTCTCTCACATGGCCTGCTGATGTCATCTTCTATAAGTTCACCTGCACTCCTGTATTAGTCAGACTTGTGTTGTGGCACTTGCATTAAGTACTGTATTCTGTGTGTGTGTGTGTGTGTGTGTGTGTGTGTGTGTGTGTGTGTGTGTGTGTGTGTGTAAGATATTACTTGACATTACAGAGAGCATTTTACACCTGCATGTGGGACACTGTTATTTTCTTTTGTCCTCAAAATACACTGCTGATGTCATCATCCATAAGATAGATTTGGATATGCAGTAATCCCACCAGGGCATGGTCAGACAGTGGGCTGGAGGCCCAGCAGGCGCTACCTCATCATATACCAGACAGATTACAGTGACATGGCTTTTAATCTATCCACATACATTGTGGCATGATTTGTAGTGTCTGTGTTATGTTGATGAGAAAGGCCTGTGGTCTCTCCAGACACGCTTTCTAGATGTAAATTAACCCACCCAGTGGAAGTAATGCAGCCTGCAGTGCTGTTGTGATTAACTCTTTCCAAACAATACTCACTTTAGCAGCAACCCATTACTAATCTACAGCATATAAAAAGGCAATTCTGTAGCTAGGCAAACTGGTTTTAGTTCTGTATGTATGGAACATTAACAATAAGCATATTATTCACTATATTTCTCCAGAGGAGTACTGATTCTCACAAGGTATGGTTACATTTTGTCACCTGCATACTGTGTATAATGGAATGTATTTAACAGTAACGTGAAGCACAGGCTTTTACACTATCTGTATGCATTAATTAGAAGTGTACTGATGTCATGACCATGTTTGCCAGCCATTTTAAAGGTAGATATGACAGGCAAGCTATTAAAATAAAAGAAGATGACTGCTGTGTGAGAAATATGTAGCAATGTTTCAGGGACAGGTCCTTAGACAGCACTTATAGGACTTCCAAGATATTTTGTTAGCAAAAGGGTAATTTGTCTGTTCCTTTGTGGGGGTGGGGGCTAAGGTAAGTAACTGTTATGTCACTAACAAGGATATGTTGCCCTAGTTTTTCTCCTTGTTTTGCATCATGCCTGTTGGTAGTATTTCACATCTCTGATTTACCAGTGGGTAATACTGACTTGCCACCTTTTCTGTTGTATATATAAACAATATTTTGTATTTCTGTGATACTTATGTATATTATACATCAGTTTTCTTTTAAGCCATCTGCAATCATGGCATCGAGATGTGTGAATCCACATCTAAGACCCTTTACAGATGCCAAAAACAATGCAATAATTGAGTTTTTCAGCAACATGGTGCCTTCCTTTTGCAAAGGGGAAGGCAAGATATGGGCCATAGGCTCATACTATGGCAACACATTGCTGCCGATGTGAATGGCATTCCTGGCCGCATCCAATCTATGAAACAGGTGCTAAATCTATGAACAGGTGCACCACAGGGCTACTGATAGATAACGGTTCAGTCAAACAGACCCTACTAAACAGAATGGGGTGCATTAGAGGTCTAAACTGGTCTTTGTGCATTTTCAGTAAACTATTCAACAGAAGAATAACTGGATGTTAAACCAAAAAAAAATTAAAAAGTTCCTGTGTGATCATACCACACATTAACAAATCATGAATAAGAAACTGAACTCTATTTATCAGACCAATTACCTGATATTTAAGAAGACGTTGATAAGAATAATCATCATCAAGTAAAACATGAGTTTGTTCAACATACAATGACCTGTCCCTAATCACTACATGTCCACCTTTATATCTGGTTGAATTTCAGTTGTGTCATTATCATGTAATTTTTTCAATGATTCTATTCCAGCAGAAGTTCAATTGTGGAATGATACTTTATGTCTGTTTGACAATGCAATTTTAACTTAGTTTTTAACATTTCTTCATATACCTTAACTAATGACCAGTTTACTTTGTCACAACAAGGTCTTTCTTTTATTCCAGCAAAATAGTCTGATATTGTACACGTTACAGATGATGATCTCAAATTATTTGCTAGGAATGCCACACTTTGTGTGATGCTCCCTCAGCTAAACCTAGTCATAATTTTTTTTTAATGTGTACTTTTATCCCTGATATATCACATTCTCTTTTACTAGTCATTTTGAGAAAGAGATCAGAAAGAACTTTTATGTGTCTTTGTGAGAAAGAGATCAGATTTGTATTATAAAAGAGATAAAGTATCATTCCACAATTTAATTGCTGTTGAAATAGAAGCACTGAATGAACTACATGAGAATGACACAGTTGAGATTCAACCTGCAGATAAACGTGGACATGTAGTGATTATGGACAGGTCATTTTATGCTGAGAAATGCATGCTTTACTTGAGAATGATTATATATATCAACGTCTTCTTAAATATCAGGTAACAGATCTGATAAATAGAGTTCAGTTTCTTGTTCATGACACACAAGAACTTTTTAGTAATTTTTTTGGTTGAACATCCAGTTATTCCTGTGGTATATGGTTTACCGAAAATGCATATAGTCCAGTCTAGACCTTCAATGTGCCCCATTCTGTCTAGTTGCAGCTGGTTGACTGAACCATTATCTATTTTTGTCAAGAAACCTTTATGACTTGTATTGGGCAGAGTTCAGACTGTTCAAAAAGATGCAAAGAACTTCTTACAAGATTTGTTTACCTGATCTGAAACTTTGCACATGAACTCTACATTACTTTTTGTGATTTCGATGTTGTTTCTTCCTTTGTGGTTATTCCTAATGATGAAGGAAATGATAATGTGAGGTTTTTTTTATTAACTCACAGTGAGTTCTTGAATGCAAAAATAGAGCTTCTATGTGCTTTTCCTGAACTGACGCTTGAAAATAATGTCTTTGTTTTTGACTCAAGTTTTTACAGAAAGTAGGGGTTGTCATGCACACAGCCTGTACTAATAGTAACTCTAATTTAGTCCCAGACATATTCAGAGAAATGTACTAAAAATCCATGTTAAGACCTATGAGGCTCTATAATAATGATGAAAAGTTGAAAGTAGCCTTTCATGATTTGAGTTTAGATTTTTATGGCTAGAGGCTATACTCAAGAGGAAATAGAGAAAACTATTCATGATGTATGGCTATAATGTGAATCTATAGCAAAGCCATATTTTTCACAACCCATAATTCATTTACACAATGTTGAGAACCTAAAGTTCTTCTGACATATTCTAGTGATGTAGATAAAGTTTGTAACATTATTGATAAAAAAATGGCCACTCTTACTGCTAGATGAAGACTTGAGGAAAGTGTTGGGCACTCACTAATTTTTTTGTTTAAGAACAACTTTTCAATAAAATGTCAAGTTATGTTATGGGAAGCACCATGTTCAAAGGCATATGACTTCAGATCAGAAAGGCACTTTCCCTTGTTGTGGTTGCAGTGCAAGCAAGTTTATTAATACAAGTTTGCATATATTATACATCCAATATTAGGTAATAGATTGGAACTGGATTTCTATGCTGATTTTAAAAGTCGTAATCTTGTTTATTATGCTAATTGTACCCACTGTGATGTATATTATGTGAGCAAGACCAATTGGTCATTAAAAGAAAGACTACAAGAACATAAAAATGATATTAGAAACAATAAAGTGAATAATGCAATAGCTAGAGATGTTTGTGAGTACGGCACAGATCACACCCCCGGATTCAGCAATCAGCCATGAAGGAATACATTATTCCTGCACAGCAGGGACCGTTCCTGTTCAGCATGGCAGTGTGTCATGCATATGTATGAAGGAATGCTGCCATGCTGTAAAATGGACATGGTTCTATGTACGAGCACAGGGGGTGTGTCTGAGAGCAGAGTTCTCACAATATACATGCCCCCTGCACTCCAGAATTGCCTGTTGGCAATTTAAAATGAGTGAGAATGCTTGTAACACCCACAACCCATCAGAATAACAAATCTGGTCAAAGCCATAAGGGACAATCATCCCTACCAAGACAAAAGTTGTTAGAATAACACATTTAGCATAAGCACATAGTGCACACTTCCCAACCCATCAGAGTAAGGAATATGGACAAAGCCAAAAGGAACAATCGTCCCACAAAGCAGAAAGTTGATAGAATAACAGGTTCAGTATTAGTATGGATATTCTGAAGAGTACAAATAAAAAAACACAACAAATATTTTTTTTAAACATGCAATAAAGTTTAAACGTAGCTGCGCAGGTGTGCCCGTTGCTTAGCTATGCTTAGTCCAGCTTAAACAGCACAATAATTTAAATAGCAAGAGGCATCCAACATAATCTGTACTGTAATAGTGTGGTGGTTAAAGCACATGCTTTGCAAACAATATTCCAGGTTCAATCCCCACTGTTACCAGTTTGCATTTTACATGTGAAAGCAGTACATAAACATTTTCTTTTATAATTAGCTACTAAATAACATATATTTGTTAACCAGAATACTGTATTAGGTCCAGATGTGAGGTGTCAGTTTAATAAAGATATGAAACCCCCATATAAACACAAGTGCCCCATAAAGTATAGTCACACATGAATAAATGTAATGAAAGCACATTGGGGAGTGTCAGGGACAGTAAACAAATCTGTAATATGTAATAAATGATGAATCAATCCCATACAGCAGATAGTTTTTAAAATAAAAAAATAAGTAATGCTAAGCATTGCATAGCTTTGCTGACTGGTTGTAAGCATTGTGTACATATGAATACTAAGTAATGAATAGCCCATTGGTAAGCAATGCTGAACCTGCCTCTTTAAGCAATGGCAACCTTAGCTAAGCAGGTTTGCCTGTAGCTTAGTTTAGCTCAGCATATTCAAAACCATCCAATCACAGCAAAGGGTGGGAAATTGGCTGTATTTAAACACCACAGGCAGGAAAAGAGCTCATAGCTGGTTGCTGCTTTCCACTGCAGGCAGTATGGCAGGAGTTGGGAGGGCATGCACTTCCAGGCACAGCGGTGGGGCATACAGGAGTCCAAGGTCATGGTAGGACTCCTGGTACAAAACCATGATGAGAGACTGCTGCAGGGCCAGTACCAGAGCTCCCAGTATAAAGCAGAAGTCTGGGACCATCTTGCCTGTAATCTCACCAGTGCCACTGGTATCCCTCGGACTGGTAAGCAGGTCCAGACCACTATGCCAACTTGAAGTGGTGGAAGAGGGAGCTCTTGGATGAGTGGATCCAAGAAGCGAGGCAGAGGAGTGATGTCCCAGCAGTGTGTAAGTAGTCATACCAATAACTGTTTGCTAATGTCCAGCCTATGTATGTGATGGATAGGTATGCCTAAATATTTTTCTTTTTCCCTTACAGCTGCAGCTGAGCAGGCTGTGAATCAGGAAGCCCATGCTAGTAGGCTGAAAAGGCTGCATTGTGAGGCTGGTGGGTAACAATCCTGCTTGTAGTAGTTATACCAAATAAATATAAAGTAGTAGAAAGTCACCTGTCAGTATAAAAACTGTGTATGGGTTGTACTGAATAAACCAGACAATATGACAGTAATAGTCCAATATATAGGTCATATTTAAATAAAACTGTAACTGCCTGGCAATAAAGATCTAAATCCTGGACTGGATGTGTTTACTCTGGTATTGTATGGCATTTAGTGTTGCATTCTCTGAATACTAATGTTGTTTTTACCATTGTTACCCACACTGTGCTACATAAAAAAAATGTCTAGGAATGTCTGTATAAGGCTGTTGTAAGTACAAGGTCAGATTGTACAACCAAGAGAGACGTTTACAGAAAACACTGAAGTAGTAGACAGCAATATCCAAATAGCACACTCTGATGAAACTTAAATTGTTGTATATTTTAGCAGACACAGCCATGGTTCAAATCCTGGGAGTGGTAGTAAGCTGTATGCATAATCATACCTCTCAACTGTACAGATTTTTGCAGAATGTCTAGATAATTGTCTCATATTTTTGGCATGTTCCTCTGTCCCCCTGGCAAATCAGTGGGATGATCTCAGAATTGAAGTAACTAAATAATGACATACATGTGATTTTCAGACCTCAAAACCTTCAGAAAATGTATGTTAAAACAAATCCTGTTACTCTAGCAACTCTCCAAGTTTATGAAAGCAATATTCAAAATATGTCCCTATTTATACCCTCATTTTGTCAAGCTTTGTCCAGAGTGTGTGCATTAAGAGATTGAGAGGTATGTGCATAATATCAACTAGGAATCTGGGGAATATGTGTAGAAACAGTCAGGTAGCGTTAACAAACATTCCCCTCACAGGTCTCTCATATAAGAAAAATGTAACTGCCTGGTAATAAAGATTTAAATCCTGGACTAGTAGTTTTACTTTAGTATTTTATGGCTTGACATGTAGCATTCCCCAACATCTGATAGCAGAATAGTGCTGTTGTGTCAACCACTGTTTCTCACACTGTGCTACAAAAAAATATGTTTAGGAAAATCTGTTGTAATTACAAGGTCAGATTGTACAACCAAGAGAGACTTGGACAGAAAACACTGAAGAAATTGACACAGTGTCTAAAGAGCTCACTCTGATGAAACAGACATTGTTGTATTTTTAGCAAACACAGCCATTGTTCAAATCCTGGCAGTGGTAGTAACCTGTATGCATGATCTTACCTCTCAACTGTACATATTTTCACAGAATATCCAGATAATTGGCTCATATTTTTGTCTGTTCCTCTGTCTACCCAGCTAATCACTGGGATGATCTCA
>NC_056725.1:899862676-899877676 GCF_019279795.1 Protopterus annectens | reverse complement strand
TTGCAAGAGGTAAAGCTACCTGCTGTCTGTAACACCGCTGGCCATTCACAGGAAGGATGTCTTCCATACAGGAAAGGTAAAGGGACAACGGTAACACTGTCACTGCATACAACAATATAAAATGTGTACTGCTACTGATTGTTGCATTGCAATGACACTGTGGGTACTATAGTAGGCATGCTTATCACATAGTAATCAGAGAAGTGTACAACTGTGTTATGACCCACTGTCCATGCCTACCACTAACAGATATATCAACACCCATATACACTAAATATCAAAGTGTACTCACCCCTGTTGAAATACCAGGTCTGTGTGCTGTATGCCAGTGAGACCACAGGAAGTCATATCAAAACATTTCTCAACTCAAATGTGACCCATAACCTGTAAAATTCTATTTAAAAAGAAACAAAGCTGTTTCATGGAAGGTGAGCAACCACTGCCGAGTGAAGATGTGATATGACGTTAGAGTACAAACCAAGACAACTGGATGCTGTAATCATCTCAGCAGGTGTTTACACAACAGACCAATGTTAGGGTGTGCACACACATTCAACTGGCTTACTGTACTGATTATTACTTCTCCTATGATGGAGGGACAGGTTCGTAACCCAGAGACTGCCCATGCTATGGAATATACTTCCCATACATGTCAAGCAGAGCACCTCACTGGCCCTCTTTAAGAAAAATCTTGAGTGGATGGGAAAGAGAAAATTCACCACAGGGATCACTCCAGTGGCTTTACTCGACAGAGACATTGGGAACTAAGGTCAGGTGGCATGATGCATAATCCCATGTGCTAGGCTACTAAAGGCTCCAGGGCCATTAGCCTAGTACGCACCTATGAACCTATATGTTTCCACAGGATAGGTTATTATGTTCCCTATTGAACTGAGCAGGCTATAGGACACATCACAGGTGGGGATTGCATTGAAATGTGCTTTTATGGGGTCATGTTCCAATTGTAAAAGTACCATGAATTGTAACAGGAGTGTGTACACTTCATATCCACTCTAGCTATATGGAATCAGTAGTACCTTCCCTGTACAACCATCCTCCACCAGCGATTGAGTAATCTCCCTTGGTGGACACCACCAAGACACAAAGCACATATTAGGTTGCAATAGTGGCTGCACATAGACACATAGGTGCAGACCACAACTTGGAAGCAAGTGCACATCTATCTGAGCAAGCATGTCAGTTCACAGGTGACCTCCTTTAAGGCTGACTATGAGTAGAAATCAGACATATGCAAACCACCAAGGCCATTTCCAACCCTGTCTACACATATGTAAGCAGTCTCAGAGACTGTAACACAAGTCAAGCTGTACTATGGGTAAAGCACACTTCATACACACATGCCATGGATACAGGCAACCTGCATCAGACAGGATAGGTGGGAACAGTGGCACCCTGTCCACAACAGTAGTACAGAGGGATATGCACATCACCCACACTCCTGCCCACATCAATGGTGAGCATGGACATAATGTCGACTGATGGCAACAACAGCAAGTCTTCATGGGGCATGAGAACATAACTCCTACATTAACACAGGCATGTGTTCACAGTCCCATCACACACTGCAGTAAATCACACTCATGCCACCATCCACATGGAAGATGACCACTGTCATCCCTCTACACAGAAATGAATGGTGTGTAGTGGATTATGCCATTAAGTGCCCAACATTGGGGGAACTGGACAGGTCAGGACCAGGAGTGTAATGCAAGCTGTAAAAGCCATGATAGCTTACAGTTTTATGGTATAATCTGGATTATTTGCAAGTAATGCCAACTGTTGATATGCACGTGGATAACTGTATGAGGTCCCCTGACCTTTTTTCCTGTTTATGTCTTCCAGGTACAATGTTCCAAGAACACCTGCCTGCATACACACCCCTGGAAAATGATGCTATAATCCAGTTACTCATAGTCCATCATGCCAACCTCTTTGGCCGCAGGGCCCAGGATCAGCAGGAGAGGACCAACCTGTGGAATGAGCTCATCCACAGGGTAAACGATGTCGGCCTGCACAACCGCAATTATGAGCAGGTGTACAGATCTGATCCATCACACCCATCAGCATACCACTGCTGTTAGGAAGGACCAGCTTGCCACAGGTGGGGATCATGCCATCCAGCCCCACTGACACATGCTGAAGAGCTCCTCGCCAGCCTTGGGGCACCTGCCTGGCATCCAAGCCAGCAAGCTGAAGACAGAATTATGGAGGTGGGTGCCACCCACACAATGGACAATGAGCATGTAGGTAAAGCCCTAGGGCACATTAATAGACCACTGCTGCTTATCCATTTTCATCTGTAAAGTATCAACATGCATATGTCAGATAAGATAGTCTTTTCTTGCAGTGTAATAATGAACAGATGTGCATAATCTCTAGTATTGTGGGTTTATACTGTTGATGTGCTGAAATGCTGCTCCTACCCTGTACCAATGCCACAGGTGTGGCTACTGATATTAAATCTCTCACACAACTACTTAGGTCCCTCTGGTATACATCTGGGGCAGTAGACTCTCGCTGGTTAGTATGGAGTTGTTTTGTTCAGGTTTGCCAATACACCGGCCATTTTATGGCCATGCTATGTGCCATGCACACCTGTAACACATCTATCCATAATGCACACTGTACATGTTCACTTATTGTTGCTGTTAACTGAACTGCATAACAGTGGTTGCCATGGTGGCATATCTGAAGGGTATTTAAGAGTTCTGCAGTATACCTAACAACCTGTCAGTGCAAGATGTGTGGACAGAGATAAACATAATGGTTTGACAAATGGCCTACAGTAGAGACATGTCTGAAACATTACCCTTCTACAGTGGCTACAACAGTGTATACACCACTATTACAATGGAAACTGTTTGTGATCTAAACAATGGCAAATCACAATACCGCATTCCACACCTTTTACAACATGTAATGTGATCCTAACATGAGCAATGAATGTGTAATGTGGAAACCTATGTTAGGACAATAAATATGGGGAATACATACCTTAACATACACTGGAAGCATATGTGTGCACACACTCCAAATAATTATGGAAGTAGCTTGTGAGGTACTGACAACATTCACTCTTCTTGAGTACAGATCTTCCATCAAGTACAGAGCCTCAATGTCACACCAAGTAATAGTCTGGTGTCCAAGAAGTATGTCCATGACATTTGCCCACTCACCTGCAACAGTGGCAGCCATGGTTTGCACACATCTTACAAATCATAAACTTGATTCCATCTCCGAAAGGTAGCACTCAGGAGTGGGAAAAGCAGCCTTACCTCACCATTTCATATACCATGGCAAACAGTGCAGACAGACATGTATGTGTGTATGAAGTATGGGACAACATTAATGTAGAAATTAAACAGATGCCCATCCAAAACAGATGACAACACGTTGCAAAACTGGTCATGGAGGCTGCCCAGAAACATGCAGCAACACTGAGGGACTTGCAGGAATGTCTAGCAAGTACTGCCTGTGCAGTATCTGTGTCAGCAATCACCGGGAATCTGCATAAGTGTGGCCTATGGGTTAGGGTAATCAGATGGAAGAGTTATTCCAGAGGCAACATCATCTAGGGCTCTCTACAGATAGCATATGCATAATATTAAGTCTCCCAAAGACATGTGTTGCAATGTGTAATGGTGTCATGAGACCAAGGCTGAAACCTACAGACAGTATTCATAAAGATGCATGCGGTGCACAAGCAACACCTCACACCACCTCAGTGCCACTATCCCCATTTTCACCTTGCTTGTGCCAGTGTACACCTTTAGAGTTGCCTTTTATTAGCAGGAACTAGGCCGGTAGACATGGCGTTCGGAATTTGGAACACTGCAAAATAACACTCATGTGTGGCTCATAGTTGTCAAGCATCTATCATAAGGCTGAAGGATGGGGAGGGGTGTTATCCTGAAACACAATAGTGAACTGTAGCATGCATCCAAAGCTCGCTAAGAATGGCTGTATCTAAACACAGTAAAGGTCATGAATTCTGTCAGACATAACCCTGACTCCACAGAAATAGTGAAGCCACTGTGTGACCTCCAAGAGCTATGCACATGAACTGAACTTGCAATCTGGAAGAGATGGAGGACATTTGCAGGGCGGAGTGACCAAATAATGGCAAGTGAAGATAGGCCATGCTAGTATACCCCTTCCAGGAATAGTGACTGCTGTAGTTCACTTAGGTGCTGCAACAAACCATTGTGCTAAGGGTGTGCACACTTATGTAACCCACATATCGTATGCAACTCATTCAGGATCTGCACGACCAACACATTTGTTTGATACTGCATTGGATTGCACAGGTCATATGTCACATATCAGGTGTGTGTAATGTTAAAATATGCAGTATTGTGGCTCCATTGCATACTATGGAAGAGGCTGGCATGTCAACAAGGGTGTGTACACTCCTCATATCCACATCAAGCTTTGAAGGTTGTCAGTGCAATTGGATTTTATTGCTCATACATGCACTGCTGATGATGAGATCTGCAAATCAAAGGTCAGGCATTAACTATTGAGATTAGTCCTTATATCATCCCAGGTATGTGTCAGGCAAACACATAAGGGCTGTGCGCAATGGAGCAAACATAACTGCCACACATATACACATTTGGCAATGGTGTGTACACTCGTGAGGTATGGTGCACAGTACATGCCAGTGTACTGTACAGGTGCACAACAATACTGTGTACATGGGTGCAGTGTGTTCCAGGAGAAGGGGCATCACCTACTAACACAACTCATGCATCACTGAGATGTATAATGCTGGTAACAGGGATTAAGTATGGCTGCAGTGCATGCTGTTGAGTGCTATATTTCATGCATGTTGACTGTTGGGTAATGAGAGGTCTGTGTAATATCTTTGTGTCACCTCACCTGTAAGCATGTGTGTGTGTGTGTGAGTGTGTGTGTGTGTGTGCGTGTGTGTATGTGTGTGTGTGTGTGTGTGTGTGTGCGTGTATGTGCGTGTGTGTGTGCGTGTGTGTGTGTGAGTATGCGTAGAGGTAAACCATAATATACAGGTCTTAAATTACATTTTTTGTTCACCCCTTACGGGTGGCTAGGTGGGTCAGGGTCTCTCCTGCAGACAAACTGATGTTAGTGTCCATACAGACTCTGACAATGATGCAGGCATGGTGAGGCACAGGCAGTGTTGTCAGGGGCAGAATCTCTGCCATCAGTTGACATTCCACTTTTATCCACCCCATCTCCACACAGTCTCAATGCCCATACTTACCCCATCACCAGTGGCCATAGATGAGGGACAGTTGGCGGGTGGTGGCATGGGAGAGGACAGTGTTGGGACTAAGGCAAGTGTGTCTGTACACAGCATCCATAGCCAGATGACTGGAGAGGTACCACACAGACAGATGTACAGGGGTGCTTGTAGGAGGGCTGCTAGCTATCATGACCCTGGCAGTAGTGCCACAGCAGGTGTCACCAGATGCATGTTTTGGGTCATCATGGAGGCACAGGCACGTATGGAATGTTACTCCAGACAGAGTCGGAGGCTCCAAAGGGATACTCATTTTGCTGTACTTGACAACATCTGTGATATTGCAGGTGCCCACCGTTATTTTTCATAGGTCCTGGATAGACGGTTGGGTGAGATGGTGGGAATCCTCGACCATGTGGTGTCTGTGGTAGAGCATCTGGTGGGAGTAGGGCAGCGGCCACATGGACATAGGTCAGCAACAACAACAGGTGGAGGTCTACGGGGATGGGTAAGAACTTACAGCTGCTCACATCGTGGCAGTACTAGCAACATCACTGTGGGGGGTGCTGTCCACACCACAACACAGCAGGCCATATGCACACAGTCCTGGCCAGTCCCAACAGGGACATGGATCCAGTGGACAATTGTCATCATCAGGAGAGATTAATATATCTGGGCTTCTGCCTGGTAGTGCCCGTGAACCCCTAGCCTGCACAGTTCCCGTGTCTGTGGCAGGAGACAATGAACTGTACTCCCTGCCATGTACAGTATGCAGCTGTACAACAAACCCCTATAAAGGGCAGCCACATGGCAGATGTGTGTATACATACACTCACACTTCACCAACATAGCTAGAACACCTACATACCTACACACACCACATCTGCACAGCCCATTTAATAAAGAACCCCCTAACCCTCACACATGATGTCAACCAAATGGCTCAGCCAAGGCCTCTGAGAAACCTGCCAAAACACCCTGTGCATATGATGATATCTGTGCCACATCCTTATCATCCATATCATCAATGCAGAGACATGTTGATATGGTTCTGATGCACAGAGTGAATGTCTAAAGGTTTAGCAATGTAATGCTGTTGAACATGTCTTCAGCTGGAATGATTAATGCTTACATGTCAGGGTGTGTAGCTGTCCAGCCATGATGCAATATAGCTGTTATTAAGACTGACTGATTGTGGTCTCCATAATGTATTCTGTTTTGTTCTAGGTGTCTATGTGTCAGCAGGATGTTGGTCTGCTGTCCTGTCCTACAAGGGGTGTAGCACTGAGGTGACACATTGACTGTGTCATATCATGGGTACAGCTGAATACAGGTAACAGGTCTATATAACAGTTACTGCATGTGGCACATGGCTGATAGGTCTGAGGGGTGTATGCAGATGAGTGCATGGTGGCTTATGTCAGCAGATCTTCTACAGTGGACAATTGTAAGTGTACTGTGTGGCACACACCAAATGTCCATGAATAACATACACACACACACACACACACACACACACACACACACACACACACACACACACACACACACACACACGCAGAGGCTTTGGTGTTGATGCAATACACAGAGAATACTGCTCACATGGATGTACTTCATTTTGCAGTGAACTCATTTTGGCTTATGTAATTCCACCCAGACCAAACTGCCAAAACATCACATCAGGAAATAATCAGTTCACCAGTTTAATGACATTGACAATGGTACTGGCAGGGTATATACCTTTTTCCCCAATGTAGTGCAATCCTGGAGTTGGTAAACATAGAGGTGTGCTGGTGTGGGTGGCACAGCCTCCCACTTTGGAGGGTGTGGGGTGGTGTAGAACCACATATAGTGTGATTAGCAACTACTTAACCTGTTAACATAAACTGTACAGAATAACAGCACAGTAAGTGGGGGGATACCAACAACAATAACCCAAATTTGGGTGGCTGTGGCCACAAGAACCACACCCATGTAAATATATCAACTCCTGTATCACTGTACAGCTGTATAGCCGGGAAGAGGGTATGTACACATCCACTACTAGTTTTGGTTGAATGTATTTCCACAAGACGATTGCTTTGAAATGTTACTTTTAGCCAGTTTGCTCTTGGACAAATGATCTCCTGGGACATATATTTTCAGCAAACTGAAGTAGATCCCTTCACATATACAGACACTTACTTTGCAACAGTGAGAGTAGAACCCCCTACCTAGATACTTATTGCTACTAATGTGTTTGACTTTCATTGCACACATCACAGAGCTTTTAGAGTGAGGTGTGTCCTGAATTTCCTGTTAAGTGAAGAACATTACCAGGCCTTGTACAGTATGGTAGTGGGGGATGTACTGGTGTTAATGAACAATACATAGTATAACATACTGTAATATACATATTGACAAACACATACAGTCATAGACACATCTGACAGACCTGGGTTTAGCAGTGCTAACTACATTGTCAGTGAGTCCGTTCTGATACAGAGAATTTGCACACAGCACATGCATCATTGGACTGGATAGTGTAGTCAGTTACCTTTATGGTTGATGGTGACAGCGGTCCTTATACAGTGGACCTTGGGACATGTACTGGGGGGTACCATGGTGTAAAGACAGTATACCCAGCACTCACATCCCACATTGGATATTGTACTCACTGAAACCCATGATAATACTCTGACATACCCATAATCACACATTGACTAGGACTGCAATACAACCCCTTGTCTATCTAATCAGTGCTACTACAGGGATATGCATTTATTGCACATGCCACAGGGATAGTAGGGTGAGGGTTTGTCATGGCTCTCCTAATGTCAGCAACATCACTATCCTTTATAATGTATGGCAAGGTTTATTGCATTTGGAGAATGTGGCCTCAGAATGCTGTCTCCTACAAGTATGCACACTCACACACATACACACACTTGCCAGGACTCAGAGGGTAACCCATGCCTATCTACCCATTGATAGAACAGTGTTATGCTGGTACTGCAAACTTGAGGTAGCCCATAGGGTGAAGAGTGTAACAAGGTACATTTAACATCAATTACAGCAGCAACTGTTTCTAAGTATGGCAGTGGGGGTGTAGTGGGTGAGAAGGCCTTCAGGGTATTTTCAACTACAAGTTTACAAACACACATACACTGTTATTCTCAGTAATGCACACTGCCACATTTGTCAGTACAGGGATCCATAGGTGCCACTGGAGTGATCCCATGGTGACAGTTAAATTCAACATCCAATCATCTGGTTTTCTCTTGCAGAGGACCAGTGAGGTGAATGTTTTGACAGATAGACATCTGACACTGATAGATATGCCATTACTACATGACAGCAGCCCTCAATGACATGTCCTAAACACATAGTAGTCAGCAGTTAATATCCACATATCAGATCAATAACCAGTAGGAGATACTTACAGTTCACACACCAAGAACATGATAGTCAGTACTCAGAGTCCAGCTTTGCATGCAGGGGTGTATGGTTTCAGTACTGCAATCTGTAATCTACTCTTACTTGGAAAATCGCTGTTAAAAGTAGTAACGTAATGATACAATACATGCAAGTGTGATTGCATATACCTAGGATACTACCCACGTATGAAACATATATAAAGAGAAAAGATTGTTGGACTAGCCATGTATACTCAGGTGTCCCATACAGTATTATCACACCCCTTGCTACTGTAATGAAGGCACATAGAAGCATGTTATGTACATGGGATTAAATACACTTATTAAAGATGTTATTACCCTGTTATTTTGTCAGACTGGAATGTGACCTCTGGTTACCAGGGCTGAGCTATGCTTAGCAGGTGTAAGCATTGCTTAAATGTAAATGCTAAGCAGATTTGTGCACTGGTAAGCATAGCTGATATGGTGTAAGCACCTATTAGTTTTACCATACGTCAGCATCGCTTACCATTGTGCAAAGCCACACAAACCCACTTAAAGCTGCTCAAAACTGCCTTAACCACTCTGTATCCAACAGTCCTTGTTCTGCCTAGCAGCAAAATAAACAGCCCTTGCAGGTCTTGAACACAGGACCCTATACACTATTGTCACAGCAGTTAACCACTTAGCCATCACAAGCTGTGAAAATGTTTGTTGTTTTCTCAAATATATCATTCAGTACATATACTGAATAGTAGTGAACAACTGCTTTGACTAATACAATTGTTTAGTACTTGTAAATGAAAATAGTGTTGAATCAGTCATGTTTTTATATCTAAATATACACATATCAGATAAATATGGTTTGATACATCTGGGAAGGTATATACAACACTCATTTATGTTTACACATAAGTACATATATATATATATATATATATATATATATATATATATATATATATATATATATATATATATATATACATATATAGATATATGTATACAAGTACATACACACATATATATTTCTATATATATGTGTGTGTGTGTGTATATATATATATATATATATATATATATATATATATATATATATATATGTGTGTGTGTGTGTCTATGTGTATATATCTATATATATATACATATATATATATATATATATATATATATATATATATATATATAAAACATATGCCCATAACATGTAGTGGATTCATACCTCAGCACCATAAGTCACAATCTCTTAGTGTAAGGGAATGTAATGTAAATATTGTGGTATAAATGTAGAATGTTACTACAGTAACAGGGGTTGTGTCAACAGACATGTGTAGGAAGTCATTTCTGATACTGACATGTACGCCATCCGTTACTGACAGACATCAGAAAATCGTCATAGTGAAGTACCACACAAATCACAGTAATTATCCTGAGGAATACAGCAGAAATATGACCAATAAACATGGACAGTCTGACACAATCTGGTCAGTCCAGAGATATACACAGAACTCCTTAGTGCAAGACATGTGGACCAAGCCTGACAAAGAGGATGTTTACAGGCATGAAAATGTGGATATCACACAAATACTGGAAAAGATAAGCTCACACAGTTGATGCCTTTACTCCCTCCTGTCTGTCCTAATACATATTAACCAGAGCAGCAGAGGTCCCAAGCCCACATACTTCCCACTAGTTAGTGACATACATCTTCACAGCATCCCACTGCTTTTTCAGAAATACACAACACATATGGTGGCCAAGCAACAGTACATCTGACAAATATCATCACACTAAGTAAATACACTAAGTTTCTAGGAATGTCACAAAGCACTGTGTAAACTACAGGCAGACTGCCACAACACTGACCCAAGTTTCCTATGGGGGAATACACATGTACTTGCAAATATAGCAGGCACTACAGGCATGTAATGGCATGGAGTAACAGACACCAGTGTGAAAGTGCATACCCACAACCAATCTCAATACAGTCATAGTCACATTATGGTAAGCCTAATTAATAGTACAGTATATGGACTGTGTGAACAAAACCATCCTCATATTTGCCACTCACACATTAACCCATACCTCTCAACCATACCAAATTACTCGGTCTTTACCGAGTTTCAGGATCCAAATAATGGGGTGCCACAATTCCTGAGTGGCACCCCTTAGTTTTAAAATTTTTCCCAGCTTTTTCAAAACATTTTTTTCATTTGCTTTTTAAGCTGACGTCATCAGGTGCATGATGACGTCAGCTCCATCAGCCTGCCGGAATTGAGCTCAAGGGCTCACATGCATGCATTTCCTGCTTCACTGTTTGAATATATATGCAAGCATGAAGGATTGCTTCTTGGGAAGGAAATGACTGTTGTGCTGCTGCAAGCTTGGGTACAGTATTGCAGAGCAAGGCATTTATTTAGTTTTAAATTCCCGTTTGGTATTTTCATGAATGGAGTTATTTGAGTGCTTCTTGAAGGAAACGACTGCTGATATTTTCATGAATGGAGTTATTTGTCATGGGTAGGGTATTGCAGAACAAGGTGTTAAGTTAATTTTAAATTCCCATTAGGTATTTTCATGAACGGAGTTATTTGAGCTTTTAAGATATTTATTTGTCTCTGCTTGGGTATTTTGCTAGTCTAATTTCTGCTTGATCGGAAGTATTTTCTAGCATTCAGGTATCTGAAAAGGTGTGTGTGTGTGTGTGTGTGTGTGTGTGTGTGTGTGTGTGTGTGTGTGTGTTTGTGTGTGTGTGTGTGTGTGTGTGTGTGTGTGTGTGTGTGTGTGTGTGTGTGTGTGTGTGTGTGTGTGTGCATGTATCCAAGTATTTCAGCTGGCATAACTCAGCAAACTTGGAGCAGATAGTAAATTCATGAGTATGGAATCAGAATGACCACAAGTGGAAAACAAGATGTGGATCAGATTAAAAACCTTGCAACAACAGCATTCAAAATCAAGATGGACCCGGAGCTAATGGTAAGGAGGCACAGGTCTCTTCTCTCCACTTCCCAAAAGTGATCACATGGCAAGACAGGCAGCCAGAACTCCTAGGCTCAAGGGCCTCTCCAATTATGCTTGTCTTGATCCCAGGGAATAAACTTCTGTCTTCTCATTACCTCTATTTCTCTCACTACGAATTTGGTGTTTTTCTGTCCAGCTTGCCCAAGATGAACTCAATTTTACTGTAAGATGTAGAGGCAGTGTATAGGCCACTTCTGGGTTCTCTGCTTTGTAAACACATTTTATTTTTGTGAAGATTTCATGTTATGTTGGTAACATGACCATCACTGATTTTGCCCCAGTTTGGAATAAATACAGAAGCTGCGTGAGAACGAGTAGAGCTATTATTGAAATGCTGTAATTGAATTTGGTCTAATTGGGTATATAAGAAGTTTATGGGCTAATTATACACTGTCTGGGAACAGATAACTTGTTTTGAAGATGTCAGACACCTTATAGATGGTGTAGCATTTGGTGATTGGCGATGTGAAGTGTTATAGCAGCTAATTGCAATTACAAGATTTTGTTAAAGTAGTGTGTGTGATGGGATATGAGGATTTGGTGGCTTCAGGATGAGTGCAGAACTGTGTTCCTCCTGAGTATCATGTAGTCAACAGTGGACTGATTCCATATCCTTGCACCATTTTTCTTTTATTTTGAATGTATTTATTTTCACAGTGAAGTAATTGAAATTCAAGGAAAAATCCAATTGTGTGTGGCATTCTGTACCTTGGGAACCATAGATTTGATCTGAAAGAAAGGCTAGCATTTTATACTCAAACCACACCCACATACCATCACACTGAAAGCTATAAAGTTAGTTTCTATGCTGTGCAAGTACTGTTGTAATATAATAGTTCCCATGGAGCTTTGTAATGCTGCTGTTAAATTTGAGTGTTCTGTATGTTGTGCACTTAGCACTGTAATCATTTTGTGGAGCTTTTCTCCCTATGCATCTGCTGTAAAAGGACTTGTTTGCCTACTTGGACTTTCCCAGTAAGCAAAATTGAATGAATAAATTGTAGAATGTTTCCATCTAAATGGTAGTAATAATGTTACTAAAATATTGGGGAAAGAAAAACAGATGCCATCAATGATGTTGGGCAGGTTATAACAGCCTTAAAATGTAAAAGGTTATGACTGAAATAATTAATAGAGCTGTGTCAGCTATATCCAGTGGTAAGGATGGGTTCACATGGTCTTCTTATGTAATGCAGTGCATATCCTGAAGGAAATAAAGGCACAGTTAAGTACTAAAAATGCCACCAGAAGTATGCAGATTCATGAAATATCTAGCTGGCCTACTGGTTTAGAGGCAGCAGCACTCTTATTCTGCTCCTGGCCAACAGGGCTTGTTTTCAGAGCATTGGCTGGAGTGTAATGAATTGAGCCATGCAGCAGCCTTCCAAAACAAGAAAGGGTTGAGAAAGAAATGTGAAATTTCCCTGTCAGCTTCATGAGGCAGCTGTGAAAAATTGGGCTTTATGACTTTGGGCATGGGGTGTTGTCTGGGAGAACCATTTTGATGTATGGTTAACTGTGAGTTTAAAATTTAAGGCATGGTGACTATTATATAAGTGGAAGAGGTGGTAAGGGAGCTGAGCTGTGAGACAGTTTGGGGAGGGGGCAGTAGAAACTAAGCAAAACTTACTGTGTTTATAAATGCCCCCAGCTGAATGAGTACACCTGGTGGCTAGAGGTACTCAGGCTAAAAAGAGCCTAAAGTCCCTAGCCACCACCACTTGTGAATGTATGCCTCATATTTGTGTTCTGTTCCTCATTAAATCTGTGGTTTTCAGGATTTTTGTGGCAAATCACTGAAGGATTGAATTCACTAAATAATGACAGGCATTTCAATTTCAGACTTCATATTCTTCAGAAAATAAATGGTAAGGGGCGTGGCCAAGGATGAACACAGGATAGCAGCAGATTTCTTCAGCTCCACCAATTTCATTACACTGACAGGAATTAATTACTTAAAAAATTAATTTTTGAAGTAATTTTCTTTCTAAATATGTTTGTTTTATATAGTTCTTGAACTATATCTAAAAAAGAAAGGAAATCTTAACAATATTCCTGTCAGAAATCACTTTGGAAATTTTCCTGTCAGTTTATCAGTCTGAAATGAGTTCCAGTAAGACAAATTCTCAAGACTCCAGCATCAAGAAAGAACTTCAGTCTCTGATAATTATAATCCAGCAACTTACTGCTAAGATGGATAAAATGGATACTAAAATAGACACCTTCATAGAAAAACTACAAAACAAATAGACTTGTTACATATAGATCTGCAACAACAGAAGATCCAGATGACAGGCATAGAAGAAGCTGTGAATGACATGGAAAATAGAATACAAGAAGAGGAAATCAACATTGAGTTTCTGCTGAAACAAAATACACATTTACAAACAAAGCTGGATGACCTGGAAAATAGATCTAGGTGCAATAACATTAGGATTTTTGGACTGCCAGAAAATATTGAAGGTAACAATATTACTTCTTTTTAACAACATGGCTCCCTAAAACTTTAGACTTACCAGAAGCATTCTCTTTTGGTATCGAAGAGCACATAGATCTATAGCTAATACTAACTCTAACAAAAACTATCCTAGATCAGTTATAGTTAGATTTTTATCATCTTTTGATAAAGAGATGGTTCTTAAATCTGCTTGGGCTAAAGCTCCTGTTAAGATTAATGAGACAACTGTGCGTTTTGACAATGACTATTCTTCCATGGTAATAGCTAAAAGAAAAGTTTTTCTGCCACTAATAAGGGAGCTTAAAAAAGCACAGTTTAAAACATACCTTCTGTTTCCTGCCAAGCTTAAAATCTTCATTCCTGATGGTCCTAAAATTTTCAATGACTTAGACTCTGCTTTACTGTTTATCAAAAAAGTAAGATTTTGGATAAAATAGAAGAAATGGAATGGGCTAGTCCTTCATTAAAGAGACTGGCAACTGAAACTTCATGGAAGACTTCAGAGAAGAAGAGACTAAAAAACAAATGATTTGTTCTAGGTTTTTTTTCTCTCATCATTTTATTTCATTATTAATCTTTTTAAATATAGTTCCTGCATTTCCAAGAAGCAACAAATATTTTGAAAAAGATTTAATCAAAGTTATTCTCTGTGTGCAAAGAAATGTTTTGTTTCATAACTAGTCAAAATATCTGGAGATTTAATGGCAAGTTGTGATTCAACTTGTTTCTCTTTCTGAAAAGGAGAAGTAAGGTTAGTAATTTGATACATTTTTTTTCTTTATCTTTTTATTTTTTCTTCTCCTTTTCTCCTTTTCTTTGTTTAAACAATGACATTCTATTTAAATTATGTAGTGGGTGAAGGGTGGGGGAAGGCAGGGAGAAGA
>NC_056725.1:899787676-899857676 GCF_019279795.1 Protopterus annectens | reverse complement strand
CATACTAATAGCTGGTCTCATGGAGGTATTTCTTTTCCAGACTTTAATTTATATACTATCTCTTCTATTGTAAAAGTTATTACTTTATTAATAGATCAGTCATATGTCACAAAATGGAAAGATTATTGGGAGCTAATTAGTATGCACTTCATGAAAATCTCCTTAACACATAAAAATATGATTGTAAATAAATCCATGTTATGGTTACTAAAGGAATTTTGTACTTCACCTATTACACCTAAACATATGGTTTGTTACCCATTAAATATTATTATTAGTTATCGTAACTTTTTATTTATGCACCCTAAGTATAGGGAATGGAATTTTATTGTATTCCCTATAATGTATACTCAGGGAATGCTTTTGTCATCTACTTCTGAAGGAACTCATTTAACTATAGATAATGATCTAAAGTACTGGTATCAGTTGATATCTGATAATAAAGTTAAAAATCTAGATTTCTTAAAACAAGAATTTGATCTAAGAGAAACTTGCTGGTTAGAGGTTCAGACCTTTAGACAACATCTCATTAATAAAATAGATCTAATGTCTATAACAGTTAAAGAATCTATTCCAACACTAATTGATTACTTGATATTAAATTTACAACATAAAGTTTCTGATAAAGGTAAACTTTCATACATACATAAAATTATCAGACAAGAAACCTTTTACAGTGTAGATTCATACTGGAATTATTTCACTTCTATTAATGGGGACCCACCAAATCAACAAGATAAACAATATATATTGGAATCTGCTTATAGAACTACGTCTTCCATTGTCTGGAGACTTTATACATGGAAATTTTACATAGATCTTTTATACACCTTTGATGATGAATAAAATAAATAATAAAGATAATTTATGTAAGAGATGTAATGTAGAAATTAATGCTGACTGGGCTCATATGTTTTATGACTGTATAAAATTGAAAGAATACTGGAAGTCAATTAATGAATTTTGCAGGCTCTTTTACAAATAATTTCATTATTTCTAAATCTCTTACATTATTCAACACACCTGTACCTCAAAGTGTTAAAAAGGTTAAGCTTCCCTTGTTATGGTCTATTCTAGCAGTGGCTAGGAAAATAATAACTAGAAATTGGATTTCAGATACACCTCCTTCGTTCAATGAATTTAAAAATGTTATGAATATAGTGTGCCATATGGAAATAAACACAATTAGGACAAGAACAAATAGAAAAACATCTTATTATATTGTATGGGATAATTTACAAAATTTGTTAAAAAAATTTTAATTTCAATAACATGGTATTTTAGTTTAATTAATTGATCTGATTGTAGTGGATGTCTTTGTAAATACTTTAGTTGTTTTGTTGAATATTATAATAATACCTATTTTTAATTACTTGTATAAAATTGTTATGATATTTCTCTTATATGTTAAAACAATAAACCTGTTTTGAAAAAAAAAAGAAAATAAATGGTAACACAAAACCTTTTATTCTAGCAGTTTTCAAGTTTATAAGATAAGTATTTGAAATCTGTCCCTATTTGGGGCTGTATTCCCTCATTATTGGCTTTGTCCAGGTTTTTTATGCTAAGAGGTTGAGAGCTACGGTGAGTAGTGAATTCACTAAATGATAGCCATTTAAGTTTCAGTCTTCCTATCTTGCAGGAAACTGCATTTTGCATAGTGGTATGTTGCTCTGACTGTAATACACAGGGTCCTGGGTTCAAGAATTGGCAGTGAAATGCATGGTGGTAACACAGCATTTTATCCTAGCAACTTTCCAAAATTATACAAGCAATGTTTAAAATGTGTCCCTGGTTTCTGGTCTTTTGCCCCTTCCCCCCAAAAAAATGAAATTAAAAATAAGTGTGAAAAGCTGTGCAAAATGTCTATGGCTTACACTACTGTCATTCTATATATATATATATATATATATAGAGAGAGAGAGAGAGAGAGAGAGTGGAAGTAGACTTTTATGATGGAAATGTTCTGAATTGGACAGTTTTGTCATTATTAGTTCATGCATTTTGTTTCATTGCCTACTGGAAAAATGTTCAAACAATAAATTTAAAATGTGCTCTAACTTAAGACTAACGAGTGTGCTGCTGTGTTATACAAGGACTATAATTTAATAAAGTCAGGAAGGTGCATCAAAGAATGCATGTATATCTCTTGTTTTATGTGCAAGGGGACTATGATTTGAAAACAGCCCAGGATACTCTTTATCCATCACTGGCCAGATGCGTTTTCTTTGGATGTGGTGTGGGTTTCAGTGTTGTTTCAATGAATGTGAGTTTAAAGGGCAGAGAAGTTTTAATACCAAGTCTATTTTCATTGTGAGACAGTATTGCTTTGTTTAGCAGATATCTATTAGTGTTTGTGCATTGTGATATAAAATGTAAAAATAAAATCCAAATCATTGTAGAAGTAAATCAGTATGCATGCACACATTAGTGTTTATGGTAAATTGGGTGAAATAGCCAGGGAATGGGACATTGGAATGGCTTCAGGGTGACTCTGGTGCCATATTTTGGTTGTCAGTTCTTCAGTTTGTGTTTGAAAGTTGGTATCCCACAATTCCATTGGAGCGGGTGGGGTTACATAATTATGTATGCAAATTTTATGTTAAGCAGCATACAGATTTGTACCTATTTTTCATGGGCCTTGTCCAGATTTTTGATGTTTCCAGGTTGAGAGGTATGCACTAACCCTACATATGCTGGCCCAGTTCACAGTGTAGTCTGATGCCTGATTGTGGTATGGGACATGTCTCAGTCTGGCCCTATAAACATATACGCTGATAGGGTACCAGAAATTGGAGCAGCATGCAACTTTAGATAGAACAGGACCAAGAACATTGACATCTACCACAGTCTGTACACAGGCCAAGTAATATATTCACAATCCACTGCTACACAATACTGACACTATGTCAACAATCACAGACCTCACTACTGTACAGACTACAACAGAATGTCCAGGTTTTGTCCTCAAATATAAGGCCTACTGTACATAACATGACTAGCAGTCTGATATATCACTGACTTGTTATCAGGAATGATGTCAGTAAATAATGATATACTGTAAGTATGCACCTCTTACTGCATGACATATGAACAAAGGGTGACAGACTTGGAGGACAGAGGTACAAACACAGGGCCAATATTGACATATTGCTGTGATAAACTGAGAAAATTCCTGGTGTAACAGGGTCTGTTGTAACATATCTCTTCTGAGGGATATGAAGTCAGTAACTCACATGGATGTCACCATATACTGACTGCAATCATCAGAGTATGCTACTGCATTTCTAAAGATAGGAAATGTGTGAGTAACGCCCCACATGTAAGACTCCAAACTCTGCCCAGTCTGCAGATAGCCCTACAGGTGAGAGTTTCCTCAACCACATAACACTGTCATGCCAGACTTTAAATCATGTAGGACAGCCATATCCACACAAACTCTGTTAAACCAACATTACGTCAAATGTAGAACAGCAATACTTACATTCTGTCCCCATGTCTGGAACATCCCCCTCCTGTTTGTTGGCCTCTCTCCACAGTGTATGTTGTAAGAGGTATTTCCAACTACTCTGTGTGATGCTGTTTGTCAGACACCCACATGAAGTCCTGCTCACAGTGAAGGAAAAGGGCCAACACCCACAAGAAGTGCTTAGGTATAGGAGTGTGTTTCCATGCAATTGGCTATAGGAATGATACCACAGCTGTTCCACATGTAATTAGCAAGTGGGGGACTCCAATTCATGCACAGGCAATCAGCTGTTCATGAGCATTACCTACAAAACTCAAGCTGCTGCCTATGGAAAACAGATGTACTTTTCCACATTTTTATTTATTTTTATTTTACATTTGTTTACTGGGAATGTCTGACTGGAACAAGGTCCATTTACAATGGAAGCCCGGGGAGAAAAGCTCCATAACATAATGGTACAATTACAACAAATGACAAATAAATTTCTGTACAGAGGCATATATACAATCAGATCTCCATGTCTTTATATGACAACACAATACATGAATGACAGAAAATTTCTATACAGTTGCATATATACAGTCTAGGAGATTTTTTGTACCTTAGTTTGATTTGAGCAAGCTTGGTATATAGATAGCAAAACTTGAAATTCCCTATTAGTAGTACAAAACATAAAAATGAAGGAATAGAATTTTGAAAATAATGATATATGTGAGATATGTCATAGCATGAGAAATCATTTGCAGGATAGTAGTTCCTCATAGGGAGTACAGAATGGCTGAGGTAAGCAGAGGAGATGAGGTGTGGCAAGTTAGGAGGAGAGCAGAAAAGATTATATGTGATACAGGGACAGAACCATGATTGCAAGAGGTGTGACGTTAGTGATTTCTTGAAAAGTAAGATGGATGGTGCAGAGGAGATACTTTGGGTGAGGTTATTCCATTCTCTAGCAATGGTGTGGGAGAACAGACTTTTCCCTGCAGTGTTATTGGCTTTGGTTTTGCAGAGCAGGGTTTTGTTGGATGAGCGTAGAGGGTGATTTGCAGAACACTGGTTTAGAAGTTGGTTTAGGGCTGGGGTTTTCATAGGGTTCCTTATTATGTTCAACGTGAGGACTAATTGGTGATAGCTAATTAGATGAGGGAGTTCTAACCACTGTAGTTGCTTCAGGACAAGACAGTGATGACTTCTAAAAGTGGAGTTGTTAGCAACTTTTGCAATTTTATTGTAACATTACTCTAGTTTGTTTAAGTCTGTTTTTCTGATATGAATTAGGATTGGTGATGCATACATTAGGGTAGACAAGAGGTGTGTTTGGGCTAAGGAGATTCTAGTTTGGTCCAATATGAATTGTTTGTGTTTGTATAGGGTTCCTAGTTTCTTATGTACCTTTTTGATGGTTTGTGAGATATGGACATTAAAGTTTAGATTGTTATCTATTTCAACCCCAAGCAGCTTAGTGTGAGGGGGAGGGGGAGATTGTGGTCCAGTTTTTGGAGGTGATAGTGAAAATAGGAGGTGTGGATTTGGATTTATTGGGGGTAAAAAGGAGTAATTTGGTCTTGCTGGGGTTTAGAACGAGTTGGATATCGGTAATCCATTGTTCCATGGATCAGAAGGATTCTTGGGTGAGCTTTTGAAGAGTTTGCCATTTAACTGATTGTTTTCTGTCAGAGAGATAGCTTCTAAACCATGAAGTAGTAGAGGGGATGAAGAATGAAGTTGACAGAGTGTCTAAGGGTAGGTTGTGGGAGACCATATCAAACACATCCACCAGAGGGGGAGAGAGAAACAGACAGAGAGAAAGTAAGAAAGGAAGGGAGTAAGTGCCAATCATGTTTGTGTATGATCTGTGGTTGAAGAGTAGTATCTGGGTATTATAATGGTTGCCTATATTGTTTACTAATCAATACTGTCACATAGTAATTGCACATGGCTGTACACATTTATGACTGAGGATTGCCTACAACAACCTCTACAGTGTTTGAAAACGGTTGGCCTTGTAATGTGGACATTGGGACATATAGTTCTCAATATAATGATGTAGCAAAACCCACACTGCAATGGATCCTGTTATTACACAATCACCCCAACAGGATACTGATGACACACACACACACACAAACACGCACTTACCAGTACTGAGTTTCAAACACCTACCTGACTATGTACTGCTATTACAGAGTTATGCAGTTATTGCACACGCCATGGAGCTTAGATGTTGGAAAGCTGTCTAAAGGTATCTTTGAAGGTGAGTAACAGCAGCAGTCCTAAAGAAGGGGTAAGTGAAGTGTAAATGTCCAGAAACTCAGATGTCAACAAAGACACGCACACACTCTCTCTTACAGAAACACACACATTATCACAGTTGGCAAGAGCAGGATTAGAACTCCTAGTTAACTAGTGTGCTACACTACAGTATTACACAGTTATTGCAAGCACTGCAGAGCTTACAGGGATGAAATATGGCCAATGGGTTATTTCAAGGTGAATGACATCAGCAGGCATGGTAAGTAGGGCAATGGGATGTGTAGTGACTGTGAATAGCTTTAAAATCATTCATCTCCACATACATACACACACACACACACACACACACACACACACACACACACACACACACACTTGCCAGTACTGAGATGCATAGGTTCATTGCTTCAAAGGTGTGTAGCAGGTGAATGGGCCTGAAGGCTGTGCAAGGCTAGGCAAAGGGAATACCTTGGCATCAGGCCACATAGTCCCCAGTGTGTCTCAAGGATGTAGTCCCTGGAGTGGTCCCCAGGGGTGGGTATTGTATTCACCATCCACTCATCTGGGTTACTATTGTGGGTGGCCAGTAATGTGCACTGCTTGCCATATATGTAATCTATATTCCATAACATGGACAGTGTTTGGGTTGTGCACATGTCTTACATGCATGTTCTTTGATGTGTGGAAGTGTACTTGAGGTCTCTGGGGCATGTTGTGTGGACAGATTGTTATCATCTGATGTAACATTCCTGACCTCATTTGGTGAGACCTGACTATGTAATTGAGGTTGTGCTTGCACCTACATTGACAGCATGATACAGGTATTCAGTGGAGTTAGTGGCATCTGTCCATACAGGGCATGTATATAAGGCATGGTATTCCCTTTGGGGTCACGTTTGCAGACTCTACAGTTGTTGCAGGTGTCCAGTGGGGAAAATAGCAAAAGGGCCACTGTACATATTTATTTGCCTACTGTGGGGATGGAACTGGGTGCTATGTCCTTTTACTTGCTGGATACTGCATACTCAGTCAGGAGATATAACACATCAAAGTACGTTCTGATGTCAGTGGCACTGTTGTGGTCAACAGGCATGTAGTCCTCTGCAATTACACAGTGGTTACTATCTGTGAGGCAATATGCATGGAACTACCAATATAGTGGTTATTGCCTAGCCAAGTGTGTTTGTGTATGAGACATGGGTGGAGAGTGTTCTCTGAGTAAGAGAAGGGTTGCCTATATTGTTCACCAATCCATAATGTCACATGTAGGGCTATGGATGGTCTTCACCAACCTCTCTGATGTTTGACATCTGTTGTCCTTGTAAGGTGGACATTGTGACATATACTAGGTCCTTAACATAATAATTTAGCAAAACCTGCCCCACAAAGGATTCTGTTATTACACAATCACAGCAACCTCCACACAGGATACTGATGACACACACACACATAAGCACTTGCCAGTACTGAGATTCAGACCCCTACCTAGCTATGTATTGCTACTATAGTGTAGCGCATTTATCGCACACACCATGGAGCTTATAGGATGGATCTTGTCCCAAGGTACTTCTAAGGTAAGGAACATCACCAGCGTTTGTAAATAATTGCATTGGGTGATGTAGTGGGTGATCCCAAAAATAATTTAACCCTACACACACATTTACATTTGCTAGGGGTGAGGTTCAAACCTCTATCTAACAATCTTTATGGCCCATTATGTTACGCACTTACCACATGCACCACTGACCTTACATGGTCTAGAGTTGGCAACAGGTACTTCTAAGGTGGATGATATCTGCAGGACTGCTAAAGTCAGGCTCTGAGATGTGTACTGGGTGTAAATGGGTCCAACATCTTTGAGGTATACACACACACACACACACACACACACACACACACACACACACACACAACACTTTCCACAGATGAGATTCAAACCCATACCATTGCAGCGACTGCTACTACATTATTCCACATTTATGGCACGCACCATGGAGCTTACATGTTGGAGAGGTGTGCCATGGTATCTTTGAAGATGACTAACATCAGCAGCAGTGCTAAAAGAAGGGTAAGAGGAGAGTAGTAAGTGTCAATGTCCATAAAATCAGGTATCATCAAAGAGGCATACACTTTTTCACACAAACGCACACAGTTTTACAGGTGACATCTCTATTAGAACTCCTACCTAACTAGTATGCCACACTATAGTATCATGCAGTTATCGCAAGCACCACAGAGCTTACATGTTAGGGAACTATCCACAGGTATCTTTGAAGGTGAATATCATCATCAGCAGTGCTAAAGAAGGGGTAAGGGGAGCGTAGTGAGTGTGAATGTCCATAAAATCAGGTATCATCAAAGACACACGCACTCTCTCACACAAACACACACACAGTTTCACAGTTGCCATCTCTGGGATTAGAGCTCCTACCTAACTAGTATGTGACGCTATTGTATTACTCAGTTATTAGAAGCACCACAGAGCATATTGGTCTGGTACTTCTCCAAAGGGTTGTTTCAAGGGGACTGACATCAGCAGGCATGCTAAAGTAGGGCAATGGGAGGTGTAATGACTGTGAATGGCCTCAAAATCACTCATCGTAACACACATACACACACACACACACACACACACACACACACACACACACACACACACACACACACACAGTTGCCATGCCTGGAATTAGAAGTCTTACCTAGCTAGTATGCTACACTATAGCATTACACAGTTATCACAAGCACCACAAAGCTTATGGGGCGAGCACTTGTCCAAAGGGTTATTTCATGGTGACTGACATCAGCAGGCATGCTAAAGTTGGGCAATGGGAGGTGTAGTGACTGTGAATGGCTTCAAAATCACTCATCACAACACACACACACACACACACACACACACACACACACACACACACACACACACACACACAGGCACACACACACAGACACACAAATCCACGCACACACACACACACACACACACACACACACACACACGCACACACGCACACACGCACACACGCACGCACACACACACACACACACACACACACACACACACACACAATACACTTGCCACAGATAAGATTCAAGCCCATACCCATGTAGTGACTACTACTACTTTATTCCACATTTATGGCATGCACCATGGAGCTTACATGTTGGGGATGTGTGCCAAGGTATCTTTGAAGGTGACTAACATCAGCAGCAGTGCTAAAGGAGGGGTAAGGGGAGAGTAGTAAGTATCAATGTCCATAAAATCAGGTATCATCAAAGATGCACACACTTTTTCACACAAACGCACACAGTTTTACAGGTGACATCTCTGCTATTAGAACTCCTACCTAACTAGTATGCCACACTATAGTATCATGCAGTTATTGCAAGCACCACAGAGCTTACATGTTAGAGAGATATCCACAAGTATCTTTGAAGGTGAATATCATCATCAGCAGTGCTAAAGGAGGGGTAAGGGGAGCATAGTAAGTGTGAATGTCCATAAAATCAGGTATCATCAAAGACACACACACTCTCTCATGCAAACATACACACAGTTTCACAGTTGCCATATCTGGGATTAGAGCTCCTACCTAACTAGTATGTAACACTATTGTATTACTCTGTTATTAGAAGCATCACAGAGCTTATTGATCTGGTACTTTTCCAAAGGGTTATTTCAAGGGGACTGACATCAGTGGGCATGCTAAAGTAGGGCAATGGGAGGTGTAATGACTGTGAATGGCCTCAAAATCACTCATTGTAACACACACACACACACACACACACACACACACACACACACACACACACACACACACACACACACACACACACACAGTTTCACAGTTGCCATGCCTAGAATTAGAATTCCTACCTAGCTAGTATTCTACACTATAGCATTACACGGTTATCACAAGTACCACAAAGCTTATGGGGCAAGCACTTGTCCAAAGGGTTATTTCAAGGTGACTGACATCAGCAGGCATGATAAAGTTGGGCAATGGGAGGTGTAGTGACTGTGAATGGCTTCAAAATCACTCATCGCAACACACACACACACACACACACACACACACACACACACACACGCATAGAGTTTCACAGTTACCATTACCATGATGGGGATTAGAACTCCTACCTAACTAGTTTTCTACATTACAGTATTACACACATAGCACAAGCACCACACAGCTTATAAGGCTGAGACTTGGCCAGGGGGTTATTTCAAGGTGACTAACATCAGCAGGAGTGCTAACATGGGCAATGGGAAGTGGGTGTGTGTGTGAATGGGCCATAAACCATTCCTCTGGAAGCACACATAAACACACACATACACACACACACACACACACACACACACACACACACACACACACGCACACTCAGTCACACACAACTTTATATTTGACAAGGACTGGGTATACAAATGCTAGATGAATACTGATTTGTACTATCATGTTACACAGTTATCACAAGCACCACAGACACTATAGGGCTGAGGGCTACCAAAAGCAATGTCCGCAGTGATTGACATCAGAACATCATGTGATATTGGACAATTGGATGTATGGTGGGTGGGACAGGCCTCATGATGGAAATCTCTCTGTCACTCTCTGTCTTTCTCTGCCCACATCTCTGTGTGTGTATGTTTGACATACTATAGCGTGTTGTCCTTGGATATGTGTGAGCATTCCTATCCAATGTGTGTGGAAAGCATGAATGGTGTACAATGTGGTGGTGTGCACAGACCTCTGCAACTGACAGATATGTGTTGTCCACTGTGTTGCCAGACATGGGCTTCATTTCTCTAAGTGTAGGAGCATGCCCAGTATGACCTTTTGTATTGAGTGTGTGAATCCATTCCCGGTAGATAGTACTCCAGTCCACAGTTTGGTGCTCTACATCTACAGCTAGCTACCTGTTTCTTCAGGATATCTGTATTTAGGTTGACATTATGGAGTCACAATGGGCGACAGATAGTGGGATACTGTAACTATTGTGTCTGTGCTGCTTGTGTTACATGGTTGGTGTTAGCAGATATATTCAGACATATGGACTGTTTTACACTGTGATGCATTATGTAATCAACTACTGGCAGATATACTTATTTGCTCATAGTTATTTCCTGGGAAATACAAGATGAATGAATCTGTGTCTAGTATTGTGGTCTGCAGACTACATATTCTTGCACACTTGTATCATTCTGGAGGAATAGCTGCAGACACTTGCTGATGGGTCTGTGTAAATAATCCAGTACCTTGGTACTGTGGTGGCTGAGGATCCCCGGCTTGTACATATATTGATGTAACAGAATGGCCGTATCCTGCTGTAGCCATACCTCTCAGCTGTACAGATTCACTCAGGTTACCCAGAGGTAGGGCTCATATATGTGGTCAGTTCCCCTTCACATTGTAGTTTAAGTGCAGGTTTGTAGCCACCTATTACTGGATTTGCAGGCAGTGGTAGTAAAGGCACATATCAGAGTTTCAGACTTCACACACTCCCTGACATCCATGCTTCTACACCCCCCACTATGTTATTCTATCCTCTTCCTAACATTATGCGAATGATATCAGAGAAGTATCCCTATAGTTGTCCCTTCATCCCAGCAGTATTTATGGGTTGGTCCACAGTTTATTCAGTAGGACATGGTAGGCATATTACTGGGATTTGTCAACATGGCCTTGCATTTGTGTTCTGTTGACTGTGTTATGTTGTTAGTTGGGACCCTATGAGATACCATACATTGGCAGTAAGGGTGAGGCACAGGCCTTTGACAGAGGACTGTAGGCCATTTGGTAGTGATGCAGGCCATATGTAGCATGCCAGTGCCTTCTGTCACTCCTACATTCCCAGGCTGTGAGCCACTGGATTCCCCTGGGGTGACAGGCTAAGTGTGCAAGGTGTCAATGGCAATAGTTCCTGTCCATATTAATCCATTGGTCTGTATGCTGGCAAGGTGCTGCTTACAGCTAGGGACACACCTGCATGGGACACCTCTTCAGCATGCTGCATTCTGTGGGTATTCCCATATAGATGTGGGGGTAATACTGTACTCATTCCCAACAGCAGGAATATGACCGGTGATAAACCTGTGGCTGATGGTGGGGTGAGCTGAGTGCATGCGTGATATGGAAGCTTCTTGCAGCTGACTCACAGATATTACTGGGACATTCCCCCTAATGCTGCCTTGTGCGATGACATAGGCAGTCTCTCATTACTTCATAACTGTGCCTTTTGTGGTCTGCCACTGATTGGTTAGACTACATCAGTATTCCATACTACACAGACAACTAATGTGCTGCTAACCTGTATGTAGAATTCCAAAGGTGTGTGCAGTTGACAGTTACATTTTATGTACCTTGTCTAGGTTACTTCCACCTGTGTACTGTGTGTATGTCTGGGCCCACATTCATGACATGTCCATCTTTCAGACAGTGACAGATATTGACATCTGGACAGCTGATATGGACAACTGCTGACATGGGTATTGCTGAGATGCATTGTGGTTGGCACTGCAGTTGTCAGAACATGGCTCTGTCATTAACAGTATTGGCCAAAGGCCACTGAGACACAACGCTCCATGCCTACATGCTGACCACTTCCAGACAATATTGAACACACAACAACCTAACACACGGACCCCTGCATATTGTACACAAACAATCTGTCCTGTAAATTGGGCCAACTCAGGTAATCTGTGCTCCACTGTTATTAAACCCAAACATACATGTTACTGTATTTCTACATTGGATTGCGGGGGGGGGGCACACCTGATGACTTTAAACATTTACTATGACATTATTGGTATTTCAGGTACTCTGTTGGCTTCCATTTCATTTTGTATTCTGACCTATCATGCAGACTAGAGGCATATCAATAGAGTGCAGATCTTAGGTTTTATTCACCTACATTTCAGTTTCTGACTTCTTACCCTTCAGAACTAACATACAACTGCCAGATCTCTTGTAGTATGTCTGTGTAGGTCTGGACGGGGGCTGTGCACCATTGCCATCAATTGGAGGCCTTAGCACAGCCTTTCTTTATGGTAATCTACACCTGTCCTGCTGGTTGACGCTGGTGTTGGGTATGTGAGCCTCACTGACATGCATGTGTGTGTCCTATGGACACACATTTGGGCCACCACATGTACTGCAGTCGAATTTGGCACCTTGTCTAGTACTGCCTACTTTGTTGACACCAGTATTTGTTATGGATTTCATGTTGCCCATATAGGTGTCGACTATCTGCTGCCATCCCATTCAGCCACCCGATTCCCTTGCATGCTCACATCCCTACCATAGATACAAGTAGCAGAACATACTACTCCATTCAGCAATTGATAGGAAAAGTAACTTACCTTGTGGCTGTGCCAGTATTGAGGACAGTGCTGGAGGGCTGACTATGTTGGATCCACATAGTACACTCCCTATACATGGTAAAGCACAGGTAGTGTCATGTGTAGCATCCCTTTTATTGTATGTGCAAGTCAGACAGAGGTGTCATTCCCTGGCTTCCTACCATGTCAGTGTATGTGCTATGCATTGCCTCTTTGCCAAAGCCTGGGAATACTGGGCATGCCTCCTTCTGCCTACATGGGCAGGCTCAGGTTGTTCCTCCTCTGAGTCCCTCTGTGCCTGTGATGCCCTTGGCAATGGTGGGGAGCTGTGTGGCCTTGCCCCGTGCTGTTCCCACTGCAGTTGTTTCTGCAGGATCATATTGTGTAGCATGGCACATACAATGAACATTTCCTTACATGTAGCTGGAGAGTACTGCTATTCTCCACCAGATATGTCCAGGCAACGGAACCCTGACTTGCACATCCCAAACACATGCTCCATTATGATTCTGATTTGTGCGTGTGCCTCATTATTGAGTTCTTGTTTGGGTGCATGTGCATTTTTGATGGGTGTCATCAGCCACAGCTCCAGTGCATAACCAGCGTCCCTCACTAGGTGGCCATATGGGATATCTCCACTGGCAAAAGTCTGGTACAGCTGTGTCATATGCCAAATGTGGAAGTCATGATAGCTTCCAGGGCTGCCAGCACACACATTTAAGATAATGGCCTGGGCATCGGACAAGACCTGGCAGTTGATGGTGAGGAAGCCCTTGCAGTTTATGTAGACCCTACCCTGCTTTCTGGGTGGTGCTTTGATGTGTATGTGCATGCAGTCTATAGCACCCACTACCTCAGGGTATTCTGCTAATTGGTGGAAGAGACGCATATTGCTGGTCAATGCCTCATGGGTGTTGAGGAAATATATATGCTCACCGGCATGTGCTGACATGGCATCCCGGAACTGGTGGAGTACCATGGCTGCTGATGCCTGTGAGATTCTCATGATATCCTCAGTTGACCTTTGGAAGGTACCTGTGGCTAGTATTCTTAAGCCTACACATACCTTGTATCCACTGAGATGGGTTCCCCTCTGTTAGTTCTGTGTCTGAGGTGCAGCTGGCACATTTCAACAATTTACTGTAGAATTTCCCTGTCAACCATATAGCGCTCCACTATCTCCAGCTCATGTAGCCCCTGGTAGGTTACCCTGGGTCTGTACACTCTTCTTCTCTTCATTGTGGGTTGGTCATCAGCATTCACATCCTCACCACCCACAGTCTCTTCCACATATTGATATAAGAGAGCAACAGCAGCCCCTAACATTTTGTTAGTTTAGTCAGGTAACATTTCCCCATCTGTGTACACCAGTGGTGTAGAGTTTGTGGGAAAAAACAGAGTGAAAGGTGTTTGTATAGTTTATATTAGTGTGCTGGGCTGCTGCATATGTAATTGGCTGATTCTGATACATCTCTCCTGCCAGCTATGCTAGTTCTCCTTGACTGCCTTCCTACTGCTGTTTTCCCTTCCCATTGCCTTCCTGTTTAAGCCCCAAGGTGTGCCATGCATACCCAGTCCTCAGATGAGAACAAAGCTATTATTTCCTGTGCTTTTTTTGTTTTGTTTAAAACCCAGTGCATGGCACGCACACCCATTTTGGCAATGTAAACACTGCTAAGCAGCCTCAGACACACCCCTTTCCTTAGCTGTGCTTAGCTAAGGGCAAACATGGGCCACAAAGCTCCAATAAGCTTACAGCATGCATGGCACTCCCACTTATGATGTCATTTACCTCTTATACCATGGTGTTGCTGCACCTACAAGGTTGAGTGCAAGCTAACACTGACAGAAGTTCTGTGATTCAGTATTAATCCCCTCATCTGCATAAAACAGAATGCTAATTCATAGTTACCACACTCACACTGAGCCTTCCCTCTTAGCAACCACTATTCCCTGGTATTGTTGTCTTATGTACGCCATTGACTATCATGGCAAAATGCTGATTTGGGTTTAAAAGCTTATTTCCAACTTTTTTTCTTATTTTCGGGCTGATCCTGTTTGCGCACCACTGCCCTATGCTTAAACAGCCAAAATCGACCAAGAAAAAATAAAAGCTATTTTTTTATAATTTTGCAACTATTTCCCATGCCAATGGCCATATATTTGGCCATTGGCATGCCTACTACATTGAATACATTCTTTTTTTGGAGCTGTCATGCCTCTGGTTTATAATTTGCAGAAATGTATTCAGTTAGCAACCAAATACATTTCTTCAGGTTACACTATTCCTACACAGATGCCTGCTTGCTCCTTGGATTGCTAATTCACCTCATTTGCATGGTTTTCACCAGCCAGCAAATGGGGTAATTAGCATATAGCAATGATGTCCATGCAGGAATAGTGTAGGACCCCTTGTACATGTCCCAGGAGCTCGTTCCTGGATCGCTTGTCAGCCAAATTGCCTGCAGCAGCTCTTGCACTATTCCTGCACTCCATGCAGAGCTTGCTGAATCCTGGGGACAGTTTTACATTTCTTGCATTAGAGTTAGTTACAGAAGATGTTAGATGTGGAGTTCATAGGAACAAAACCAAGAAAGTTGAATTGAAATGGATTTTGGATCAACAAGCTGATAGGCTTCCAGGATTAAATGATTGTGTGCCTTTAAAACCAGTGCTCAAGGCACATCCATTACATCATTAAATGTAAAATAATTATGAATGACCAGGAGGTGTGTGTTTTAAACAGTAATGAGATTGGCTACATTTGTTTTATTCTCTTTTCCTGATTGGCTACAAAAGATTTGAATGTGCTATTTAAATGTGAATTTTAATGGTGGTTTTATGTGGTCTGATGATGATGATGCGGCATATTGTTGTGAAAGCGATACCATTCCTCAATAAAAGTACATTGTTTTTTACTCTTTACCATGGTAGTAAGAGTTTTTGTGTTTTGAAACATTTTAGTCCTTTATTAATATGACTTTTATTCATGGTTGCCTCTTATTTTTGAATTTTATGTGATCCACTTGCTCATTACAGTTCTTTACTTTTGATATAATAACCTTCAGACCTTTAAAATTCTACCAGGTAAAATACACAGAAAATAAATTCCTCTAATTGTGTTGTAGCAACCCCTTTTCTGATTTTTTGCTAACCACATTTAATAAAACTGGTATATTCTTTAGTATTTTGCTCACACATTCCATCTACTTTGCAGGTATGTTTCCCTCCCCACAAGCTCTGTCTTGTACTCTATTAAACATATAGAATTAGTTATATTTTTTATGATGTAGAATAATATGAGCTAGAAAATATAGATTTAATACGTGGTGCTTTATTGAATTGAAACAATCTGTATAAATATTTTGCTTACTTAATGGTGGGTGTTACTTGTAAAGTTATCTTACCTCATTCCTGTTCTGAGAAGATTTCAAAGCCATCATTTATTCTGATTTTGCCATGTTTGAATATGCTGCTTTGATGTGACATCTCACACATCATGTTAGTAAATAGAATACTATAAATAATTTTGCAAAATGACAGCAGGGAATCAAAACAAATATTGTAAGGGAACAACAGAAGTTGTGTTTGTCTTACTGCTCAGCAATGCAAACAATGAAGCACAGAAAGAATTTTCCTTCATTACTAGTCAATATATGAATCATATATGAATGTATGAAATTAATTTTATGTTCTAACAGTATTGCCATAAAGCTTTTATTTTCAACAACTTCCTTACTCTTCATACACTGGAATCCTAGAGAAATTCATCATATGCTATAATTACAGTACACAGGTGAGATGTCAGATCTTTGTTTCTAATCTGTTCTGGTCTATTCTGAAACAACTATTGAAATGTGTGTACATAAGTTGATAAATACAAACCTGATACATTCTATTTTATAAAGATTATTTGTGAAGGAGTTTAACAAATAATATGTTTTTACTATTAAAGCTTATTCCACAGTCCTGGAAATGTATTCATGAAATGCATCTGCCATGCTTTTTTTTCCCCTATTATGGACATTTAGTTTGATTATTGAACTCCTGATATGATGTTAACTCCACCAGCATTTCATTGTTGCCAGTTTCAAATAGACCCAGATCATGCATAACCTTATATACTCAACAGAAATGACCTACAAGAAACAAAATACAGTGATAATTCCTGAAGTCTTTTGAACAGTCCATGTGTTGAAGACCTGTTTTTTGTAGCAAGGAGCCATACTATTCCAGTTGTGTCATTTGGCTTGTTCAGTGGTTACCTAGTATTGCAGCATACCCAGCAAATGGGCTGGATCAGTGAGATAATACAAAGTACTACGGCGATTTAACAAGAATGACTACTACATACCAACTTTAGAAATGGATTGGCTGTATACTGTGCTTTCCATAAAATAGTGCCCCCTACGCATTCACAATCACACAAACTGATCATAAACTAAACTATTGTTTAGCTTAGTCCATAAATATTTATTGATGGTGTCAGTTTTATGAACTGTCCATTTGTTTTTCTAAGCATAGTCAACTTTTCTTTTACTTGTATGATATCCTGTGCATATCAGAATGGTGTGTATGCAAATAATGAGTTAAAGTGATGAATCATGGTTAGACAAATTCAAGTGAAATTGCACATAATTAAATATATTTATTTATTTAGTCTTTCATTCATTCATTCATTCATTCATTCATTCATTCATTCATTCATTTTTCTTTGTTGATTTGGGAAGTGTAACTGGGTGTGGAATCCCTTTTTCAGCAGAAGCCCAGAGAGAAAAACTTATTTGATGAAATATAACATATGATGCAATCCAGATTATTGCAAGTAAATTAAACATTGCTATCATCTTTTACAGTGCAGTATTAGAGATACACAGTAGCATATTAAACTGGTCCAGATTAAACAAAAGCATATTGAATAAAGTATGCCTTCACACTAATAACATCACAATAGCTTTTTGAAATGGAACACATTATATACAAGCATTTGCAGTGAACAGCTATAAACATGGATGTGAATCAATAGGCTTATAAATATCTGCATTATAGTGGAAGTTGTTAGGGTTACATTCGGGTTATGTACCATTTAGGGGATATAATATTGAATAATTAACTATAGGGATATCAGTGTTAGTTGTGGACAGTAGTCTCAAGAAGTGTTAGTCTGAAAGTAGAGAAGTAGTAACATTTACTAATGCCTTATACTATATGCATTTTACTTACAGATGAGTCTTTACTGTATATTACTAAGGCCCACCTTTTTGGGGAAGCAAGCACATGTGGGAAGTGGTGATAAGACAGAGGGCAATTTGTGTACAGCTTGCCTAGTGAGGAACAAGAGCATGGCCAATAGCCCTTGAGGTGGTAAATTAGTTAATGTTTGAAAGAAGACAGGCTGCTATTTATTCTTAGTGTTAGTGGTACTGAGTCCCATAGTTTGGTATGAGAACAGAATACATGACTTCCATGTTTGAGTTATTAACTTTGTGAGTGGATAGTAAGGGTTTGCTTCTCTTCTAGGGGGTAGTTAGGGTTAAAGGATACTTTTTAGGCTGGGACACGTGCTGAATTTTCATGTATAGTGACACCTAGTATCTTAGTATGTGAAACCATTCATATTTGTGTATTGCTTAAGGAATTATTTTTAAAGTTTAAATTGGTATCTGAGTGAGATTTACGGGTAAAGGTAAGGATTTTATAGGATACAGCAGACATTTGGAATTGATTAGAAAAGCCTCAGTGGAAGGGAAGGAATCTTTGTTAGCTGTTTAGAGCTTATACATATTGCTAGCTACACAAATGGGAGTCAAATCATCTGTATAATTAATGAGGGTGCATACAGTCTGCTGGCTAAATGGCTGATAAAACCATTGGAGGCTGGAGTGACAGAAACCAGTTTACTTCAAATCCAAGGATAATAAGGAAACCATTTTGCCATTGTTTATACTAAGGTTGATGGTATTGACAGCACCGGTTGTGCTGAAATTTGATCTAAATACATGCTGGGGAGTAGAGGGAGAGAATATTGTTATCTTTGAGGTTTTGGAGTGCAATTATAGTTTTTTAATAGCTTTGAGAGAGGAGGAAGTATAGTGATGAGCAGCTGTTTGACAGCTATATAGAGGGTCCTCTTTTATCTACATGTAGGATGTAAGATTATTTTCCACATATCTGCAACACAGCTTTGTTTGAACTGATCTGTTGATTACTGTGGAAAGTGGATAGGATACTGCACCTGTAGTTATTTTAAGGTACTCTGCAGGGAGGCTTGGAGGCAATCTATGATATACTAGGGTTGTGGGTTTTAATTTGCACAGAAATTTTTGGATTGTGGATGTGGGGAGTAGTGTTAGAGGGAAAGATTATTGTGGATGTCAGTGGATTAGTATTGTCAGTGGCTTTAATGAATTTGATAACAGTTTGCATGAAGTAAATGTAGAAGTTGATGGAGATAGCGTTTGGTGGAATGTTTGGGTTAAGGTTGGCATCTTGTCTCTGCCATGGAGCAAGACCTTATTCATGGAAGCCCCAAAAAGCTTTAGCATTATTTTGTTTAAGTTTTGAAGTGTAAAGTAGTATTTGTGTGTGTGCAGTGATGTTTATTTTACTGAGGTGATAGGGTTCCATGAATATCTGGTGCCTCTGTTGTGGTTTAATCTAGATTCCCAGGCTTTATCTGTTTTATCGGTTAATTGTTTAGTTGTTTCTATTAGCCAAGATAAATGATTTACTTTTACTCTCTTTCTTTTCATAGCAGCCATTTTGTAGAGTATATTGAGAAATATCTGCTTAAATTGCAGTGTTGCTTTGTCTAATGCTGTTTGTTTTTCAGTGGGTTCTAGTTACATGATTTTAGGACATGTGAATGTTTATCAAATGTTGTGATGTTGTGAGCTATGTTATAGTGGTGTTGTTTTGGGATGCATAAGGAGATTCTATAGGCATAAGTTGGGAAATGACTGAGAAAGTGCCAGTGGATGTACTTCTACTAGGATCAGATGTTCATATCCAATGTATTATTTATGAGTTATTGTTTGATTTATTATACATAGTGGGTGTAATGATAATTAGCATACACATACAGGCTTCTAGAATGTTGAGATGTAGTTACGGTGATTGAGTTTCAGTCTATGTTAAAATCACCTAAGATAATTATTTCCTGATGGATGTAACTAACTACTCAACAGAGGGTATTTTCAGTTGTTGGAATGCTGTTGCCTAGGGGATGAGTAGACTAATGAAGAAGATTTTTTTTATGTTTGTTGAGTTTGATTTGAGTAAAAAGATAAATAGTTCAACACTACTGAACTGGGGAATGGTTTGTTGGTAGGGTCTTAGTTGAAGTATTTTAGGGTACAAAATGGCGACCATATCACTTTTCTTTACCTTTCCTATCAGTTCATAGTATACTGGTGTCTTGGAGATGTATTTCCTTATCTCTGGTTTCTGGTTTCAGTTATGGAGAGGATATCTCTGCAGTAGTCAGAAATCTATGCATGTAAATCTTTATATATTTATTTTTAGAATGGTATTGAGAGGTTTTTGAGGAGCTTTACTGCATGGTTTGGAATGTCATCAGGTTAACGTGTTTCTTGGACTACAGTTGGAGTGAATGCCCGCACACAGAATTATAGTGCATTGATGTGGACTGTGAGTAAATATTTGTATTTGGCTCATAGTAGTATGGGTAGTGTGAGCTGTGTGTAAAAAAATTTAAAGTAGGTAACCTTGAAAAGGTGAATGTCAGTGCAGTTGTACAGGGCAGTGGAAATTGTTATTGTGTAGTCATAGGTGTCTTTTGTAAATGTACTGTAGTGGGTAGGTTAGTATGAAGGAGAGAGTGGCAGGATAGATTAATGAACATTACATGGTTTAAAAGTGTTGCTCCTTGATAATAAAGAAGGTGACATACATTTATTGAAAAAAGATTGATGGAACAAGTGGGACAACACATGTTTATCTGTTGCAGCATTTGGATGTTACAGTATGTTGTATATGTCTGTGTGTTAGTGTACGCATGTATGTTGTCATGATGATGCAGTCTGGAGTGTTTTTTTAACTTTAATGGGTGGGGATAAGGAGATATATAAAGAGTGAAGATGGTTTGTAATAAAAGTTTGACTCTGGTAGTGGGTGGAGAATTGAGGGTGTGAGGGAAGAGAAGCAGACAAATCCTCAAGTGCTAGCAGGAGTCAGTCAGTCTGTATGAATACAGAATCTCTGCTCACTTACCTAGGACATAGATCAGCTAAGTAAAGCAACACTGAGCCATGTGTCACAGTATCTATCAGTCTGTATATATATATATATATATATATATATATATATATATATATATATATATATATATATGTATATATATATATATATATATATATATATATATATATATATATATATATATATATATGTGTGTGTGTGTGTGTGTGTGTGTGTGCGTGTGTGTGCGTGTGTGTGTGTGTGTGTGTGTGGCATTGTAAATGGCCAATAATTCTTGCTTTTTTTGTAAAAGTTATGTAAAAAGGAATTGCAGCACTTAGAAGAAAATACTTCTACAGTGCAGAGCTCAGCAATTATAAATTTCCAATGGGGCTTGTGTGTAGATCAGAAACAACAGAACACTCATTTACGCTGAGTTTAACAAATGTTTCCATTTAAAGGGAAATAAAACCAGCAGCAGGTATGCTTGCTAATGTCTGTAGTCTTTACCGCAGTATGTCATTTACCTAGCAGTTTTCTTAGAGATAGCATTCCCTTTTCAGTTTTGCAGCACAGTAGCTAATAACTGAAGTAAACTGCTACTCTCCTGTAAGGAGGAATGCTGATAAAATTCAAAAAAGTTCACAGACCTTAATATTTTTCTGCAAAGTGTTGTGCATAGCAGCCCAAGAGATTTTCTTGGAGATGGGGTTTCCCCTTTCAGCTGTGCATCACAGTTTCTGACAATTGAGGTGAGGGAATGCTGAAATATTTCATAGTGTTTCACAGGGCTCCAATTTAATAAGTACTTAAATTACTGCAGGTCAAAATTACACAATCAAGAAAGAGATGTAAGACTCAATTTTTTTTCTTTCTATTCGGCTGTTGTGGGGTTAGAGAAGAAATGGCACTTTGTGATAAGAGCAGCTTAACTTTCATGAAGTATTGTTCTTTAATAGTGGAGTTACCAAGACTTTGAAATTGGATGCAAAAAAAAAATCTACCCAAATTCTTATTGGAGTTGACTAGGAGCTGGATGTTTCTACTTCAGCCTGACTAAAATGCTATTTCATGACTGTATTTCATCAAAAAGTGAGTTTTCTAGCCATGCAAGCTTCAGATCATGATTTTTTTTAGTAAATATTCTTATGTAAGTTAGTCATTGTCAGCTCAACCTCTAGTGTACTATTTGCATGACTGGATGATTCACTAATTTATATCCACAGAATATTTTAGAAACATTGTGATTAGCATACTAGGATCAGACATTTTAAGTAAAAAAGATGTCAGTTTAAATGAGCCACCCGAAAGGCTAGAAAGGTTAACAGGACCAAGGATGATGTCTCATGTGCCATAAAATGTAGAGCTGTTCTAGAGGCTTACATGAGGTCTAAGAATGCACAGGATTGTTTGGAAGGTCCATAGCAACTTTAGTGTCTCAGGCTGTTCTGGAACTGACTACACTCACTGTTTCATTGGAAATAACTTACTCCTATCCCATCCAGAGTATTACCTGCTACCTTGGGAAAGCCATGTGGCAGCATACACTTTGTTACTACTGTTTTATGTTTCCACATCTTCTTTGTCTGGTAAACATTTTTCCATTGCTGAATACACCAAGGATAATGTTACTGAACCTGCAAATTGCGTACTGAAGCTCCATCTGAGTCATCTGCAGGCATAATGTGTTTCCGTTGCCTTATGTTACATTAGATAATGTAGCTCCATTGTTTTATGTTACGTTATGTAATGTAGCTTGCAGAAGGAGACTGAGACGTTTTCTAATTTGCCTGATTGTTTCATTCACTTTAAGTACCTGTAACCTTTTACTATTATCCACTTTTCAGGGTATCCTCAAGCTGAGGTGCCTTCAGACACCCATTTTACTTATTAGTTATTTGTATTTGCTTATTAGAGAAGTCAAAATGGGCTATGAAGGACCCCTTTTCATTTGAGGCCAGGGAGAAATACTAAATAGCACACACCTATAAACCATCCTCTCTCTGAAAAAGTTTCTCCTCATTTCAGGATTAAACTGTATTTTCTGGATCTACTATCCACATCCATTTCTGTCTGTAATGTCCTTTTCTTCTATCGTGATGTCATCAAATATTCATTTAAGTGTCTCAAATAGCTTTTTTAATGAACCCTGTAAGATTCTTTAGTCTGTTTTCATACTGTACACTTCTGTTTTTCCGACCATCTTGTTGTCTTTCCCTGAGCTCTCTCTAGAAAGGTAGCATCCTTTTCCCTATAAAGTTTCCAGAGCTGCAAACAGTACTCGAAAAGCAACCTTGGCAGTGCTTGCATAGTGGCAGTATTGCATTACTCTCTCCGGACGCCACCCCTCTGTATAAATACTTTAGCATGTGATTAGCTGGTGCTTCTGTTGATTCACTCAAAATCTGATTTGCCTCTACTCTTTTTTACGGTTGGGCCAAGGCTTTAAAGGGCCCATGGACCTTCCCCTTACTCCATTAATAAATGATTACATAAATAATGTTAATTAAGTAAAATATCTTCTTATTTAAAAGATTCAGTCAAATGTTATTTTCCCCACACTACATGGGAAGCTTTATGAAACCACTCCCAACTACTAAAGCAAAGTGACAGGCATCATAACACCCCTTGGTGGTGCACTGTTTCCAGTTTAGGGCCATCTTATCAGGCAGTATTGCATGTTTAGTAAATCAGTCATTGAAAAGCTTAAAGACAGTTTCCACTGACTGTAAGTTGACTTGAGAAGATTAAGAAGCACTGTATCTTACAAATCCATGGAAACGACCCTGTCTAGAATCTATCTTCTTATATATGGTATAAAAGTATCTTAAAGCATGCTCAACAGTTTCAATCTTTGACATGTTGGCTATACCAGTATGCAACAGAGTGAAAAGAAGAAAAAAAAGAATGATGTGCAAATTGCATGACTCACTGCAGCAAAAAGCACCAGAGAGCAGATACAATGTTTAAAGGCTCTCTTTGCATGTGGAGCTGATTGCATGCTGATCTAGGATACGTAGAGGCCTGTAAGTAATCAGAACTAATTACAAAAATAGTTTGTTTTTTCTTGGTATAAATGAGTGGGTTTGTGGATGACATGCTAAGGATTCTCAGTGGAAGTCCATGATTGTGCATGCATGTAGTTAGAGGGAACACTGGTAATTATTTATGTCCTTTTTGTCAGGTATCATGAGAGAGTAATGTAACCATACAGTGCTTTTTGGTCAACTTGAAAGAGACACTTGTAAATTAATATGTGTACAGCTTATTGTCATAGATAAGGGGTTTATTCTAATGTAAAATTGTTTTTTCTCTTCAATCTGCCCTTCACGATATACCTGAAACTGGCTCGCGTAGAGCTATTACACAAGACAAAGTACTAAAAGTGCTATCAAAAAATAAATATGCTGTGTCAGTGGGTCTCAACAATATCCCTGGATGCATCTTAAATAACATGAAGCATAATTTAGCCACACTCCTAAAAGCACTGATCCATATCAGCCTCCGTACAAGTTTTGTACCAATCAAATAGAGAAAAGCTACAGTCACTCCCCTGTATAAGAGAGTACCTTCCACAGACCCATGCAATTACAGATCCATAATTCTGACCATTCTCTTATCCAAAGCCATGAAAAGACATAATGGAATTAATCAATCAGGACATAGGGACCCTCCAAACACTGAGCTCATGTCAATTTGGATTCACCAGGGACAGGTCATGCTTACTCATCTTGGTGAATTGCTTTGGAAAGAGACACCAATACAACAAATGAAGGCAAAATGGTACACACACACACTTTGACCTGACCAAAAGGTTTAACACATTTCACCCCTCAGGCATAATAGAAAAGCTAAACAAACTGGAAATAAACACATTTGCCACAATCTGTATTGCCACCCGGGTAATAGGATGCAGATAATCTAAATAAGGGAAGTTACCTCCTCCACAAAGAAGCCAGTCACCAGTACAGCCCCACAGTGTTCTGTGCTGGGACCTCTCCAATTTGTCATCTAGTTTTCAGAAGTAAAAGTCAATACCAAAGGGTCCTGACTGACTAATTTACAGATGACTGCAAGCTAGGAGTATTCATTAAATCTTCAAGTGACTTAGCCATCCCGCACGAAGGTTTGTCCCAAATAAATAAATGGTGCCAAAAATCATGCTCTGAAGCTTAATGCTAAAAAATGCATTATTGCATCCTTTGGAAGTTAGCTACTCCAGGGAACTACCACATTGACAATACACCCCTAAGTGTTGACCTTGTTGCTCAGAATGTGGGAACATATGTCGACGGTGACCTAACTTTTGACCACCATGTGTCTATTGCTGTAAGAAAGTCCTTCTATATTGCACAGCTGATGAACAAAGGGATGGTGTCTAGATATAGGGATGTCATTGCACCCTTTATTAATCTTTTATTAGGCCACTTATCAAATATAATGCCCCCTTTGGCATGTATCTGTCCAGACACATGCAACAACTGGAATGCCTACAGAGATGCTGTCTTTAAAGGATGCGAGGCCTTAACAACATCTCGTATGTGGACCGACTCAAAGCCCTGTCACTATGCTGGGTATTCTACAAACTGTTAAGAGGTGACCTGTGTCTAGCATTCAAGGCATCCTTTGCCCCATTATGCATGGATTTACTACACATCAGCAAGTCAACTGGCATCAGAAATATTCAGTGCAGGGATCTAAACCGCTTCTGCAACATGAACAGAAACATTTGGAGCGACAGGTATATTTCACAGAGGACACTGCTGTTGTGGAACAGATTTCCAAACCACATAAAACAAAGTTCATCCCTGTCCATTTTAAAGTGCAACTTAGATATATGGATGGGAAACAGAAAATTTACTGTGGGACTGCTCTCTGTCCTACTAATGGCCAGATGCAGTTCCTAAATGCTTTATCCCATGCACAATTCCCCTAAAATTATCTGTGGTATGATCCCAGTTATTCTCATTAGGGGCAATACATAAATATTGACCAGGGGATGAGTAATGCCAATCTTTAACCAAATATAATAGGCTATTTTGAGCATAAAAAGGGAAATTGGCTAGACTCAAATGAACTGCAAGGGCAGCTAGCCTTGCACTTACATATGAACGTATAAAATATTGCTATTAATGTTTTAAGGGGTTAGTTGTTTTTTTTTTCTTCTTCAGTATGTATTCTGTTTTTTCTTGTGTGTGTGTGTGTGTGTGTGTGTGTGTATGTGTGTGTGTGTGTGTGTGTGTGTGTGTGTGTGTGTGTGTGTGTGTGTGTGTGTGTGTGTGTGTGTGTGTGTATGTGCATGTCTGCAGTTATAGCTGCAGTTACATAAGGCATGACATTTTGTGTTTTCCCTTGTCATTATAGCATGTATCTAAAAACCTTTGCCTATTTTGAAGTTTATATATTTTTGGCAAGTTGACCACTTCACTGTTTATTGTTAGCATATATTCAAAAGTTTTTTTTCTTTCTCTCTTTCTTTATTCTGCTGTGATGCTATTATACCTTATTACTATTTTCAGTCTTTGAGATTAGTTGAATTCACATGTAAATTGAAAGTCCAGACAGGAAATATAAATAATTTATCTACTATATTTGTTTTCATACATTTGTTTTTAATAGCTAGCATAATTTTTGAAGTCCAAATACTACTTGCTTGTTCATTTATCTCTTATTAAATATGTACCTCTAACAGATTTTTGTTGACTTTGCAAATATGATTAAGTTTTACCAGTTATATAAATTAAAAAACTCTATAATCTCATGAATTGTGGTATCCTGAACTTATTTATTTCAGTCATGAGGGCATGACATTTCCCTGGACTCAGCAAGCTCTGCACGGTGTGCAGGAATAGTGCAGGAGCTGCTGGAGGCAATATGGCCACCGTGCAATCCAGGAATAAGCTCCACGGATGTGCACGAGCGGTCCTGCACTATTCCTGCATGGATAAAGTTCCTGTATGACAATTACCCCATTTGCAGGTGAAAAACATGTAAATGAGGTGAATTTGTGATTCAGGAATCTGTCAGACAGCCATGCAGGACTAATGTAGTGTTCAGAAATGTACTCGGTTAGTAACCAAGTACATTTCTGCAAACTACAAAACGGAGCCATGACAGCTCCAAATAAAGGGTGTATATTATGTGTAAAGCATGCCAATGGCCAAATATATGGCCATTGGCATGGAAAAGAGTTGCCAAAATAAAAAAAAAATTTTTTTTAGCCGATTTCGGCTGTTTAAGTGTAGGGCAGTGGAACGCTAATGGGATTGGGGCGAAAATAAAAAAAAAAGCTGAAATAAACATTACATCCAAAATCACTATTTTGCCATTATACTCAAAGGCAGGCAGAAGACAACATGGCCAGTGAATAGTGGTTGCTAAGGGGGAAGGCTCAGTGTGGAACTTGTAACTATGCATTAACAGGCAATCCTATGCAAATGAGGGGAATCATGCTGAATCCCAGAATTCCCCTCATTGCTAGCCAGCACCCAACCATGTAAGTGCAGGAATACCATGGTGCAAGCCTTAGAGTTAGTTGACATCATGGGGGGGGGGGGGTGGTCAGGCATACTGTAAGCTTATTGGAGTCCTGTGGCTCAGGTTTGCCCTTAGCTTAGCAGAGCTAAGCAAGGGGGGTGTGTCTGAGGCTACCTAGCACTCTTTACATTGCCTTAGCAGGTGTGCGCACTATGCACAAGGTTTTAAAGGAAAAAAAAAGTAAACCAGGAAATAGCAGCTCTGTGCACATCTGAGCACTGTGTTTGTGTGCCATGCCCCTGACATTAAACAGGAAGGCAATGGGAAGGGAAAACAGCAGTAGGAAGGTAATCAAGGAGAACTAGCATAGCTGGCAGGTGAAATGTATCAGAATCAGGCAATTACACAGGCAGCACCCCAGCCCAGCACACTACTATAAACTATGCAAACACCTTTCCCTCTGGTTTTTCCCACATACTGTACACCACCAGTGTACACAAGCAGGGAAATTTTACCAAACAAAAGTAAAAAAATGATAGGAGCTGCATTCGCTCTCATAAATCAACATGTGGAAGAGGCTGAGGGTGGTGAGGATGAGAATGCTGATGACCAACCCACAGTGAGGAGAAGGAGAAGAGTGTACAGACCCAGGGTAACCTACCAGGGGTTACATGAGCTGGAGATAGTGGAGCACTATAGGGTGGACAGGGATTACCTACAGCAAACTGTTGAGCTTTGCCGGCCTCACCTCACACACAGAACTAACAGAGGGAACCCATCCCAGTGGATACCACGGTATGTGTAGGCCTAAGAATACTAGCCACAGGTACCTTCCAAAGGCCAACTGGGGATATCATGGGGATCTCACAGGCATCAGCATCCAGGGTGCTCCACCAGTTGCTGGATGCCATGTCAGCACATGCCAGTGAGCACGTATATTTACACAACACCCATGAGGCACTGGCCAGCGATATGCGTCTCTTGCACCAAATAGCAGAATACCCTTAGTTAGTGGGTGATATAGACTGCATGCACATATGCATCAAAGCACCACCCGGTGAGCAGGGTAAGGTCTACATCAACCACAAGGGCTTCCCCTACATCAACTGCCAGGTTGTGTGCAATGCCCAAGGCATTATAATGAATGCATCTGGCATCTGACAAAGCTGTACCAGAGATTTGCCATTGGGGACATCCCTTACGGTCACCTAGTGGGGGATGCTGGTTGCGCACTGGAGCTGTGGCTGATGACACCCATCAGAAATGCACACACACCTGAACAAGAACTCCATAAAGAGGCACACACATGAAACCAGAATCATAATAGAGCATGTGTTTGGGATGCTCAAGTCACAGTTCCAGTGCCTGGACACATCCGGTGGAGCCTTGCAGTACTCTCCAACTACATGTACCCAAATTGTCATTGTATGTGCCATGCTACACAATATGATCCTGTGAAAACACCTGCAGCAGGAACAGAACGGGTCAGGGCCAGACAGCCCCCGACCATTGCCAAGGCCTGCACAGGCACAGAGTGACTCAGAGGAGGAACAACCTGAGCCTCCCACAGTAGGCAGAAGGAGGTGTGCCCAGTATGCCCAGACCTTGGCTAAGAGGCAACGCATAGCAAATACACTGACATGGTAGGGACCCAGGGAATGACACCTTTCTTTGACTCACACGTGCAGTAAAAGGGATGCCAAACATGACACTACCTGTGCTTAACCATGTAGAAGGAGTGTATTATGTGCATCCGTCATAGTCAGCCCTCCAGCACCATCCTCAATACTGGCACAGCCACAAGGTAAGTCACTCTTCCTACCAATTGCTGAATGGAGTAGTATGTGTTGTTACTTGTATCTATGGTATGGATGTGAGCAAGCAAGTGAATCAGGTGGCTGAATGGGATGCCAGCAGATAGTAGACACCTATAGTGGCAGCATGAGATCTGTAACAAATACTGGTGTCACCATAGTAGCCAGTACTGGACAAGGTGACAAAACTCACAGCAGGAAATGTTCTGGGCCACATGTGTGTCCATAGGACTCACACATGCCAGTCAGGGAGGCTCACATGCCCAACAACAGTCTCAGCCAGCAGGACAGGTGTAGACAAACACAGTCAAAGGCTGTGCTAAGGCCTCTGATTGATGGCTATGGAGAACATCCCCCCAGAACTACACAGACAGACTACAACAGGTCAGGCAATGGGATGTTAGTTTTGAAGAGTAAGAAGTCGGAAAATGAAATGTAGGTCAATAAAACCTAAGACCTGTAGTACACTGATATGCATCTAGTCAGCATGATAGGTTAGAATACAGAATGAAATGGAGTACTTGAAATACCAGTACAGTCATAGCAATTGTGTGTGTCAGGTATGCCCCCCAATCCTATGTAGAAATGTAGTAACAGTCAGGTGTGTCCCCCCACAATCCTATGTAGAAATGTAGTAACAGTCAGGTGTGCACCCCCAATCCTATGTAGAAATGTATTAACATGTATGTGTAGGTATAATAACAGCGTAGCACAGATTACCTGAGCTGGCCAAGGTAGCAGGATAGATTGTAGCATGTGTACAATATGCAGGTCTGTGTGTGTTAGGTTGGTGTGTGTTGTATATTGTGTGAGATTGGTAAGTATGTCTGCATGGTGAGGTTTGTCCTGGTGCCCATTGCCTAGTACTGCTGATGACAGGGCCAAGTTCTCACAACTGCAGTGCCAAACACAATGCTTCCCAGCAAAACATATTCCAGCAGTAAGCCATAATTAATGTTTGGAATTAATATGTGTCACCATCTGAAAGATGGACATGGCATGAATGTCGGCCCAGATATACAAGCAGTGCACAGGGGGAAGCACACCAGACAGACAGTGTATAACATGTAACTGTCAAATGAACATGCCCTTTGAACTGTACATACAGGTTTGCAGCACATTATTTGGGCTTGCAGTAGGGAATACCAATGTCGTCTGGCCAAACACTGGCAGACCCCAAAGGTCACAGGAATTAAGTATTGAGAAACAGCTGATGTCCATGCACAAGCCAGCATAAGTGGAATGCCCCATGCATATCTGTGAGTCAGATGCAAGCAGTGTCCATAGCACACATGCACCCAGCTCACCCCACCACCTCCCACAGGCACCTCTCCGGTCTTATCCCTGCTGTTGGGAATGAGTACAATATGACCCCCACCTGTGTATGGCAATAGCAAAAGAATGTAGCATGCAGAACAGGTGTCCCATGCAGGTGTGTCCCTAGCTGTAAGCAGCACCCTGCCAGCATCCACACCACTGGATCAATAATGACAGAAACTATTGGCATGAACACCTTGCACACCTACCCTGTCACCCCAGGGGAATATACTGTATTGCAATCTGGAACTGTAGGAGTGACAGAATGCAACAGACTGCTACAGCTGGCCTGCATCACTACCAAATGGCCTACAGTCCTCTGCCAAAGGCCTGTGTCTCACCCATACTGCCAATGTATGTTATGTCATGGACTCCCAAATAACAACATAACACAGTCCACAGAACCCAAATGCAAGGCCATGTGGACAAATCACAGTAACATGTCCACAATGTCCTACTGCATGAACTGTGGACCAACACCAAATTACTGCTGGGATGAGGTGATAACTATAGAGAACATATCAGATAATGTTTGCATAATGTATGGAAAAGGATAGAATAATAGGGGCGGTGGGAGCATGGGCGGCATGGAGTATGTGAAGTCTGAAACTCAGCCATGTGCACATACTATCCCTGGCTGCAAACACAAGAATGGGTTGCTACAAACCTGCTTGTAAACCAAAATGTGAAGATGTAATGTCCAGTATTATTATGCCTGCCTCTGGGTAACCTGTGTGAATCTGTACAGCTGTGAGGTATGGCCACAGCAGGATATGGCCATACTGTCACATCGATGGATGTACAAGCATGGGATCCTCTGCCACCACTGTACTAAGGTGCTGAACCATTTACACAGACCCAGCAACAAGTGTCTGCAGATTCCCCTCCAGAATGGCATAATTGTGCAAGAATATGTAGGCTGCTGACCACAATACTAGACACAGCTGCATTCACCCTGTGTTCCCCAGGACATCACTGCAAGCAAACATGTATACCTGACAGTACTTGATGACATAAAACATCACAGTGTATAACAGTACATATGTCTGAATATCTCTGCTAACACCAGGACCATGTAGCAGAAGCAGCACAGACACAATTATCTACAGTAACCAACTATTCTTTGCCCATTTTGACCCCATATTGTCAACCATTGATATCCTGCAGAAACAGTTTGGTGTAGAACACAAAAGTCTGCACTGGAGTACAATCTACCTGGAATGGATTCACACGTGCAATACAGAAGATCATACTGGGCATGCTCCCACACTTAGAGAAATAAAGGCCATTTCAGACAACAAAATACTGAAAGGTCATACTGGGCATGCTCATAGACTTACAGAAATGAAGCCCAAGCCTGGCAACAACAGTGGATCATATATATCTGACAGTCATAGAAGTTAGTGCATACACTCCTCAGTACACACCAGTCATGCTTTGCACACACATTGGATAGGAATACACACATATATCCAAGGACAACACACCCACATAATAGGCCAAAAATACACATACATAGATGTGTGGAAGAGAGTGGCAGTGACAAAAACCCTCCCTTCATGAGGCCTGTCCCACTCATCACACATATAATTGGCTTAAACCACATGATGTGCATATGTCAATCACTGTAGACATTTGCCTGTGGTATCCCTCAGCACTATAGTGTATGTGGTGCTTGTGCTAACTGTGCAACATGACTGTACAAGTCAGTAGTCATCTAGCAGTTGTATACATGTACCTGTGGAATATAAACCTGTGTGTGCCTGAGTGTTGTGTGTCTGCCTCTAGATGAATGGGTTACTCCCCATGGACACACACTGCACTCCCCATTGTCCTACTCTGGCAAGCCTGCTAATGTCTTCACCTTGTAATACACCTTTGGGGAAGGAATAGCCCAGTAATCTCTGTGGCGTGTCCTATAACTATGTAATGCTGTAATGCGATGTACTAGTTAGGTAGGAGTTCTAATCCCAGACATGGCAACTGTGTGTGTGTTTATCTGTGTAGAGATCAATGCTTTTTAGGCCAGTCACACTCACTACAATTTTAAATGCCCTACTTTGGCAGGGCTGCTGATGTCATTCACTTTGAAATACACCTTTGTGGAAGGAGTAGCCCATAAATTTTCATGGCGTGTCCCATAACTGTGTAATGCAGTTAGGTAGGAGTTCTATACCAGACATGGCAAGTGTGGATCTTTGTGTGTGTGTGTTTGTCTGTGTAGGGAGCAATGCTTTTGAGGCCATTCACAGTCACTACAACCTCCATTGCCCTTCTTTGGCAAGCCTGCTGATGTCATTCACTTTGAAATACACCTTTGAGGAACAAATAGCCCAGTAATCTCTGTGGTGCATCCTATAACTGTGCACTGCTGTAGTGTGATATACTAGCTAAGTAGGAGTTCTATTTCCAAATGTGGCAATTGTGAAACTCTGTGTGTGTATACGGATTGATGTTTTTTTGACCATTCACAGTCACTACGCACACCTACAAATGGAGAACATTGATAACTGTGCAGTAATGGAGACCTGATTCAAGCCTCCAGAGAGCACCCCTGCAATACCAGGTACAGCTCTCACCACACTTACTGGCCACCAAACCAGGACCAAAACAATAAAGGTGGAGGGGTGTCCATATTCACCAATTATATTCACACCACCAGGCTACTTGCCAAACAGAATGTGTCTGAAATACCCCCGGTGCAACTAACACTAGGTTAGACTGCATTCCAAATTGTATAGCTTGCTACAGATCCACACCATGCCCCATGATACCCACTACAGCTTTTGAAACATACTGTGAAATATGATACAAGCAAACACCCTAATACTGGGTGACTTACACTACCCTGCAATTAACTGGGAAAACTACTTGTGTACCAACATTTGTGCCCAATGGTTCTTGGAAGTCATAATTCCCAATGCCTTGTATCAAGTAACCCATAGTCCCACCAAGGGCTCAAATATCCTAGACCTGGTCATTACCAACATGGGAAATCAATGCTCCACACCTATGGTCAGCCCATCGGTGGTCAGGTATGCCCATAAGCTAATCACCCTTAACATCAACATCCCTCCTCCACACCCCAGTATGGAAACTTCCATAACACACATCTCCAAAGCCAATGTCATGCTACACATGTCAGATGTGACTAACATCATGACACTCATGCAGATGGGAACTGAAAGGACAACTGCTGAATCATACATGAAGGCACTGTATGAACACATCCACTCGTGCATTAATTGTGCCATCCAATATTGAACCAAGACACTTCCCACTAAGAAAAGGAAGCCATTGTGGTGCCCCCTGCCATAAACATACTGTACAACAAAAGAAGAAAACTGTTGCAGAAATGGGGGAATTTCCAGGATGTAAAATTCTCCCTTACCAGCTACAGTAAGAGGCAGAAATCCCTCATAACATCCACCAAAGCAAGTTACGAACATAATATAGCCAAAGATGCCAAAGACAACTGCATGCGGTTCCATTGCTATGTGAGGAATCTAAATGGCAATGCTCAGAACTGCTGTGAGCTACAACAGGATGGTATTAAATTTACAGCTCCCAGGGATATTGCCAATATCTTGGCAGATCAATTCAGTGCCAACTGCACCCCTCTCCCAATCCACCAAGTTCCCATCTCAACACGGATAGATTGCCATATTCCAGTAATAGTGGCCACATAGGTAAAAAACACACTCTATAGAGCTATTGACAACAGCAGCCATGGGACCAGTCAACATCCCGGGCTGTATACTACATGAGCTACAAACTGAACTGGCACCTCACCTACATGCCATGTCTAATCATAGCCACACCTCAGGCTTCATGCCCACTGTGTGGTGCACAGCTGCAGTTATCCTAGTCCACAAGGGGGGTATCCACCTTGGATCCTGGGAACTACAGACCCAGAAGTATGACGTGCCTGATCTACAAGGCCATGGAATGCATTATCATGGAAATTAAAACAAAGGCATTGGCAAACTGCAAACACTGGACCCTAACCAGGTTGGGTTTGTGAAGGGCTGATCATGTCACCTCAATCTGAATGGCAACTGTGAATCCATCTCCAGAGCTGTGGACGAGGGTAAGGTGGTTCTTACAGCCTATCTGGTCCTCGCCAAGCCCTTCAACACCATCCTTCAGTCTGGAATCATAGATAAATATATCAAGCTGGCCATTAATCCCAATGTCACCCGATGGGCTGCCAACTGCTGTACTGACAGAACCCATACTGCTAATGTAGGTGACACCAACCCGAGCCCCAGACAAGTGACAGTTGGAGTACCTTAGGGTTCAGTCCTGGCACCGCTCTTGTTTGGCATCTACTGCTCTGAAGTACAGTCCAACAGTAAGGGACACCGGCAAACAAAGGTCACAGATCACTGCACACCGTGAGCCAATATTGAATCCCCACATGATGTGTATATTCTACAGAAGGGCCTTACAGAAAGATATGTTTGGTGCCTGAGCCATGGCCTCAAGATCAATGCCAAGAAATATATAGTTATTCCCATTGGGATGGGACATATACCTGTGAAGTACCACATAGGTGGCAGTATACTAAACACCTAAAGTGTGATAACAGACTTAGGGACACAGGTGGACAGTGGTCTCACCTTTGATAACCACATCACCACAACAGTCAGGAAAACCACCTATGTGGCACACCTCCCACTAAGGGCTTTACATCCAGGAAAAGGAGGCCATTGTCCCATCATAGTCATCTCTCAGCAGACCCAGTAAGACTACAATGGCTTGTTACAAATGTACCTCACAAGACATCTGCGACAAGTTGAGAGGTTGCAGATATACCTCCCAAAATGACCACAGGCCTAAACCAGATGCATTATGCTGACCATCTGAAAATCATCCAGTTATACTCTGTTATGTATTGTGTTCTCAGAGGTGATCTCTGCTTAACGTACCATGCATGTCAAACCCACAGCTGTTGGACCTGCTACACTTAGAGGATTCCAAACCCTCACAGCCACATGATCCAGGGAACCCAAATCCTGTCATCACAATGAACAATACATGCAGGAGGGATGTGTTCCTGACCCAGGGACTCCCCAGACTCTGGAGTAGACTGCCCGTACATTTCAAGCAGAGTGCCTCTTTGGCGCTGTTCAAAAGGAACCTGGACGATTGGATGGGAGGATATTTACCCTGGGGATCATGTCAACTGCCCTGCTAGACAGAGATGCAAGGAAGCAAACATTGTGGGAAGTCATAGCCAGGGAATTGTCATGTCTAGGCATGTATAGGCCCTAGGGCTGAGAGCCTAGTATCAACGTATGACCATATGAACCTATGAACAACACTTTCCATTGCCCAACATTGGGAATGTTGCTGATGTCATTCACTTTGAAATACACCTTTAGGGAAGGAGTAGCGCAGTTGTCTCCATGGTGCATCCTATAACTGTGTAATGCTGTAGTGTGATATACTAACTAGGTAGGAGTTCTAGTCCCAGACATGGCAAGTGTGGATGTTTGTGTGTTTGTTTGTCTGTGTAGAGAGCAATGCTTATGAGGCCATTCACAGTCACTACAACCTCCATTGCCCTTCTTTGGCAAGCCTACTGATGTCATTCACTTTGAAATACACCTTTGGGGAAAGAGTAGCTCAGTAATCTCTGTGGTTTGTGCTATAACTGCGTAATGCTGTAGTGTGATATACTAACTAGGTAGGAGTTCCAGTCACACACACGGCAACTGTGAGATTTGGTGTGTGTGTGTGTGTGTGTGTGTGTGTGTGTGTGTGTGTGTGTGTGTGTGTGTGTGTGTGTCTCATTCGTATCCTGTGTGGAGGTGGCTGTGAGTATGCAACAACTGGACTCATTGTAAAGTGAGTTTTGCAAATTTCTTATATGGTGGGCCTATTATATGTCACAATGTCTACCTTACAAGGATAACAGATGTCAAACAGCAGAGAGGCCGGGGTTGACAATAAATACTCCTACATGTAACATCAAGGCCTGGCAAACAATTTAGGCAACTTTTGTATTACCCAGAGAACACTCTCAACCCATGTCTCATACACAAACACACTCGACTAGGCAAAAAGCACTATGTTGGTAGTTCCCTGCATATTGCCCAAAGATAGTAACCATGGTGTGATTGCAATGGACTACAGAGGGCATGGCACCATGTCTCATTACTACAATAGGCACATAATTGGATACAATACTCCTTCACTATGTTCCCCAATGGACGCTTGCAACAACTGCAGGGCCAGCAAATGTAACCCACAAAGGGCATACCATGCCTTATACACATGCCCTGTATGGACAGATGCCACTGACACCATGGAATACCTGTATCATGCTGTCAATTTATGTGCAGGGTCAACCTGGTGTCCATTGCCAGTTCTCTCCACATGAGGCCAGGAATGGCACATCTGATGATAATAATCTGTGTACACACATGCCCCAGACACCCCAGGTACACTTCCATATGTCACAGAACATGCATGTGGGATGTGTGCACATCCCAGTCACCATCCATGTCATGGACTATAGAACACATACATGGCAAGCAGTGCACAGCACTGGCCATGCACAATAGTAACCCAGATGACTGGATGGAGAATACAATACCCACCTATTGGGGGCAATCCAGACACTACACCTCTGAACCACACTGCAGACCATTTTCTTGTAGCCTGATACCAAGGTATACCCTTTACCTAGCCTTGTACAGCCTTTTGGCACAGTTAACCACTACACACCTGTGAAACAATGCAACCATGCATGTCAGTACTGGCAATGTGTGTGTGTGTGTGTGTGTGTGTGTGTGTGTGTGTGTGTGTGTGTGTGTGTGTGTGTGTGTGTGTGTGTGTGTGTGTGTGTGTGTGTGTGTGTGTATGTGTGTGGAGTATAATGATTTGGACACCATTCACACTCACTATACCTCCCATTGGCCTACTGAAGCATGCCTTCTGATGTCAGACACCTTAACATACCCTTTGCCCATATATCATCCTGATAACCCCTGCGGTGCATGTGATACCTGCGTATTACTATATTGTGGCAAACTAGCTAGCTGTGAAGTCTAATCCTGATCCTGCCAACTGTGATAATGTGTGTATGACTGTGTCGATGTTTTCACCTGTTCATGTGGACAGGCACATGTACTACACCTACCTTATCCCTCCTTTATCAATGTTGCAGATGTCACTCACCATCAAATATACCTTTGAATGGACAGCTTTCTAACATGTAAGCTCTGTGGCGCATGCAATAACTGCATAGACATGTGATAGCAATGCACAGTCAGGCAGGGGTTTGAAACCCTGTACTGGTAAGTGTGTGATACAAACATGCTTATGTTTTACTCTCCCACCCCCTCCTTGTCTTACTTTGTCTCTATCTGTCTCTCTCACTCCCTCTCTGGTGGGTGTGGAAAAGTACACCTGCTTTGCTAAGGCAGCAGCTTGTGTTTCGTAAGTGATGCTCATGATCAGCTGATGGCTTCTGCATGAATTGCAGTCCCCTACTAGCTGATTGCATGTGGAACAGCTGTGGTAACATTCCCATAGCCAAGTGCATGGAAACACACTCCTATACCTAGGAACATCATGTGGGTATTGGGCTTTTTCATTCACTGTGAGCAGGACCTCATGTTGGTGTCTGTCAAACAGCATCACAGATGGTAGTGGGATATACCTCTAACAATGTACACTGTGGAGACAGGCCAACAAACATGAGGGGGATGTTCCAGACATGACTACAGAATGTAAGTGTTGCTCTTCTGCATTTGGAGTAATGTTGGTTTAACAGGGTTTGTGTGGATATGGCTGGTCTACATGATTTAATACCTGTCATGACAGTGTTATGTGTTTGAGCAAACTCCAACTTGTAGGGTTATCTGCAGACTGTGCAGTGTTTGGAGGGTTATGTTTCTTGTGTTACTCATAGATCACCTATCTTAGAACTGCAGAAGCATAGTCTGAGGATTGCAGTCAGTACATGGTGACAGCCATGAGAGTTACTGACTTCATATCCCTCATAGGACGTATGTCACAATAAACCCTGTTACAATAGTAAATGTATGAGGGTATCACAGCAATATGCCAATATTGTCCCAGTGTTTGTGGCTCCAGCCACAAGTCTGTCAACCTTTATACACATGTCATGCAGTAAGAGGTGCATATGTTCTGTACACCATTATTTATTGACATCATACCTGATAACAAGCCAATCAGATATCAGACTGCTGGACATGTTATGTATAGTAGGGGTTATTTATGAGGACATAACCTGGGCATTCTGTGGTTGTGTGTACAGTAGTGGAGTCTGTGTATGTATGGTGATTGTCGACAGTATTGTGTATACATACCTTGGCCTGTGTACAGACTGTGGTAGATGTCATTGTTCATGGTCCTGTTCTATCTGATGTTACATGCTGCTCCAATGTATGGTACCCTAGTGGCTCAAATGTTTGTAGGGCCAAACACACATGTGTTCCATACCACAGACAGGCATTGGACCACACTGTGGTGTGACCCAGTATATGTAGGGTTAGTGTGTGAGTGGCACATATGAGGATGGTGTTGATCAAACAGTCCATATAGTGTAATATTAAGCTTGTGTACCATATGTGGCTGTGGCTGTGTTCACACTGGTTGTGGGTATGCACTTTCAGACAGGTCTCTTTTACTCTGTGCTGTGACATGCCTGTAGACCCTGCTATATTTGCAGGTACATGTGTATTCCCCCATACGAAATGTAGGCCAGTGTTGTGGCAATCTGCTTGTAGTTTGCACAGTGCTTTGTTACATGCCTAGCAGCTTAGTGGAATTACCCAGTGTGATGTTATGTCCAGATATTTGCAAAAAGTACTGCTGCTGGGCCACCATAACTGTTGTGTATTTCTGACAAAGCAGTGGGATTCTGTACAGATGTATGTCACTAACTACTGGGTAGTATGTAGCCATGTGACCTCTGCACCACCAGTTATAAAACAAACTTCAAACTACTTGCGTCAGAAGTAGAAAGCTTCACTGTTTCCTTGCAGAAGGATAATGATATCCAGGATGCAGAATCCTACACCAAGGCACTTTATATACATCTTCAGGATTGCATGGACCTTGCTATCCCAAATAAAATCAAGTCTCCTTCCTCAAGCAAGAAGAAACCAGTCTGGTGGACCCTGGCCATAAGCAAACTATACAATAAAAGGAGGAGACTTATACAAAAAAAGGCCAAATCTAAAGTAGAAAAATCATCCCTGATAAGCATTAGTAAGACATTGAGGGCCTCATCAAGTCAACTAAAGCCAATTTCTAAAAGAAAGTTGCTAAGGATGCCAAGGATAACCATAAGGCCTTCTATGGTTACGTCAAAAACCTAAATGGCAACGCTCAGGTCTGTTCTGAGCTAGTACAAAATGGAACAAAATACACTGACCCCACTGACATTGCCAACATCTTGGCTGACAGGTTCAGTGCAAATCCCCCCCACCACCACCACCTACAGGGCCCATTACTATTTCAGGGGATTGTGTAACTCCAATTATTACTGATATGCTGTTTAATAAGGCTCTATCTAAAGCTAAAAACATTGCCTCCATGGGACCAGATGGTGCCCCGGGCTGTGTCATACGCAAGCTCCAAAATGAATTAAACCCGCATCTGAATACCCTGTTCAGTCTCAGCCTCTCGACAGGATATGTGCCCATAGAATGGCGCATAGCAACGGTGGTTTGGCTGCACAAGGGTGGGCCCACAACTGACCCTGGGAACTACTGAACAATAAGCCTGACCAGTCTGATCTGTAAGGCAATGGAGCAAATCATTATGGAACTCATAAATGGAGAGATTGGGAACCTCCAAACACTTGACCCCACACAGTTCAGCTTCGTCAAGGGCAGATCATGCCTCCTGAACCTGGTGGACTTCCTTGAGACAGTTACTCAGGCTATAGATAAGGGAAAGGAGGTACACACAGCGTACCTTGACCTTGCTAAAGCATTTGACACCATTCCCCATTCGGGTATTATTGATAAACTTACCAACCTGGGCATAAACCCTTACATCACAAGATGGATCGCAAACTGGCTCTCAGACAGATCCCACAAAGTAAGAGTAGCGGAATCTATGTCAGAATCCAGACCAATAATGAGAGGTAATCCTCAGGGCTCTGTCCGAAGGGCCCTCCTGTTTGGCATATACTTCTCAGAAGTACAGGCAAGCACTGAAGGGCTGTGGCTGACCATGTTGCGGATGACTGCAAACTGGGTTCTATAATAGAGTCTCCGGCCGACATGGATATCCTCCAGAAGGGCCTTAATGAGACTGATGCATGGTGTTAAAGCCATGGTCTCAAGCTAAATGCTAAAAAATGCATAGTAATCCCCTTTGGAAAAAACAGAGTACCCACGAACTACCACATAGGAGGTAACACCCTGAAATCTGAAGAAGTAATAAGGGATCTAGGGACCCAAGTAGATAGTCAGCTTTCCTTTGATAACCATGTTGCCAAGGTGGTTAGAAAATCCTTCTATGTGACCCATCTGATATGAAAGGGTTTGCATCAAGATCTAAGGATGTAGTGGTGCCCCTCTACTCTTCCCTCATCATACCCATTATTGAGTACAATGCACCAATTGGAATGTACCTGGCCAGGCATCTCCAGCAGCTGGACCACAGAGGTACCTCACTAAGAGGATTACTGGCCTCAAACAGTTGCCCTATGTAGCACAATTGAAAAAACTAAGGCTTTTCTCTGTTGCATACCACCTTCTCAGAGGCAATCTCTGTCTAACATACAGAGCCATGTCCAACCCAGAACTGTTGAACATGCTCCATCTTAGCAAAACCAAATCTACCGCTCTAGGGATATAAACCTCAGCTCAACAATGAATAGAACATGCTGGAGGGATAGATTCCCTTCGCAAATACTTCCCTTGCTATGGAATAAGGTCCCGATCAACATAAGACAGAGCCCCTCACTATCACTCTTCAAGAGGAACCTTGACTAGTGGATGGGTAACAGAATGTTCACACCAGGGATCATACCAACAGATCTAATAGATAGGGGCCAAGGGTACTAGCTGCTAGATCAAGGGCCTAGGGAACTGACCAAAGGGGCAGTGAATACCGCACAATGTGGCTGGGCTAATATATGCCTTCAGGCAGATAGCCCAGTACCTACCTATGAACCTATGAACCTATTATGTGTCAGGACAGACAGGAGTGTGTGAATGCATAAACTGTGTGGGCATATGTAGTCCAGTATTTACGTGATATACCCATGTACATGGCTGTTAACATCCACATTGTCAGGCTTGGTCCACATGTCTCGCACTAAGGGGATCTGCGTATACCTGTGGACTGACCAGAGAGTGCCAGACTGTCCACCTATATTGGTCATATCTCTACTGTAGTCCACAAGATCATTACTGTGCTATTAGTGGTACTGTACTATGATGTCCTTAAGATGTCTGTCAGTAACTGATGGCAGATATGTCAATAGCAGATGTGACCTCCCACACACAACATGTCTGTTAAGAAAACCCCTGTTACAGCAGCAACAGTCTACATATATACCTGTAATACATGCATGACATCCCCTTGCACTAAGAGGTTGAGACTATTGGTGCTGAGGTAGGACATATGGTAAATATATATATATATATATATATATATATATATATATATATATAGATATATATCTATATAGATATATAGACATATACATATCTACATACATATATGGATATATATATATATATATATATATATATATACATATATATATATATATATATATATATACATATATATATATATATGTATATATATATATATATATATATATATATATATATATATATATATATATACAAACACACACACACACACACACACACACACACACACACACACACACACACACACACACATATATATATATATATATATATATATACACATCTATATATGTCTACACATATACAGATATATAGATATATATGCACATATAGTTATAGATATCTACATATATATTGACATAAATAGATATATCTGTACATACATGATGTACATACACACACACACACACACACACACACACACACACACACACACATAGATCTATAAATGGCCATATATATGATGCACCATACAGATGTGTATAAATACATATGTATGAATATATATGTGTATGTACATGTAGACATATATCTACATATGTATATATCCATATCCTTGTCATGTGTGAACATTACTGTTGTGTATATCTTCCCAGATGTATTACACCATATGTATCTGATATGTGTATATTGTGATATAACAACATATGTGATGCAACAGTAATATCACTAATGTACTATACAATTATAGAAGACACAACAATTGTTCAATACTATTCAATATGTCTACTGGCAGATGTATTGGAAATACAACTGTCTTCACAGCTGTCATGGTGTAGTAGTTAACTGTTGTGACTATAGTGTATGGGGACCTGCAAGGGCTGTTTATTTTGGTGCTGGGCAGAACAAGGGCTGTTGGATACAGAGTGGTTAAGGCATTTTTAAGCAGTTGTAAGCGGGTTTGCACGGGTTTGCGCAGAGGTAAACCCTGCTAACTTCTGGTTACAGTTTCTTATACTGATTTAGCTTGTCAATTGCTTAACCTGTGTAGGCATTGCTTACCCCAATGCAAACAGGCTTAAACCCGATTACTACTGCTTAAAATTGCTTACTCCTGCTTACCCGCCCGCTAATGTCTTTAAAAGAAATGAAAAAGGATTGATAGGAAAGTGGTAAAAAAGGTGCATAAAGAGGGAAAGACAATAGGGAAAATAGCTAGGGATGTGCAGGACTGGTGTAGGGAAGGCCCATATCTCTTCTACAGTAAAAGCTGTGGATATACACTGATTTGGAGGTAGATTTGGACACTCACACCCCTGAGAGATGGGTGAGGACAACAATAACATGTTGTAAAACCAGTTAGACCAGATTATATGTATCAAGTGGACATGTGTGAGAAATGGACAGCTATGTATGGGGCGAGATTTTTTTGGGGGAAACAGATTGCCCTTTTTTTTCAGGTGAGAGTGGGATGTTGGGGAGGGATAGTAGGTAAATTTGGGGAGGTAGGTTTGGTAGGATAACAGACAAGACAGACAAGACAGCATACAGGGGTGGTATAAGACACATGTGGCGGGTAAACATCTTGATGGGGAGGAGTGTTTGGAAATCGTAAGCCCATGAGCCCCCTAGTGGAAACAATGGGCAGCCACCACTGCACCTTCACAGCCTCAAAGGTGGCTGTGCTGGTGGCTAAGTAGGAGGGCCAGGCCGACCCACTAGTTGTGACACCTGGCCCTCAAGCTGGCATAGCAGATCTCCAAACTCCATGCGGAGATCACCCCGGACCTGGTGACAGGGTCCTGTCCACGCCCGATCCTGGGGGGGCGAGCCCCAACCCCTGAGGTGGTGCCACCCGAAGCTGGTGCAGGACCAGCAGATGAGGAGGTCCTGGTGTAAGCCCCAGACATGCTGGTGCCTGGTGCCATGGCCAGATGAGATGGGACAGGTGGGTCTGCTCGGACCGGCCTTCCCAAAGGTACTAAGGTGTTTCAGTTTTACAACATATATGAGTTAGTAATAGTTAACACATTCCAGGATTAGTTATAACAGCATGCATAGATATTCCCATTAACCCAAAACACCAGATATGGAACAGTTGCATAGCAAACAGAACACATGCATATATGGAGCCACAGTGGCCATTACAACAGCATGCAGGCACATTGATGGCAGCATGCCACCAATGTGGGAGTATTTCAACATGGCACATGCAGAGAAACAAATTTAAATATTTATCAAACAATAGGACATATGTCCCAACAGTAGATTTAATGGAGCACATACTGATTGAGTTGTGTATTTAGTTTACTGTTGCAGATATGGCGGGGGGAGAGAAAGATGTCAATTAGCAGCTAGTATATTCCAGCAGTTCTCATTACTTTCTTAGTCAGTGCTGTGTTCTGTACCTTACAGGTATTAGTACACTACCTTATGGCCTTAGTTTGGACAGTGGTATGGATGTAGACAACTATATACATGAACTGAGATTTACCTGCAGTATACACCTCTTACCTGGTATACCTGTGGAGGTATTGTTTGTTAACACTACCTAACTGTTTCTACACATATTCCCAGATTCCAGGTTGATGTTATGCACATACTTGTCCATCCCTTATTGCACACACTCTGGGCATGTCTTGACCACATGCAGGTGAACCGGGACATATTTTGACTATTGCCCTCTTAAACCTTTGGTGAGTTGTACAATGACAGGTTTTTTTTCATTGATATTTTCCAAATATGTACAGGCCTGACAGTCAGTTATATGACATGAAATTCTGCCTACATGTCAGAGATTAGCACACTGATATGCCAGGGGTCAGGGTAACAGCCGGCAGATATGGGCTGATTAACTGCTCATTCTGGACAATTCTGTACACTTGTGGGTTATGATTCTGCATACAGCTTACTACCACTCCCGGGATTCGAACCATGGCAGTGTTGGCTAAAAATAAAACAGTATCCATCACAATTGAGTGTGCTATATAGATATTGTTGGGTATCTCTTCTCTGATTTCTCTCTATAAGTCTCCTGTGGTTTTACAATCTGACCTTGTAATTACACCACACTTATACAGGATTTTCTAGACAGTTTTATTATGTAGCACAGTGTATGTGACAGTGATGAGTAATACCTTATTATTCAGAGCAACTGCAACATTAACGATGCCATACAATACCAGAGTAAGCAGTACCAGTACAGGATATCAATGTTTTATTTCTAGGCACAGTTTTCATATCTGACAGACCTGTGGGGGCAATGTTTGTTGGCAATACCCAAATGTTGCCATACATATTATCAGATTCCACATTAGTATTATGCACATATGTCTCACTCTGTTAATGCACACACTCTGGTCACAGCTTCACAACATGGGGGTGGAGATGGGACATACTTGGCTTATTACTCTCATAACATTTTGGGGAGTTGCTAGAGTGACAGGTTTGTTCTTATAGATGTCTGGCAATCAATTGTATTTCTTATTTGCTGCCTAAACATCTGGGATCATCCCACTGATTTGCCAGGGGACAGGGTGACAGGCAGTGGATATGGGCCAATTAACTGGACATTCTGGATATATCTGTACAGTTTCGGGGTATGATTCTGCATACAGCCTACTACCACTCCCAGGATTCGGACCATAGCTGTATGTGCTAAAGATACAACAGTTCACATCTCAGTTGAGTGTGCTATTTGGATTATGTTATCTATTCACTGTTTTCTGTCTAAGTCTCTCTCACTTGTACTATATAACCTCTTGTGATTACAACAGTCATATACAGACATTCCTACACATTTTATTTATGTAGCACAGTGTGGGTAACAGTGAACAGTGCTTAATACAACAGTACTATTAAGAGATTACAACTCTACATTACCATATGATACCAGAGTAAACACATGCAGTTCAGCAGTTAGACCTTTATTGTCAGGCTATTATGCTTTTATTTACATGCAACCTATATGAGACTCTTCCTGCCATATTCTCTGGTGTATGCAGTACATGCCTTAAATAATACAGGTTTTATACAGGCAATTAACTTACTAATACCTTTAGATTTATTTCCTATGACAGTACATGCAAGAGTATTACTAACCTGCTTCGCATCACAACTGCTGCAATCTACAGGCATGGGCTTCCTGGTTCGCAGCCCGCTCATCTGCCACTGTGAAAGATATAAGAGGAATATTTAGCCATACCTATCCATAATATACATGAGCTGGCAATTATTAAACAGGTAGTGGACTGATACTTACACACTGCTGGGACATTCCCCGACCTCTTAGCCTCTTGGATCCACTGATCTATGAGATCCCTCTTTCTCCGCTTCAGATCGGCATAGTGATGCCTAACCTGCTCATCAGTTTGAGGTATGCCAGTGGCACTGATGAGGTCACGGGTGAGATGGTCCTAGGCTTCTGCTTTATATTGGGAACCCTGGTACTAGACCTGCAGCAGTCTCTGGTCATTGTCTTTAACAAGAAGTCCTGCCATGACTCTGGACTCCTGGATGCCCCAGCGCTGCACCTGAAAGCACACACCCTCTCCCATACCAGTCATAGTGCCTACAGAAGGAAGCTGCAACCAGTTATGAGATGTATTCCTGCCTGTTGGGTTTAAATAAAGCCGATTTCCCACACTTTGCCGTGATTGAATGGTTTTGAAAATACTAAGCTATGGGCAAACCTGCTTATCTAAGGTTGGCATTGCTTAAAGAGGTATATAATGGGCAAACTGATTTAGCTGGCCTACACATTGCTTACACCTAGTAATCTGGGCTGTGCAATGCTTAGCATTGCTTAATTTTTAATTTGCATACTATTTGCTATTTGGCATTTATTTATTATTCATTACATGTTATATATGTGTTTGGTATCCATGATTCAGGTGTACATACACTGTATGGGGTCCTTGTGTTTATTATGGGATTTCAACACTTTATTACAATGACACCTCACATCTGGACTTAATTGAGTACTCCAGTTCAAATATTTATGTTATGTAGTAGGTTATACAACATAAAACTGAATATAGATTCCTTTCACATATTAAGTTTGATTTTCCTATAGTGAGGATCTGTTTGGTGATACCTCAATCTTATGTACTGTTGTGATGGCTTAGTGGTTAACTACTGTGACTTTAGTGTACAGGGTCCTGGGTTCAAGGCTTGCAAGGGCTGTTTATTTTGTTTCTGGCCAGAACAGCGGCTGTTGCATACAGAGAGATTAAGGCACTTTTAAGCAATTGTAAGTGGGTTTGCACAGGTTTGAGCAAAGGTAAGCAATGCTAACCTCCGGTTAAATATGCTTACAGAGAGTTAGCTTCAATATTGCTTAACCTGTATGCGCATTGCTTACCCCCATGCAAATGGGCTTAAACTCACTTACTATTGCTTGAATATGCTTACTGCTGCTTAATAGTGCTTACTCCCGCTTACCCCTGCACTAATTTAGACAGAAATGTAAAATGGTTCTTGGGAAGATTGTGGATTTGGACACTCTATGGACTGCTCATCAGGCAAATGCTCTGCCCACTACACTATTGCTGTACTGTTTCACTTGGATATATCTTGATATTTATTCTGTTGTGCCATTTAAGCTGCAGTATACGTAGCTAAGCAATGGGCAAACCCACGCACCTATGGTTAAATTTTATCTGTTTGATAAAAAAAAAAATTAGCCTGTTTATATTCTATATTTTAATTATTACTCTTATAAACTTGAAGGGATATTGCTGGGGGTATGCAAACACCTATGAGCGGTCTCACTCATTCTTATTGCTAAACTGCTGTTCTTAATTGCAGGGGCGTATATATTCTGAGAGCTCTCCTCTCAGACACGCCCCTGCAGTCTTACACGCTCCATGTCCATTTAGGAGCTCAGGCAGTGCGTCTTCATTAATATACATGGCATGCTGCCGTGCTGCTCCTAAATGTCTGCTTCCATGCAGGAATAAGCAAGTCCTGCATGGAAGAATAGTGAATCCAGGGGATTGTCTTTTTTTTTCTGACATATGTCTTTCACTGTGCAAATTTGTCAACTGGTAAAATCTAGAAAGAGCACTTTATGTAATGTTTACTGTAATGTTAAAAGATTATTGCATCATAATCTCAGATAATTCCAGAGGGTATAACTATGGGCTGAAAACAAAAACACTGTAGGTTTATAAAATGATATAACTATGGGTTGAAAACAGAAAGCTCATAGGTTTATAAGTATGAATCTAAGATTCTATTACCTCTCACTGGATGTCATATTATTGTTACAAATAGTTTTGTTTAACAACATTGATTAATATTTGGGTGTATATATATATATATATATATATATATATATATATATATATATATATATATAAAATGCTGAGTAGTTTTTCTGGGCACTCATATTCCATGAGAAATACTTTTTTTACCCACTGGAGATTTGCAAGTAAATACTCATACTGTTGAGGGGCTATAAATGGCATACAGTAGACTTCTGTATTACTGACTTCAGTATCTTAGATACTAGTTATTATATTAGCAATTTCTATTCTCGATTTGTAATTTTTTCTTGCTTTCTGGTATTTGGGTGTTCTTTTACAAATATTGAGACACTGCCACCTATCCCATTTTATCAACCATCAATCAAGGATGTACGTCCTGGAGTCTAAGATATACATGTTAGATCTTTAAGGCAGGCTTCATTAATGGAACATATAGCTGTGGCTTCCAAGCAGTAGAAAGCTGCTACATTACCCACTTTATTGATGAGATTTGTAGAATCAAGCAAAACTACGTTCAGCTATGATTTCTTTTTTTGTACATGTATTTTTCAATGTGAAAATGTCTAAAGAGACACTACATGGACAAATTCCTTTTGAATACTTACATTCTCTGGGGTCAGAGGTGGAGCTACCAAGAACAAAGCATTCTGGTTGGTTGCATATCTCATTCCAGGCTGGTGGGCACAATAATATCTTTCTCAACCACCATGTTCTCGGCTAGTGAAAGAATGCCAGAATTTTGTGTTGATATTCAGGTACCGTATGAGGTGGGAGAAGGATATCTAAAACAATGAAACAGAAAACCTTTCCGGTCCAAACAACAAGGACTGGTGCTTGAGATTAAAAGTTTGAACAATTGAACAGTTGAATATCAGCCAGCAATGCAGCAAAAGTTTAGTAATCCAAGTAATACGTTAAATGACAGCCCAATGCAGTTCTAAATTCCATGAAACTATTTATTGTCGACACAAAAACAGAAATTAACGAAGCGCCAGCCTGGTACCTACCAGGCTTTTTCAAGTGAGACAAAAACTTGAATCAATGTGCAACATTTATATAGCTGGGTAATATAGCTAATTAAGTAATTAACACCACTGTGTGCAATCTTTGATTTTCACCTTTACTTTAAAATTGCCTAATAAGCTTGCCTGCTATTTTCTTGGCAAATACCTTTTTTTGCAGACTGCAAAAACGCACATGTAGGAAACAGACATTGCCCTCTAAAATGAATAAAAAAATATATATACACTTGAATTTGCTTAACATTAATTAAATAAGACTTTTAAAAACCATGCTTGCAATCCCAAAAACAGTTTTTTATATAATATACAGATCTAAAAATCCAACAACCAGTAAGTATGTTAATAAATATATAAAAAAAACACTTAGATATGCCAAGAAAATAGCAGGCAAGCTTATTAGGCAATTTTAAAGTAAAGGTGAAAATCAAAGATTGCACACAGTGGTGTTAATTACTTAATTAGCTATATTACCCAGCTATATAAATGTTGCACATTGATTCAAGTTTTTGTCTCACTTGAAAAAGCCTGGTAGGTACCAGGTGAAAGCGCTCGTGTTAATTTCTGTTTTTGTGTCGACAATAAATAGTTTCATGGAATTTAGAACTGCATTGGGCTGTCATTTAACGTATTACTTGGATTACTAAACTTTTGCTGCATTGCTGGCTGATATTCAACTGTTCAATTGTTCAAACTTTTAATCTCAAGCACCAGTCCTTGTCGTTTGGACCGGAAAGGTTTTCTGTTTCACTTGTTCCTGGTTTAGCGTTGATCTTATTGGATATCTAAAACAATGTGTTGCTTTTATGTATGTAGGAATGTTTAGTAACCTCACCTCATTCTGTGACATATCCATGATGGAGGACCTTCTTAGACAGCTCATTTCAACATGAATAACCATGTCACAGTTAACAGTTAACCCTTTTTAACCTATCTGAGATAAGTTTGCTTTTGGCATCAAGCAGAAATGATACTGCCACAAACTCCTTGCAAAGTCCAGTTAGGTATTTATTTGTTTTTTCATACAATACAGCTACCAGGTGCTAGGGGCATTTTTGAAGTTGTCGTGTGGCAATGTCTGTATTAAGGGATTTTGAGTCTTTGAGTCTGACTTTTAATTTCTGATTGCATTCTTGATAGCTTCTATTCTGCATTTATAGTGGAAGATGTAGAAGATGTGTGTGTGTTTATTGCTCATAGGGTGAGGCTGTTGCCACAGTTGATCAGTAATATACATGAAGCATCCAGGGTCAGGGTTAAAGGCTTCAAGGTCAGAAGAGGTGAAATTAATATGATTGCAATTGGTGCTCTCCCCTTTGAGGATTGTTTTGTGTGTCCATAGGTCCTTACAGGCATGGAAACCATAATCCGTAAGATAAAGCTTGTGGCTAATTTCTCCGTTTTAACTTAGTTTTGTAAAATATTTTACAACAGGGAAGGCAAGAGTGTGCTGCCTGAATCACTCTTAAGATGTCAAGAATGCATTGCCTGAAGCCTTGCTTGTTATGTGCATCAGTGAAAAGCACAATTAAGCTGCTGTCCATTTGAAATATTTGTACTGCTTCAGATTAACCACCATGGATTGTTTTTAGATGCTTCTGAAATACTTAGAACAGATATGGTTCATATTTAAGACTAAAATCATTAAGATTTAAGTTTAAAATGTTGGCACTAAGTGCAGGAATATTATCTACCCCTGAAGTTCTTGCTGTTTTGATTTTAACTTAATTTTAATATTTTAAATATTTTACTGAGTAAATGATTGGCTGAAAACTGTAAGCATCATTATTTAAAGTTGCAAATCTAATGATTGTTTAGGTGATCCTAGAAGGCTGGTAAGCCAGACTACCACTGTACTGTATTTTTTATCTCTGTAATAAAAGTAACCTTTCACATGTGGCCACAGGTTTGCCTGAAAAGCATTCACGGATGATTAGCTCATCTGTATAGTTAAAAAAATAATAAATCAAAAATCCTCAGTACTGTAGCTAACTGTATCTACAACTCTCTCAGGTCGTTTTGAACAGGAATGTATTATAATGATCATGAGGACGTTTGTATACTGCATGTGATAGCTGTCATCTAACACGTCTTTGAAAGCTTATTTATATTGTGCTGCCATATCCAACCACTAGTTTACCATTGCCAAAGGTCTACTAAAGTGATACGTTTTTAAATACTTTTTAATGTAAATCATTTGTTTTCTCTTATATCTGCTTATAGTGGCTTTCCAAAGTAGTATTGAGTTCTGTTGCTAAATGAGGATTTTTGAAGTGAGTTGAAAAGTGTTCATATCTATGGATACTGGAGTGTAAAACTTGTCAGTGGAATGATAAGAGGTGAAGAGGGAAAGATGATGTTTATTTAGCTTAAAGGGATGGTCTTTGCAACATTATCTTATAAAAGGCGCAAGTGATACAGGAGTGACTTAAACTATAGCAGTTCATTTAAGATAAGGGGCGACATCAAAAAAAGGTTAAAATATGGCATGTCTACAGCTAGTGCGATATAGCGTTACTGGCCTGAATGTACCAGTAAAGACTTATAAAGAAAAATGTGAAAAGTCATGGGCATCCAGAAGCCATATAGCTTAACACTGTATGTCCTTAAAGGGTCATTTGCATATATCCAATAGGCCTCCACTCCAGGAGGTTTAAGGTATTACACAGGAAGATGCTAGCACAGCATGGCCTTTTTAGAGTAATATATAAAATATATATAAAACCATCTGCAAGTCAGGCTTTATTACATGCACAACTTTTTAAAATTAAATGATAAAATAAATCATTGTAAGAGTGTTGGGCCTGTATGTTTTTTCCACTCTACAAATACCAAATAATTCAATATGCATTTGAAAAAGTATTACTTTGTTTGCTGCAAATTGTATGTCTGTTGTTGTTACTTTTTTATAAAGTCTACAAATATATTCAAGATATAGAAACCTACAAAGTGCCAATTCTGTTTCAACTGATATTTATCAAACTTCAAATGTGTATTACTTGAGTCCTCTTGTCAGATGAAGTCTAAAAAATTTAGAGTAAGGAATTTTTCATGTATTTTAGCAGGTGGTACCAAAGATAGTGTGCAATTCCAGTATGGGAAACCCATATTTTTACTAAGGATTGCCTAAATGTCTTTTCTCACCCTACAAACACCAACATGTACATTATGGTAATGTGTTTTATGAAATAATGTTAATTCTTATTGTGTACACTGTACATCTTTTGTCATCTGTGTTGTTGTTACTGTTGTTTGTAATGTGTATATGTATATTCAAGACACAGAAATCCATGCAGTGTCAGTTACATTATAGCTGTTCATCATCTCCTTTTGGCTTATCCCTGTTAGGGGTCGCCACAGTGGAACAACGGTCCATAGAATGATTGGCAGTGGAGTTTTATGGTGCAGAATTGCCAGCCCAGCACCCAGCCTTCCACAGAAGGCACACACATGCACACACTCACACCTAGGGCCAATTGAGAGTGTCCAATCCACCTACTGTAAGTCTTTGGGATGTGGGAGGAAACCGGAGCACCTGGAGGAAACCCACATGACCACAGGGAAGACATGCAGACTCCACACAGAAGGCACCCCAGCCAAGAATAGTTACATTATAGCTGATGTAGATCAAAATTCAAAGTTTGAAAGTTACAGCTTGCATACAGCTAAATTGGGTCTATATTACAACCGCAAAAGTCCTAAACAGCGAATATGGAATCATCGACACATATTACCCAAACCATGAATACACCGAACACCCTAAACCGCGAAATTCAAAATCTCGAACTGCCATAATTGTCAAACCCTGCCGCGTGGTACATACTACGTACCCAAACAAAATAAATAAACCACATGCATACACTAACCAAAACCCTACACTAAACCTTACATACATTACTGTCTATGCACTTACCTTAACCCACACCCTAACCCTAAGGTCCGTAACTATCACACACTATTACTATCTATGCACTTACCTTAACCCGCACCCTAACCCTAAGGTCCATAACTATCACACACTATTACTATCTATACACTTACCTTAACCCACACCCTAATCCTAAGGTCCGTAACTATCGCACACTTACCTTATGGAGCTATACCGCAAAAGGCCCAACCATGACGATTCGACATTTCAGATTTCATGCTTCAGGATGATCAGTGTTTTCATGTTTTGGCGTATATGTGCCAACGTTTCCCTATTCGAGTAAGTGGACCTTTGTTATTTTAATAGGGAACCGCTAAATCAACATAGGTGCTAGTTACCTAAAACCAAACCAATCAGAATGCATTCTGTTGATTCCTTAAAATAAACAATACTAAACAATTAAATGACAAATAGAACTAGTAGCCATATAGTACCAAACATAATCCATTTTAGCATTTATGACAAATCGTTTGTATACACTAAGCTAATATTCGCTATTATAACACATAGCATTTGCTTGGTTTTACACAGTTTGGATTTTCCATGAATGCTGACATGCAAAATCATGAGCATAGTGTATGCACGGAATGAAACCCAGCCACCTCTGTATGTTCAGCCTTATGAATGTACACTGCTTTCCTCATACCCAGTTCATTGTAGGCCACTTTTTCAATCAGTACTGGGGCTAGCAGCTGTAATTCCTCATTGGTCAGATCCGACCACAAGCTAATCAGCCTAGACATCCACATCCCACCCCACCCCCAATTAGGGAAACCATCATAAAAAACTTCTCCAAAGCCAACTTCACACTTCTTAAGACAGAAGTGGCAAACTTCATGACACCCATGCAGATGGACAATAGAAGTATGACTGCTGAATCCTGCACAAATGCACTTTATAAGCACTTACACGAGTGCATGGATCATGCTATCCCTAATAGAACCAAGATGTTATCCTCCAAAAAAAAGGAAGCCAATCTGGTGGTCCACTGCCATAAACAAACTCTACAACAGAAGAAAGAAACTGTTGCAAAAAAGAGTAAAATTCCATGACTGGAGGAACTCCCTTGTCAACCTCAGTAAGAAGCTGAGATCCCTCATAAAATCCTCCAAAGCTAGTTACGAAAATAAAATTGCCACTGACTCTAAAGACAATCACAAAGCATTCTATAGCTATGTCAAGAATCTCAATGGGAACACTCAGATCTGCTCTGAGTTACAGCACAATGGCACTAAATATACAGAACCAACTGATATTGCCAACATCCTAGCAGAAAGGTTCAGTGCTAACTTTACCCCCCTCTCACCCCCTAGAGGGCCCATCTCTATACCGGAAGAATGCAAAGTTCCTATAATCACAGCTGCATGGGTAAAAAACACACTCTCCAAAGCCAAGAACACAGCATCCATGGGACCTGACAATATCCCAGGCTGCATTCTACATGAACTACAGAATGAACTGGCACCCTACCTAAGTACCATGTTCAGTCATAGCCTCACCTCAGGCTTTGTACCCACTGAATGGTTCACCGTGACGGTTATCCCACTCTACAAAGGGGGACCCACGACGGATCCCGGGTACTACCGCCCCATTAGCCTGACGAGCCTGGTCTGCAAGGCCATGGAATGTATCATTGTGGAGCTCATAAACAAAGACATTGGTAATCTCCAAACTCTGGACCCTACCCAGTTTGGAGTTGTAAAAGACAGATCATGTCTCCTAAACCTGATTTACTTCTTTGAAGTGGTCACCAAAGCCATAGACGAGGGTAAAATGGTTCACACAGCTTATCTAGATCTCGCCAAGGCTTTTGACACCATCCCCCACTTTGGAATTATAGATAACCTCACTAAACTAGGTATAAATCCCAGTGTCACAAGATGGGTTGCCAACTGGCTCATGGACAGAACCCACACTGTGAAAGTAGCGGATTCAAAATCCGACTTCAGACCAGTGACAAGTGAAGTACCACAGGGTTCAGTCCTGGGTCCTCTCCTGTTTGGTATCTACTTCTCTGAAGTGCAGGCTAACATAGAAGGTATTTGGCTAACAAAGTTTGCAGATGACTGCAAACTAGGAGCCAAACTCAAAACTCCTAATGATGTGGACAAACTACAAAAGGGCCTCACTGAGACAGATACCTGGTGTCAAAGCCATGGCCTGAAGCTCAATGCCAAAAAGTGTATTGTCATCCCCTTTGGTAAAAACTCTGTACCCATGAACTACCACATAGCTGGTAGTCTACTTAATGCCAAAAATGTGATAAGAGACCTTGGGACACAGATGGACAGTAGTCTCTCCTTTGATAATCACATCGCCACAGTGGACAGGAAATCCTTCTACGTGGCTCATCTCATCACAAAAGGATTCTCATCCAGAAAAACTAGGTCATTGTTCACCTCTACTCATCATTCATTAGACCCATTATAGAGTACAATGCCCCTTTTGGGATGTACCTCACAAGACATCTACAACAACTGGAAAGACCACAGATATACCTCACAAAGAGGATTACTGGCCTCAAACAGATGCCCTACACAGACCATCTCAAAAAACTACAACTTTATTCCATCGCATATCGCCTACTCAGGGGCAATCTCTGCCTAACATATAAAGCTATGTCAAAACCAGAGCTGTGGACATGCTCCACTTAAAGAAATCCCAATCCCCTCCGAGCTACACGCTCTAGAGACCTAAACCTTGTCACCACAATAAACAGAACATGCTGGAGGGATAGATTCCTGTCCCAGAGAATTCCCATACTCTGGAACAGACTACCTATCTATGTCAAACAGAGCTCCTCATTAGCACTCTTCAAGAAAAATCTTGATGATTGGATGGGAAATGGGAAATTCATCCCAGGGATCACTTCTGTGGCTCTGCTCGACAGGAGCACAGGAAAATAATTTTCTTGGGTGGTGAAAGCCAGGGTAAATTTTTTTCGCTAGGCTTATATAGGTCCTAGGGCCAATAGCCCAGTACCTACCTATGAACCTATAGTCAAGAGCCTACTAAGTTAAATGGCAGTAAAAATAATGGTACATGATCATAGGTATAACGAACCATGCCAAATTAAATTCCCTTTCACAGACTGTATTATTAATCTCTAATGACTTGAATGTAGGGGAATTATATTAGCAAAGCAGCCATAACAGCAATTTTACAAAAAAGAAAAAAATAATAATACATTAAATAAAACAAATAAAATATTTTGTTTCTTTCTTCTCTTTCAGGTGGATATTGGACCGAATTTCAAAACATATATTTACATTGAGCATAACCTTTTATTAGTATTTATTCCATGGCAAACTCTGCCATTTGTAAATGCACACCAACTTTTAAATATGCAGTGATAACCTAATATTTATTTGATAATGTTAACTGATGGCATGCGAATCTAAAATGCATGTATTATTTTATGCACTTTTATCCCAATTTTTAAATAATAGTATGGCATATTTCACTGACAGGTCATTTTTATCGATTTTTATTAAAGATGTATGATAAGCATTTGGTTGCTAGGCAGTTTAAGAGAGAGTGTGTGTGTGTGTGTGTGTGTGTGTGTGTGTGTGTGTGTGTGTGTGTGTGTGTGTGTGTGTGTGTGTGTGTGTGTGTGTGTGTGTGTGTGTGTCACATGATCTGTTTAAAACATTCCATATGATATTGCAATAAAGGAAGAGCTTTGCGTCTCTAATATATACTACTCTACAGTGAAGTAGCTCATGTCACACCACAGTTGATGTAAGTTTAGAGCTGGCATGTCTAATTACATCTACAGTCCCTCAAGACTCAGTCCTTTGACCTAGGCTATTTTCAATTGTTGTTAGTACTATTGGCCCTCAAGGCTAGTATTAAATCTGTCCTCTGTCTGGAAGTTAATGAACCAGTTGAACTTTCATTTCTTTTAGACAGAAGTCATCAATCATGCTTAGTCAGTTCTCATTTCAATGAAATATGTCTGTGTGTGAGTGAGACTTCAGAATATTGGTTGTAAGGAATTGTCTCCTTACATCCACTATTGTATGATCTCTGCATTAGTATACTAAGAGCTCCAGGGGTGTAGGAGACGTAGAGGGGAATTATACTATGCAATAATGATGCTTTTGTTATTTTCCCATTTTCAGTGACTTGTATTTGATAATGTAAGTTTGTAAGACTGAATTTTCTTGTAGAATGTTTTCCTTTGACTTAAGAAAAGTTATTTTTTTCTTAAATAATGTCATTGCATAATAGCAATAACCAACTCCTGGGTTACCAACGGTTGGCTTTGTTCAATCACCTGGGCTTCACCCTCATGATTAAACCACATCTGCCATGGATAGATCTTCAATGTACCACACCCAAATCATCGGTTATTGTTATAATATTCTATTAGCCAGAACAGTCAGCATCTCCACTGTTAACTGAATATTAGTAACAAAAAATCTCCATTAGCAAAGTTGGAAATGCTTTCCATTGAACAATCAGCAGGAAAACATTTAATTGTATTATTTAGTGGATTTTGTGTTACTGAAACTAGTAAAACATATAAATAAAAGTCTTCCCATTACCTCTGGTCAGTACTGCATTTTCTGTGTTGAGAAAGCACTGCAAACAAAAACAGTGTAATATCTTCTTTCAATAGAACAGTACCGTTTCTGACCTTCATACTACTTCTGTAATGATAATAAAAAAGCAGCTTGATATATATATATATATATATATATATATATATATATACTCACACACACATACTCACCTCTCTTCAGTTTTCCTTAAAAAAAAAATTACTAGCAAGTGCACTAAAGTGTAAGAAAATAAGCAATGCATTCCTGCCACAGTGCAATTCATATAACAGACTTACATATGCACAAAACACAGACATGCGCGTGCGCACACACACACACACACACACACACACACACACACACACACACACACACAAGAGCGCAAGACGCATAATACACACACACACCACACAGACAAACACAGGCACAGAGACACACACTCACACTATAACCTGTATATAAATACTAAAATAGAAGTGCTGGTAAAGGATTGCATAAACTAAAACTAGTACACAGCACCTCTCTGTACAACTGTAGAAGTGAAACAGCAACAATAGCAGTGTCACATTCACTATATGCACCCGTAATACACACAAGTTAAGCAATATCTTTCTAAACAAAAACTGGAAGTAATAAGGTATCGGAAAAAAAGTAAAACTATGCTTCCCATTCTGAAGAGAAAAACAAGATGCAGGATTAATAAATCCGTGCATAAAATGAAAAGGAAATGAACATACAATCAAGCTCACAATAAAGTAAAAAAAAAAAAAAAAAATTAATACCACTGTATAACAACAACAGCAGCCTCTGGACTGTTGTCGGTAATGACTGGTATACACACAGGTGTCTTTGATTGGCCAACTGGATGAGGGCTAGGTGCACCTTATGCTTGGTTTGTAAATTTTTACCTTTGTTTCATTACTTAGGATTGCACTTGTGCGCATGCGCACACACACACACACACACACACACACACACACACACACACACACACACACACACACACACACACACACACACACACACACTCACATGTACACACACTATGACATGCTTTCTCATCTTCGCTGAACTTACCTGTAACTCGAGTCCTCCTACACCAGTAAAGAGGTGACTACCGTATTTTGACAGTCAATTTTTCTTCCCAGAGTAAAATTTTACTTAAGTAGATTGGGACCCACAAACATTTTTTTTTTATTTTGTTTCTGTTTTTGGAGTTATAAACATTTCTGGTGGAAGAGAACATAGCTAATTAGCATTAGACACACCCCTGGACTGCCTCATTAGCAGACAGTCTTGGTAATGAGACCAGTCTTTCTACTGTAGATGAGTGAAGGTAAAGCCCCAGCAGAATTTTATTTATTTATTTATTAATATTTGTTGACATTTGATAACCGGGAAAGTCTGACTGGGTGGAAGCCCATTTTCAGTGGAAGCCCAGGGAGGAAAGCTCCAAATTATTACAAAACATTTTAAGAACAATAGTTTTACAACCTTCAAAAATAAAACAAAAACATCTACAGTTTTAAAATTTATCATAAATTACACATAATATAAAACATTGCTTAAAAAGTGATACAAGATATATGACGGTCATTTAATATTTAAAGACATTTTAGACAGTTTGTAGAGAAATTAAAGGTAAGTTAATTGAATACAAATAGTAATTGCAATATGATGTGAGGGGAGAAACAGGCTTATGGTATATTAAGTGAGAAAGTCAGGGAAAAGAATTAGACAGCAGTAAGGAAGTATGGGAAGAAGGGAGAGTAAGGAAGTATAAGGAATGAAAAGATACTGTTCACATTTAGGAATAGAGTTTATCCTGGAATTTGAGCAAGAACAGAGCCAGATTTAACTAGGAAGTCTTTCAGAGTGGGTTTGAAAGATGGGAGGAAGGGTATAGACCTGATAAATACAGGTACAGAGTTCCAGTCTGTAGCAGCTTTGTACAAGTACAGACAATGCCCAGCAGATCTGCTATGCTTGTAGACAGACAGGAGTTTTTTGTCACTGGATCGCAATGACCAAATGGGAACATAGTTGTGTAGAATGTAGTAGTGCAGTCTAGTAGTTCAAAAGGCCTACTGTGAGGCAGAATCCATCTGAGCGAAGGCTACTACATCCTGTTAGGCTTTCCTGAATCCCTGGTTCAACACATTCTGGATTTACTACACTGGGTAAGAGTCAAAGGTCCATATCATGTTGTTTTTACATAACTGTTTTATAGTGCATCCATGTTTTCCTTATCACTGTGTCCCTGTGTAAGACAGATAATCCAGAGGTTATTTGCTTCATTTTTTTTTTTGTATTCAATGTTGTTGGCATGGAGGCTCAAATGGGAAAAATCACCATTTTGTAGTTGATTCCCAGGGTTAAAAGCTCCAGAGGTACAAGAATTGGTAACAAGTACACTTCTCAGTTTAAATATAATTTACATGAATACAGAAATGTTTCCACATGGTAAAATGGAAAAAGTAGGCTGACAACCAAGAAAACAGCATTATGTGACAAAAATTGATGACAAACATTTTTAGAGAAGTTCATAAATGCAGTATTAAAAAAAATGTCAGTTGTTCTTTGTTCTTCAATGCATCACTTTTAAGATGCGATCTAAGCAACCAGAAACATGTATAGCTAGACAATCAGCACTAAAAATAATGGCTAAAAGATCTGCGGTTATGATCTTTGCAAACTCATGAAGGACTTACAAAAAAAGACACCTAGAGTGTCCTTTTGCACCCATGCTTTTAATTTAAACTGCATCCTTAAAAAACTATTAATGTATTTGGGTCTATATCATTTAATCAAAATACATATTCATTGAATATGTATTTATTGAGCACTAATCAGCAAATTTCATTTCAGCAAACCCTGGACTTTTTCTCAGTGCTAGGAAGCACTTGGCCATCATTGCAACTTTTCCCCACTGTAGTGCCATCTCAGAGTTGGTATATATAATTAGTATAGGGTTTGGGGGCACAGTCCCCCCAAATTGGAGGTATGGGAGTGAAGCTCCCCCTTTAGGTGAGTTTGATTTAGTACGGTGTTGGTTCTGAAATGCTGGTGGGCAAGTGGTTACTAACCCCGGTAAAAAGCTCAGGGTTCACTAAAATGAGTTTCGCTGATTAGTGTTCAATGAATATGTATTCGACAAATGCATATGTTGATTAAGTGATATAGACCCAATGTATTCCTGCAACAGCTCAAGCTGTGCAGCAATATATCATACTCTGTCCTGCAGAAAGAAGGGCACATGCCAAAAATATCCTTTATCCTAAACTTGAGTATACCCTGCCACTATCTATTTAAATCCCTCAGGCAAATCCACCCTACTAGAAGCTTCAAGCTACAAAGTATTTTATTTCCTTGCATAACATTGGACCCATCAACGTTTGCTCTTGCAAAAGTCAATTTGTCTGTGTGGTAAGTGCAAGCAATTCATGTTATCTCTGCATTCCTATTCCAACTACTTTATAAATACATAAGCCACTCACAATGATGTTAGAAATGCCTCTTAGGGCCTCATGTCTAATTATGACAATGTATTAACCCAAAGAAGGCATCCATTTTGGGCATCAATAGAAGAAAGCATGGTTATCTTATAGATTAGTACCTCGCGGGCGGTACTGCGCAGCTTTGGGCGTGTCTGGCATGATTGGCAGTTTTGACTGACAGGTGTAGTTGTCAAGACCAGCATCGACATGCCCGCGACAGCTACTTCAAATGTGAAATGTGTTACACAAAAGAAGGAGTCTGCATCTTAACAGTAACAGCGAGTAACCTATTTTCAATTTAACACAAAAGTATTTAGTGCCGTGACTTTACTTGACGCAAGAGCGGTTTGTAGGAATGTTGTGGCGCGACTAAGGATTCTGCATCGGTATTGTAAACTTAACAGTAAAAGCAAGTAAGCTGTTTTCAATTTAACACAAAAACAGCTTTATAAGATGAAGTACATATGCAGTGCTTTCTTGCAGTAAAAGCAAGTAAGCTATTTTCAATTTAACACAAAAACAGCTTTATAAGATGAAGTACATATGCAGTGCTTTCTTGCAGTAAAAGCAAGTAAGCTATTTTCAATTTAACACAAAACCAGCTTTATAAGATGAAGTACATATACAGTGCTTTCTTGTAGGCCAACCCTCTTCAAGCTTTTAAAGAAATACACCATGAGACAGCGTATCATATGCGCAATCGACTTTATTCATACAAAGCAGAAGGTAAAGGAAATATATACTTTTCCCCAATGTAGAGTGGTCTCGGAGTTGGTATATATAAGTAGGGGGGTGCAGGGGGGCCTGCCCCCCTGCAAAAACATTTATAAAACTGTTTTACGTTGTGTTTGTTTACTTTGTTTGTTTACAGTAATTATTTATTTAAAACATATGGCGCATATCGCATAATGAGGATGATACTCATGTTAATATTGCGTAGCCCGGCCCGGGTGCGCATCGGGGCAGGATTTGCTACTGCGCATCCTGCGAGGTACTAATCTGTAAGATAACCGAAATCATTTTAAATAAGACAGCAGCAAACTCTATATACCTTTCTGATTAATCTCATGAAGTTTCTTTTGAGAATAGTAATGTAACTGCCCCAAGGCTATTGGATAGAAAACAAAATAAAACTATATATTAGTCTACTACTTTAATAAATATTTTGTCATATAAAGTCTTTGTGTGTCTTCCTGTGATATATTGTTAAAATGATTTTACAAAAGCTTACATTTCTTTACTTAAAATGGTAATTCTCTGTCTCGGTATCTAACTTAAAAAGCAACATTTTGTTGTTGTTGTTCTACATTATATTTCTTTCTACTTGTTCATTAAGTAATTCATTTTATGGCTCAGTTGAAATTCCAGGTTACTGCTGAAAAAGGGATTTTGGCCTTAGCAAATATGCAAATATACTGACATACAAACAGGCACATATACAACTAAATAAGCAATACTGCAGGGCAGGCAGTATCTATTTGTGTTGGTGGAGCATTGTTTGCTCATAAGGAGCCCAACTAAGAAAACTATATTCATCCAACCATGGACACAAACTGAATTACCCATTACGCTGCAATGACAGAATTCTATTATGGGATGGCATTACCTTAAAAAAAAATACATTTCCTTTTTATAATTAGGCTATTGTAATCTTTGTAGCATTCATCCTTCAAATCTGTCTGTCTGTGCTAATTTGTGTCATGTGAATGCTCTCAATATATGTTGCGCATATGACACCAGTGAATGCAGAGACATATCTTCAGTATATTGTTGTGTTCAATTTTTGCTAACATAATAAAAGCATCAGAATGTATGAAAAGGCAACTTTTAGCCACACAGCATGAATGTTTTTCAAAGTAAAAACTATCCCTGGGATTCAGCAAGCTCTGCACGGAGTGCAGGAATAGTGCAAGAGCTGCTGCACGCAATATGGCTGACGAGCGATCCAGGAATGAGCTCCTCGGGCATGCATGGGCACGCCTACACTATTCCTGCATGGACACAGCTCCTGTATGCTAATGACCCCATTTGCTGGTGAAAAACATGCAAATGAAGTGAATTAGCGATCCAGGAAGCAGGCAGGCGTCTGTGCAAGAATAGTGCAACCTGCAGAAATGTGTTCGGTTACTAACCAAATACATTTCTGCAAATTACAAAACGGAGGCATGACAGCTCCAAAGAAAGCATGTATTCAATGTAGTAGGCATGCCAATGGCCAAATATATGGCCATTGGCATGGGAAATAGTTGCAAAATTATAAAAAATAACTTTTATTTTTTTTGGTCGAATTCCGCCGTTTAAGCATTGGGCAGTGGTGCGCAAACGGGATCGGCCCGAAAATAATGAAAAAGTTGGAAATAAGCTTTTAAACCAAAACCAGAATTCTGCCATAATATCCAATGGCATGCATAAGACAACAATACAATGGAATAGTAGTTGCTAAGGAGGAAGGCTGAGTGTCAGTTTTGTAACCATGCATTAGCAGTCAGTTTTATGCAAATGAGGGGATTGATACTGAATCACAGATTTCCTCTCAGTGTTAGCAATCTCCCAACCATGTAGATGTAGCAACACCATGGTATAAGCATAAGAGGTAGATGACCTCATAAGGGGGAGTGTCATTCATGCTGTAAGCTTATTGGAGCTCTGTGGCCTGTGTTTGCCCTTAGCTAAGCACAGCTAAGGAAGGGGGGGGGGTGTCTGAGGCTGCCTAGCAGTGTTTACATTGCCTAAAAGGGTTTTAAACAAAACAAAAAAAAAAAAAAAAAAAAGAAAGACAGGAAATAGCAGCTCTGTTCACATCTAAGCACTAGGTATGTGTCGCCTCAGGGCTTAAATGGGAAGGCAATGGGAAGGAAAAACAGCTGGAGGAAGGCAATCAAGGAGAACTAGCATAGCTAGCAGGTGAAATGTATCAGAATCAACCAATTACACAGTCATCAGCCCAGCCCACCACACTACTATAAACTATGCAAACACCTTTCACTCTGTTTTTTCCCACAAACTCTGCACCACCTGTGTGCACAGACAGGGAAATTTTGCCTGACAAATCTAACAAAATTATAGGGGCTGCTGTCAATCTCATACATCAATATGTGGAAGAGGCTGAGGGTGGTGAGGATGAGAATGCTGACAACCAACCCACAGTGAGGAGAAGGAGAAGACTGTACAGACCCGGGGTAACCTACCAGGGGCTACATGAGTGGGAGATAGTGGAGCGCTATAGGGTGGACAGGGACATTCAACAGCAAATTGTTGAGCAGTGCCAGCCACGCTTCACACACAGAACCAACAGAGGGGAACCCATCCTAGTGGATACCAAGGTATGAGTACGCTTAAGAATACTAGGCACAGGTACCTTCTGTAGGCCAACTGGGGATATCATGGGGATCTCATGGGCATCAGCATCCAGGGTACTCTACCAATTCCTGGATGCCATGTCAGCACATGCTGGTGAGCACATATATTTCCTCAACACCCATGAAGCGTTGACCAGCAATATACGTGTCTTCCACCAAATAGCAGAATACCCTGAGGTAGTGGGTGCTATAGACTGCACACACAAACACATCAAAGCACCATCTGGTGAGTGGGGTAGGGTCTACATAAACCACAAGGGCTTCCTCTCCATCAACTGCCGGGTCATGTGCAATGCCCAGGGCATTATCATGAATGTGTGTGCTGGCAGCCCTGGAAGCTATCATGACTCCCTCATCTGGCATATGACACAGCTGTTAATAAAGGAACAAAAACTGCAGTAGACCACATTCGTTAATCCAAGGTCAATAAAATAAAAATGAACAATAAATACATTTAAGTAATTTAATAAAACAAAGCTTTCAGGTTTCCCCTTCTTCAGTGTATGAACAGTGAATACAAAATCAACTTTTTATACATTAAAGACTTGACACAACCCAGCAAAAAGAAAACTAAAATAATTAAATATTTAATGATTTTATTAACCTATTAAAAATCAATTAATGCAACATTATCTGTGGGTTGTGTCAAATCTTTAATGTAAAAAAAGTTGATTTTGCATTCCTTGTTCATACACTAAAGAAGGGGAAACCCGAAAGCTTTGTTTTATTATTAAATTACTTAAACGTATCTATTGTTCATTTTTATTTTATATGACACAGCTGTACCAGAGATTTGCCAGTGGGGACATCCCATATGGCCACCTAGTGAGGGATGCTGGTTATGCACTGGAGCGATGGCTGATGACAAACATCAGAAATGCACACACACCCGAACAAGAAATCCATAATGAGGCACATGCAAAAACCAGAATCATAATAGAGCGGCTGTTTGAGATACTCAAGTCACAGTTCCGGTGCCTGGACATATCCAGTGGAGCCTTCCAGTACTCTGCAGCTACATGTACACAAATTTTCATTGCATGTGCCATGCTACACAATATAATCCTGCAGAAACAGCTGCAGCAGGAACAACACGGGGCAGGGCCACACAGCTCCACTCCATTGCCAAGGCCAGCACAGTCACAGAGTGACTCAGAGGAGGAACAACCTGAGCCTGCCCATGTAAGCAGAAGGAGACGTGCCCAGTATGCCCAAGCTTTGGCAAGGTGGCAACGCATAGCACATACACTGACACAGTAGGGACCCAGGGAATGACACATCTCTCTGACTCACACATACAGTAAAAGGGATGCCAAACATACTGTGGTTTACCATGTATATGGAGTGTACTATGTGCATCTGACATAGTCAGCCCTCCAGCACCATCCTCAATACTGGCACAGACACAAGGTAAGTCACTCTTCCTATCAATTGCTGAATGGAGTAGTATGTTCTACTAGTTGTATCTATGGTATGGATGTGAGCATGCAAGGGAATTGGGTGGCTGAATGGGATGGCAGTAGATAGTGGTCACCTATATGGGCAGCATGAAATCCATAACAAAAACTGGTGTCAGCAAAGTAGGCAGTACTAGACAAGGTGACAAATCCCACTGCAGTATATGTGGGGGCCCAAATTTGTGTCCATAGGACACACACATGCATGCCAGTGAGGCTCACATACCCAACAACAGCCTCAGCCAGCAGGACAGGTGTAGATGACCATAAAGAAAGGCTGTGCTAAGGCCTCCAATTGATGTCAGTGGAGAACAGCCCCCCTCAAGACCTGCACAGACAGACTATAGCAGGTCTGGCAGTTGTATGTTAATTCTTAAGGGTAAGAAGTCTGAAACTGAAATACAGGTCAATAAAACCTAAGATCTGTACTCTACTGATATGCCTCTAGTCTGTATGATAGATCAGAATACAAAACAAAATGGAAGCCAACAGAGTACCTGAAATACCAGTACAGTCATAGCAAATGTTTACAGTTGTCAGGTGTGCCCCCATCCCACAATCCTATGTAGAAATGCAGTAACATGTACGTGTGGGTTTAATAACAGTGGAGCACAGATTACCTGAGCTGGCCCAATTTGCAGGCTAGATTGTGGCATGTGTACAAAATGCAGGGGTCTGTGTGTAAGGTTGTTGTGTGTTGTACATTGTGTGGAAGTGGTCAGCATGTAGGCAAGGAGGGTTGTGTCTCGGTGGCCTATGACCAGTGGTGATGATGACAGGGCCATGTTGACAACTGCAGTGCCAACCACAATGCATCCCAGCAAGACCCAATTCAACAGTCATCCATACTCACTGTTCAGATGTCAATATATGTCACCATCTGAAAGATGAACATGCCATGAATGTGGGCCCAGACATACACACAGTACACAGAGTACATAAAATTCAAATGTCAACTGCACACTCTTTTGGAATTGTACATACAGGTTAGCAGCACAATAGTTGTCTGTGTAGCATGGAATACTGATGTAGTCTGGCCAAACACTGGCAGACCACAAAAGGAACAGTTCTGAAGTAATGAGAGACTCCCAATGTCCCTGCACAAAGCAGCATAAGGGGAATGTCCCAGGTATATCTGTTAGTCAGCTGCAAGAAGCGTCCATTTCACACATAACCCCTGTTACTGTAGCAACATTCTACATTTATACCTTTATACCTTTATACCTGCAATACTTGCATTAAATCCTATTGCACTAAGAGGTTGTGACTATTGGTGCTGAGGTATGACTCAACTACATGTTATGGGCATGTGTATATATATATATATATATATATATATATATATATATATAAATACACATACATATACACATGAGAGATATGTATATGTCTGTATAGACACACACATATATATATATATATATATATATATATATATATATATATATATATATATATATATATATATATGTATATATGTATATATATATATATATGTGTGTGTGCATGCACATGTATACATATATCTACATGTGTGTATGTATATATATATATATATATATATATATATATATATATATATATATATATATATATAAAACTTATTTGTAACCATGAGTGTTGTATATACCTTCCCAGATGTATCCCACCATATTTATCTGATATGTCTATATTTAGATATAACAACATACTGATTCAACAATATTTTCATTAACAAGTACTAAACAACTGTAGAAGTCAAAGCAGTTGTTCACTACTATTCAGTATGTGTACTCACAGATGTTGTTGTTTGTCTTTCAGCTTTTCCTGGTTAGGGGTTGCCACAGCGGAACTCCGGTCCACTGATGATTGGCAGTAGATTTTTATGGGTGCCGAAGTGCCAGCCTGACGCCCATCCTTCAACGAAGGCATGCCCATTTACGCATGTCTTTTGAATGCCACTCGACCATGGGAAGGACATGCAGACTCCACACAGCTGGTACTCCAGCCAAGAATCGAACGGTAGAGCCTCTTGTTTGAGGCAACAATGCTACTGTTGTACCACCACAGCTTTCTACTTTGAAAAAACAACAAACATCTTCAAAACTCCAATGACTGAGTGGTTAACTGCTGTGATTATAGTGTAAAGGGTCCTGGGTTCAAAACCTGCAATTTTGTTGCTAGACAGAACAAGGACTGTTGGATTACAGAGTGGATAAGGCAGTTTTGAGCAGTTTTAAGCTGGTTTGTGTGGGTTTGCATGACTGTAAGCTGTGCTAACATATGGTTAAATGAAAAAGCGCTTACACCGTGTAGGCTTAACTTACCAGTGCGCAAATGTGCTCAGCATTTACATTTAGGCAATGCTTATATGTGCTAAGCATAGCTCAGCCCTGGTAACCAGTGATCACATTCCAGTCTGATGAAATAGCAGGGTAATGACATCATTAATAAGTGTATTTAATTCCATGTACATAACATGCTTCTATGTGCTGTCATTACAGTAGCAAGGGGTGTGAGTATACTGTATGGAACACCTGAGTATATATGGCTAGTACAACAATCTTTTCTTTTTGCATGTGTTTCATACATGGTTAGTATCCTAGGTTATATGCAGTCACACTTGCATGTATTGTATCATTACATTACTACTGTTAACAGTGCTTTCCTAAGTAAGAGTAGATTGCAGATTGTAGTACTGGAACCATACACACCTGCATGCAAAGCTGGACTCTGAGTACTGACTATCCTTTTCTTGGTGTGTGAGCTGTGTGTTATTATTTGCTACTGGATATTGATCTGATATGTGGATATTAACTGTATACTACTATGTGTATAGGACATGTCATTGAGGACTGCTGTCATGTAGTAATGGCATACCTATCAGTGTCAGACGTCTATCTGTCAAAACATTCATGCTAATGCATAACCTGTTGGCTAACTGATTTCTTTCCATCCCTCTGTGCAGATGTCAGGTATCGATTTTGGCTGCTTTCACACCATCTATGCTTGACTGACACTGACATGTCTGCCCAGCTGTGTTATGCCACAGCAAAGAAACCCCACTCTGTATGCACCGCATGCCATGGATACCTCAACTAGACTACCACAGTCAACAGAACATGCTTATGTACAGGTCTCCAACCCAGACACTAGCCATGCTATGTAATATATGTTGCATACATGTCAATTGGAGCACCTCACTGGCCCTCTGCAAGAGAAAACCAGATGATTGAATGTTGCATTTAGCTGTCAACCTGGGGATCACTCAAGTGGCATCAGTTGATAGATGGCCTGCTGACAAATGTCAGGTGGCATGATGCCACTGTACCCACATCCCCTACTCTTCTCATCTCTCCATGGACATTATCCTGGTACACACATAGGAACATCTGCTCCTATGGACCCCAGTACTGACAAATGTGTCAGTGTGCATGACTGATAACAACAGTGTCTGTGTGTTTGCAAACTTGTAGTTGA